>NC_139636.1:31247962-31262962 GCF_964638095.1 Poromitra crassiceps
TAATTTGAAGGTGCAAAATGTGCGACTTTAACTTTGAAATTCTCTAAAATGATACCGTATAGATGCTTGATTTTGTTAGTATGCAGTCAGTCAGGGTTGTCCTGAACTCAAATATGTCATTGTCAGGATGTCTTTTGGCCTTGGGGGGTGGCTAAATATATCAGTCATTGTCAGGATGTCTTTTGGCCTTGGGGGGGTGGCTAAAACCTGTTCCTCTATGCCACACATGGGCAAAATACAGCCCCACCTGTGTGGCCCGCGATGGAATTGCATTTTTTTTTTTTTTTTTTTTTTCCTACTACACACACACACACACACACACAGTGCACCTGAACGCAACATGCAAGATACCTGCTGAATAAGTGTCTAAATGTTCATGTCATATTCTGGCCAATACTCCACTTCTGTTATAGCATTTCAGTCTGGAATATGGAATATCAATAATCTTTGACTAAAAGGCTACATTGAAGTAGAAATTTAAATAACTCAAATAACTCATTGGTTTTGGATTTGTTTAGCTTCAAGACTGCATTTTTTTTCGTGTGACCCTCAACACAGGCTTTGATCATCCCGGGACACTTACTGATACTTATGCTTAAATTAACCCACTCATAGTCTGATTTATTTCAAGAAAAACATTTCAGCTAGTGGAAATTCTAATTGGCTGGTAACTTTAAAATCTAGCAGCCATATTGGCAGGTGGTCAAAAAAGTTAATTTCAAGCCCTGAGAGCAGGTGGTGACATAGGAGTGAGTGAGAAAAGGATCAAATATTGGTGGTTAAGACTGAATAATGACATCACAATTGTTAATTTAAAATGAGTTATTCCTCTAAACCTGGCTTCAAATGCACCAAATCTTTCGCGCTGGCGCCGTTCGGCCCTCAGCAAAACCTGGTAGCGAGGACATTTTTTGTGGCCCTCTCTATCATCAAAGTTACCCATCCATGGGTTACGGCATGACAATATTTGTTCGGCCCCCGGCAACAATCTGGGTTTCTCATGTGGCCCCCCATGAAAAATAATTGCCCACCCCTGTTCTATGCAGGACAGTATCAAGGCTTGATTGAATGAATGTGTTCCCCCTTTTAAAAGATGTCTTCTCTTTTGTCTTCTCCCTTCATTTTCCTGTCTCCCCGCTGTCACCGTCACTCTCCCCCCCTCCTCCCCCGGCTTTGTTGATCTGTCTGTGCTCTTTCTTCCTTTGCTCCATTGTGTCTGATCTTCTCCAGCAGCAGGGTGACCGGGGCAACAGGAAGCGATACATGCCCTCGGACAAAGACAGGCCGGGCTCCCCCCTCAGCAAGAGAATGGCCATGTCTTCTCCAGACAGAGGTGAACAGAACAGACGACCAGGTCTGATCATACACACTCTGGTTAGACCAGGTCTGATCATACACACTCGGGTTAGACCAGGTCTGATCATACACACTCGGGTTAGACCAGGTCTGATCATACACACTCGGGTTAGACCAGGTCTGATCATACACACTGGGGTTAGACCAGGTCTGATCATACACACTCTGGTTAGACCAGGTCTGATCATACACACTCTGGTTAGACCAGGTCTGATCATACACACTCGGGTTAGACCAGGTCTGATCATACACACTCGGGTTAGACCAGGTCTGATCATACACACTCTGGTTAGACCAGGTCTGATCATACACACTCAGGTTAGACCAGGTCTGATCATACACACTCGGGTTAGACCAGGTCTGATCATACACACTCGGGTTAGACCAGGTCTGATCATACTCACTCGGGTTAGACCAGGTCTGATCATACACACTCGGGTTAGACCAGGTCTGATCATACTCACTCGGGTTAGACCAGGTCTGATCATACACACTCGGGTTAGACCAGGTCTGATCATACACACTGGGGTTAGACCAGGTCTGATCATACACACTCTGGTTAGACCAGGTCTGATCATACACACTCAGGTTAGACCAGGTCTGATCATACACACTCGGGTTAGACCAGGTCTGATCATACTCACTGGGGTTAGACCAGGTCTGATCATACACACTGGGGTTAGACCAGGTCTGATCATACACACTCGGGTTAGACCAGGTCTGATCATACACACTCGGGTTAGACCAGGTCTGATATTAAGAATCTGATCATCCAGTCAGTGTGGCCCACGTCTGATGTGATGGATATGAAACAGTTTGTTTCGGATATAAAAGTTTGTTTCATTACATATTTATTGCATATTTATTACTACTAACCTGTTTCATTGCATATTTATTACTACTAACCTGTTTCATTACATATTTATTACTACTAACCTGTTTCATTACATATTTATTACTACTAACCTGTTTCATTACATATTTATTACTACTAACCTGTTTCATTACATATTTATTACTACTAACCTGTTTCATTACATATTTATTACTACTAACCACACAGATTGTCTATGGGAGCCCTCATCCTAAATTGACCCTAATGTGACATTTGGTCAATGTGGTCAATTCAAAGAGATAGTATATTAGCAGCACATCATATCAGATATTGGCAGTTTCAGTCGGTATCAGTCTTCAAACCCCCGCATCAGTCAAACACGGATACAAACAACCGATACGGACACACAAACCCACATCCCAATTCATTTCACCCAATGTGGAAGTTAAGACTCACGTCACAGAAAACTTTGATCACCATTATAGCCTTTTGTAGTCTGCACAAAACCACAGTCCAGTGACATAACTCTTGGCCACTAGCCAAATGTCATAGAAAACTCTGATATTCACTCAGTCCTTATTGCTTTATAAACTGTGATATTCACTCAGTCCTTACTGCTTTATAAACTCTGACATTGGTGTTTTGTTTTGTTTTTCAGGCCGTGATCGGAGGATGCCCGGCCGACCCCCCCTCTCTCCTCGAATGGATCGGCCCAGAGGCCAGGGTCCGCGGCCCATGCCACCCCAGGGAGACAGGTGGGTGCAGTCACTAGCATGGTCAGGCTGTAGCTCGTACAATCAACCACTGGGCTGTGAACTTGACATATCAGTATTTCTGCTCAACACGTCCACAGCGTACAACAATCAAAGGGAAAGTCAAGGGAATGCAGCTGGACAATGCACAGTGATTGTTACAGTGAGGAATTTCTAAAGGCGACTTTTTTTTTCTGACGAATCGTCCTTATCACCCGCAGCGATCTCGTTGACTCAGGCCAGCGCATAGTAGGAAGTTTGCCGGACCATGGGTCTTTGGCCTAAATGAGGAACATTCAGTAGAAGGTTGCAGCTTCAAACACAGCTTCAAGTTTGTTCTTTGCTACTAAATGAGGAACATGTCATATAAGTGGAAGCACGGAGATATCACACCACCTCTAATTCTTCTTCTTTTTCAAATTTATTTTGATTGAAACATCAATAAAATCACATATTCCTGTAATTATATTGTCTTGTACAGATGTTGTACAAGACATCCGTGCCTCTGTACTGGTCGTGTTCCATAAACGCCCTATAGCATACGCATAATGAGATCATAGGACTCTTACCCGTACCGGATGATTACACACATTTAGATTGCCACCATTCTTTGTATTATAAAAGAGCATTTCCTCATTTTTAGTTAGTCACATACTTTTATTTATTTATTAATTTTATTTCACCTTTGTTTATACAGGGAAAAATCCCTTGAGAGCAAGCTCTCATTTTCAAGGGAGCCCTGTTACAGTAAAACATTTACAGTGAACACATGTTACCAGACAGACAGTTACAAACAAAGCAGAGGGATACATCAAGTAAAACAAGAGCATACATTCTGTAGGGTACCCTCAAGGAGTGGTCTAAAAGAATTAAAGGAAATAAATTGGTCAAGACGTCAAGTTTTAAAATGTTCTGGAGCTTGTTCCATCTGTCAGGGGCATAAAAAGAGAAAGCAGTCCTTCCTAGGTCTGTCCTTACACGTGGAACAAACAATCTGATGTGCGATTGTGAACGTGTTCTATAACACGTATTACTCAGACAGATGAGCGATGACAGGTAAACTTGCAAACTAGTCGCCTTTATGATCAAAAAATCGGGTGCTTCAGTGGAAGATTCCCCGAGTGCTTTTGTGTCCGTATCGGTCACCTTTTTCACTCTCCATGAGTTTGCAGGTATTTTGTATTTCAAATTGTTTTTATTCGTTTTTAAACAATACAAACAAGAAAAAACAAACCCTGTAGAAGACAGACAATACAAAATAGGTGCAAGATTGCATGATGTCATACACGTATACAATCTCCTGAATATTTGTGATGCAATGACAACCAAGTGTAAAAAATAAAAAAATAATAATAATAGAGACAAGGAAAGAACAAGAGGGGGGTGGGAAGAGGGTAGGGTAGAGCTGTTGGGGGCTACTAATCTAAAGTTGAGTTTGCAGGTATGTGTAGTCATGTTATGCTATCTGTCCTTAGGAAACGCCCCCTGTCCCCGCCTCCCAAGTCATCGGGGAAAGGCCCAGCGGTGCCGTCAGGTAAGCCGGCCGGCCCGGGCCCGGGTTCAGCCGCCGTGTCCACCTCCGCCTCCGGCTCGGGCTCCAACAAACCCAGCAACACACTGTCCCGCCGCGAGGAGCTGCTGAAACAGCTGAAGGCCGTGGAAGACGCCATCGCCCGGAAGAGAGCGAAGATCCCCGCCAAATAAAGCAAAAGAATACAAACGCCCCTCCTCGCCCCGTTTGCCTGCCTGCGAGTCTGCCTGCCTGCACGGCCTAGGTTGCCGAGGCGACGGCGAGCGTTATGGGATGGAGCGGTTACCGAGGCGACGGCGAGCGTTATGGGATGGAGCGGTTGCCGAGGCGACCATGAGCGTTATGGGATGGAGCGCTCACACGAGTCCTACCCTTCTTCTCCCGCCTTCAGTGATGACGCGTAGCATCTCACTGGACATGTATAAAATTGTTCTCTGGTTCACAATGTATAAAGGCTGTTGTGTATAAGTGGTTTGCGAAACAAAAGCGGCGGCCCCACAAAACCGTTCTCTGCTCGTGTGCCCTCAGAGAAAGGTTCGGCGGCGCTCCGTTTGATTCGTCGGTCACTCCCACACGACCCCGTTTTTGCTCCTTTTGTAAGTATTTGAATGTTTAAGGCGCGGTTTACCTCACTGTTGAGAAGTGGGAGCGAACAAAGGTATTTAGGGGGGAGGGGAGGAGGGGGGGGTTGGTTCTGGAATGGAGTGCCCATCGTGTCGATTTTACAATCCCGACTACAAGATGGATAGACGACAGGACGGTAGCGAATTGCACTTTGTCAGTCGCTACTCACTCCGGTCCAGCCAGTAAAAAGGAAGAAATCCTCATCGTGTCGTGCGTTTGGTGAATCAGATACATTCATACACATTGAATTAACTAGTCGTCTGTCTTTCTTTGCCCCCATTTATCATCTCGGTGTCTCTCACTCACATCTTTTAAGTTTCAGTTCCCCCCCCCCTTTTGCTTTGTGCGGAGCAGCAGTCTGAAGGGCTCCGTCGGTTCTGTAAATGCGGGGTACCGATGAACTGACAGCCTCCAGGGCTTCACAAGGCGTCTTTGTACAAAACCACAAATACCTGAGCATCATGTTTTTTGGCCCCTGAGAGCGATCGCCCACACCCGCGCTTCGTTCACAGCGGGGGGCCGGCCGTCACGAGGACTCGTCTTCGTTCACAGCCGGGGGCCACAGCCGTCACGAGGACTCGTCATCGTACTCTTAGGTCTGTGTTCCGTGTTGTAGGGGCAGTGTTCACTGTCATACCTTTGTACAATAATAGCCAGTTACCAGATTCTGAAGTGTATGATTATAGAAAACAATTTGACAGTGATGTGAAGTATTGCTTCTTTTTTATCTACGGCATTTTGTTTTCCTCTTAGCTCTTAAATGATAAAAACCGACGATGTTTTGTCTCACATTTTTAGTTGACATGAGTATGAGAGATGTAACGGGGACACTTGGAGACAAGATGTATCTGTCTTGCTTTTGTGACAAAAGGCTTCTAAATAAACTATTTTGATAAAGAGAAGGCCTCCCCGTGTGTTTTCCCTGCTACAACTTGACATCTTTCGCAGCTCCTCAATCAGCATGAGTGTGGCTAATTTATGGTCACGCTAACAACAACACATGCAAATAACACTGTACTTCCCAAACACACCTCCTACCCATGATGCATCTGGTGCTTTTGCAAACAATGAGGGCAGATCAGTGCTCAACTCATCAGTTCTGCTCTATGAAGATGCACAGTCATGCTTGTGTTTCTGTCTGCATTCAGGCTAGGCAGCACTAATAAGAGGCTTCATCTAATGAGTCAAAAGCGTGGAGTAAATATGAACTGTCCACGAGACACCACCCCTAACCTCAGTCACTTATCATTCTTAACCTCGTCAAAGTAGGCCAAAAACGGATAGTCCCAGATAGTTGAGAACCTCTTGAGCGAGTTGGTTCTCAGGGAACCTGAGTCTCTCCATCTGTATAACAGAGATCATGTCAATCAGCCACATTTGAAAACGAGGTGAAGAGGAGGAGGACTTCCATTCCTTCAGAATAAGTATTTTATTAGCAACAGTTGTCCCCATTGTCAGAGATTGTTGCACAGCTGTTGGGAAGTTCAGAGAGGACTCCGAGCAGCCGAAGATGGCGAGTTCTGCCTCCGGCTGTAGGGTTATATTGTAGGACTTGGGAGTACCAGTCAAATATTTTGGCCCAGAATCCCGTTGATGAAGGGCAGAACCAGAAGGCATGAGATAGTGTTCCCTCTGACACCTGGCACCTGTCACACAGTGGCGAGACAGAAGGGAAGATCCTGTGTAGTTTATGCTTGGAGTAGTGAAGACGGTGAGCGACTTTAAATTGGATCAGCTGTTGTCTGGTATTAGGCGAGTCCATTTTTGATCCTGTCTGAGGAAGGGCTTTGCCCGAAACGTCACACTTTTTGTCGTCTCGATTAAATATTTGGGAGCAGCTGCCAGTGTGCGGACTCTATTTTTTATTACTCCATTTTTGATCCCGCCATGTTTCATCATCACAATTGACTGATCCTTAAAGTCTCTTGGGTTCCATTCCCGGTAGCGCTAATTCATATACATCCCAAATATGTTAGTTTAAGTACAGCAGATGTAACTGAACAACAATCATAGAACCCAATGATCTAACCAAAACAGAATATAGCACCCACATTCATCGTGAACATAGGCTGGTGTGAAAAAGCCTGCACTATCAATTAACTAACTTAGATATGGTTTTCATCTGGCTTCATTGTAGAGTGTGTTTGTGTGTGACATATTTGTTTTATGTCAAAGTTCTTTGCTACTTTTTCTTACTTATTTGATGTTGCTCAAAGTTCTTGTTTTAAAGAATTCTAGACTTTATTTTGTCATATAGCGTACATTTTCAGTTAAAGGTTAAAGGTCACCTACAACAATCAACAGTTTGATGCATGAAACAAATCATTTTCTAAGCTTTCCCATCCACAGTGGCCAGGAAGCAGACATGGGACCATGTAACTTTGTTCCAAGTCTCAAGTAAGTCCCAAGTCATTTGTTCCAAGTCTCAAGCAAGTCCCAGGTCATGTATTATATTCAATGAAATGTAATCAAACAAAAGTGAAATTACTTTATAAAAGCTTATTTATTTTAAATTTCTTTAAGTGACTCATTGAAAAAACAGAACTATCCAGTCGTGAGAGGAGCGTGACAATGCCATTTCCAGCTTACCTCACATACCGGAAAAATGTACAGACACTTGACAACGTTGAACATGTTAATGTTTTATATTTAAACTGATGAACACGAACAAGTCATCACATCTCAAGTCAAGTCACGAGCCTTTAACTTCCAAGTCTCAAGTAATTTATTTTTTGTCAAGATAAAAGTCATCAAAACAGGGACTCGAGTCGACTCAAGTCCAAGTCTCAAGTCCCCATCTCTGCCTGGAAGTGCTAAACACAATCACATTTCACATAGCAAACTTATGATGAACAGTTCATAAAACAAATTAACAAAATAGAAAACCAACAAATCAGAAAAGATGAAATAACATTACATGATCTTAATGGTATCACACTAAAGCCAACATGCCAATGCTACATGGGAAAGGACCATAGCAGCATGCATGTACATTTGCATTATCAGTCCATTATCAATCAACCTTTGTTAAATCTTGTGGATATATTGAGGGGATAGACCCTCGTTTTAGAATGGTGCCAACTGGTAGAATAAATAAAAACTTTTAAACAGGCTACAATCCATTAATATTTCATCAAAACATTTACAATCAAATGAAGTAGAATGAAGAATATTTAAAATATGATTCTTGAATTGTCCAAAGGTCATAAAGTATATCCATTTTCAAATCTGCGCTGTCACTATTCAGTTCTCGTAATTCAAAATCAGTTCTTGCAATTTCAGAGCCATGCTGAGGCATGCTGGTCGTTGAGGAAGAGCAATCGAGTGCAGATTCACAGAACTCACTTTGAAACTTAGGTAACTGCCCAGACAGCGCTGTTAATGGCAGGGTATTCCCCTCTGCTGATAAGACTAAACTACACCAAAAACACACAAACACAAACAAGCAGGCACCTTGTCTCACGGCTGGAAGGGATTGATAAACACTCTTTAATTTCAGTATTAGAATTGAAAATGTTTTAGATCAAGCTCAAAAAAATGGTTTCATCCAAATAAACAGCTTCAAGACACAACTTTCTTTAGTTTAAAATCAACTAGACTGAAACACATAAAATGAACACAAAAACATTTACATTTAATTATATTTATTGAATTATTTAAATTCTGTTTTATTTTGTTTCATAAATGAATATACTGAAGATAGAATTACCTCCATCAATAGTTAATTACAGTTTGATAGAATTCTGTCATACAAGTGAAATGTATAAACCTTGTAATTAGACCGAAATACACTACCGGTCAAAAGTTCAAAGGTCAAACACATCCATTTCTCCAGTTGTTATTGAAAAAATAAACAGTGCAATATTGTCCAAATAATGCTTCAGAGGCTGTAATAACACAGCCTGTTCCAATACTGCTTTAATACAGACAGAGGGTTTGTAAGTAATCAACAAAATATATTACACCTTTTTGCATCAACTGTCAATCCTTTGTACCAAGTGAAAAGCACATGTTCCAAGTAAAAAACAAACAAAAGAAATAAAAACCCGTTGGGACAAGCTTCTTTTGTTTGAGATGAACCAGTAGGCTTATTTAGTTTGACCTGAACCAGTAGGCTTATTTATTTGGCAGAACTGAATTTATTTGGAACTGTAATTGTGCCTCATCTGTGATTCAGTTAAGATGCTATCTCATCCACCAAAACGACTACTGTACACAGCAGGTAGCCTTCAGAATATCACAAAGTCTGACTACAACACCATATTTAATGTGTGATCCTGTCAATTTAGAATATAATAGAATACAATGGAATATATTACAAGGCAATATGACAGTACAATAGAAAGCCCATTCAAGTAATTATCTGTCTTGTCATCAGACATTGCATTAGAATCAAACAAATTAGATTAATTGTCATTATTTCATATGAATTCTATTTTAGTGTTGTGCTATCATGTCAAGTTCGAATAGAATAGACTCGAAATCACACAATAGATTACAATACAATGCAATAAAATACACAGAAAAGACATGGGGGGGAAATTAATCCTCATTTGCCATATAGGTAACAGCAACAACAACAGTCATTACTCACAGAAGTGTATAATGACAGCACAAGTGGAGTAAGAATAGAAAGGAGCTGGATAATTACGTAGCACAAGTGGAGTAAGAATAGAAAGGTGTCGATGAATTCTTTCTAAGTGGTGCAGCCTCATTCAGCTGTCACTACAATGGTTACTAATAATAGCGCTCACCTCATCTCCTTTACAAGACACTTGGCAGCGTTCCTGCATAAGCCTCTATTGGAAATTCTCTTGGCAGGAGAAGCGACCCAAAGTCAAACCGTCCTTTGACTCTGGGATCTTGGGTGCTGAGGTGCAGAAGCTCTGTGCATCCAAACACTCTGGCTTTAGGGCTGGCTGTTGGTACTCAATAGCTTTAAGGTATCGACCAAAATAAGCCAGTCACCAGCCCTTCATTCTCTCTACTCTCTCCTCTCTCTCCTCTCTCCCTCTCCTTGCTCTACTCTCTCCTCTTCCCTCTCTTCTCGCTATCGAGTGCTCAAGTGACATCTCTGATGATGTCATAGACATGATGACATCACAATTGCTCAAGTGACATCACTGATGATGTCATAGACATTGTGACATCATCGCTGATGATGTCACAATGTCTATGACATCAGTGACATCACAATGTGAGGAAAATTAAAAAAAAACAAACGTTATGATGTTCAAACATGTAGTGAGGAATATAATAAAATAAGATTGTTTTGTCTCTTGAATTGTATGTATTGTCATTCATATGCAAGAAAATTACTCTAAACAAGATGATAACAGAATGGTTCAAATGGAATGTTGATACAAGTTTGAGAATGAAGTTCACACAAGCTGTTTTCATGTTTACTTTACTCTAAAGTTTAGACTAGTATACCTTGACATCATCATCATCAGTCATCAGTATATGACTGCTGATGAAGCTGGGGCTCTGTTTCTCTGTCCCACTGTGATGTCATAAATCCCACTGTGACATCATCCGTGATGTCATAATCAGTGATGTCATAAATCCCACTGTGACATCATCAGTGATGTCATAAATCTGACTGCAGGGCCAGCTCGGCGAGCTGCAGGACGGGCATAGCGGGCTCGCCTAGGAATCGAGCTTGCGAGATCCCTAGTTGCTCAAATAGATGTTCCAATAGACAGCAAACTATTATTAATGACATTAACACATAGTTGGTGCATGCATTCATATCTCAAGCCACATTCCCAGTAGCACAGTGCAAGCTGAGGTGTTTGACAGCATTTCTACCAGATGCCATCAGTAAGCTCTACCTGTTGCGTTTCATCACCCAGGTGACGCAGTGCTCTTGCCAGTGTATTGTGAGCAGAAAACTGATATGCTGCAGCAGGTGATGCAATTTCATGACAACAAACAGATGAGTGGGATAGCCCAAACACCTACTCTCACTTTGGAAAAGAGGAAGTCAAGGAGCTGTAATATTAGCATTTCCTCATAGCGGTATTTCCCTGGCTGGCTGTAGCCTATAAAAGAGACAGCCTGAGCATGATGGCCAGCAAAAGCAAAGCAAAGCTCATTGGCTTAACAGGCACAGCAATCAGACGCAGCAATGGACGTGACACAGGTGAGTGTGAGGCAGACATGACCTGTATAATAAATAGTGTTTTTATATAATAATATAATAATAGTGTTTAATAGGGAGTAGCATTTAACAATGCTTCATGTTAAATGATGAAGTCATTCCCCTCCATCTTTGCAGCAGCACAGCAGCTCTTCACTTTTCTACCTGAGAGAAACCCACACTGAGTTGACATTGTTGTGTCTCCTGTCTTTCCTTTGCAGATTCTGCTGTTTGGACTTCTTTTCGTCCCCGTATTGACGTCCAGGAACCCGTGCTACAGTGAACAGGAGCTGGCGGACAAAGCTGAACAGAAGCTGAGCAGGCATTACCCACAACCCCCTGAACCTGCACGCCTGTCTACTAAGGCCAGTGCTCCTGTCTGTCCTGTGGAGCTCTACGAGCATGCAACAGACTACAGTGAGAGGTCTCTCTCCCCCTGGCGCTACATGTAAGTTCAGCATTGGTTTCTCTACTCTGACAACCTTACCGAGTTGAGCTCAGAATAGTCCTAAATCTGATCTGATCTGGAAATCAGCCTTGGATTAGTAGGATGTGATCAGGGGCATCGATGCATTAAGGCAAAGTGTCTGCATCTAATATCATTGACCACTAGAATCCCAAAGCTGCAAATATCAACCATGATGCGATGAGTGCTTTTCTTTTGTTTCTTTGGCCCCGTATTTTCTACTTGCTCTTATTCTGCACACCCAGTATCCATGCTGCTGTCATTCATACAGCACTGTATATTTTCATATTTTGCATTCATACATTTGACATTTTCTAGTGTGCAGATATTATTTGTCTCATGTTTCAAGTGTCATCTTGTTTTATCTGATCTTTAAGCCTTAATTTATGTTTTTCTACCTTTTGGAAAACCCCGTCCACATACTGTATAACTTTAACCACTTTGGTGACTATTTACTATAGTTTCATTATTATAGAATAATTTATCTCAGGAGGATTTGTGTGGTAAACTGGGTCTTGGTGGGTGGGTGCACCCGCTTTTAGAGAAACACCATATAGTTGAAAAAGAGGCAAAGACTGGAAGAAATGCAAATATGTGGGCAAATTTCTGAACGTGGAAAAAAGACACTATTTTGCCATTTTGTAGTTTGTTTTTTATTGTTTTTACCTGTTCTGTTAAGGTAGAAAAGTTAGGTTCATATAACTACTTAAAAGATCAGTCACATTTATTCCAAGTCACAGTCAATCCTGATTTGTTGAGACGCAAAGGCAGATGAGACTGCGATATATTCATGTGATATATTCATCTATGTGATATATTCATCTATGTGATATATTCATATATGTGATATATTCATCATGACTTGGTATATGTTTCATTTATAACCTGAGAAGATGGAAAATTCGTTTCACACTGTTAAGACAAGTAAATCGTCCACATAAAGAGACACTTTCTGTTACTTTTCCCCTTTGCTATATAATGCCTAAGAATGAAGAGTTGGCCTTTGGAGCAAATTGATAAAAGCAAGTTTACCCTCCTCTCCGTCCCTGTTGCTTGAATAGCAGAGCCACTCATAAGTCTCAGAACTACTCCTTTGTCCATGAAGAACTCTCCGCTCACCGACTTGTTCCCTTGTTCCCTTTACAGCTACAACACCGAAGAGGGCCGCTTCCCGCACACCTTGGCCGAAGCTCAGTGCCTCTGTGGAGGCTGCATCGTGAACAATAAGGAGGACGACAACTACAACTCGGTGGCTATACAGCAGAGCCGGGTGGTCCTCAGAAAGCAGCTGTGTGAAGATGGGAAGAGGTACCGCCTGGTCCCGGACTCCGTAAGGGTGGCGGTGGGCTGCACCTGCGTCAGAGCCAAGATCGTATACGCGTAACCTCTCATAGAGGAGCTACTATACACAGACCTACTGTTCGAGCCCCATGTCTCATCCAATGTTGTGTTTGTTTTAAAATGCATACCAGTTCTCAGGAACGTGTAAACCCAGGGGTGTCAATTCTCTAAGCTAAGCTTATGGCAAAGTGCCTGCATAGATTTCTGGGTATTTTCTATTCATTTTCTCTTCATTCTAATGCTAAAAACCATAAGCTCAAATCTGGACTCACATACTCTATGTTATGGAGAGACCCGGATCCTTACTAATAGCCAACTGACCCCCCTGGGATAACTTCGAACACTAAGTGAAAGTCACATTAGCCTGTTTCTATAGGCCTATTTATTGTCAGGAATGATGCTCTCATAATTTATAAGTTATGTGCAATTTTGTAGGTCCTTATAGGCCCAGCTTGTTTATTATAATTCCTTGTTTATGGCTCCGTTCTAATGTAGCCATAAACTGGGCATTTTATTTCATGTTTCTACATGGATTGATGGCTTTGTCATCAGATAAACTAACTATTGTATAGTTTTTATGTTTTTAAGCTTTTAAGTTATTTGGTGTCTATATTTATTTGATAATGTGAAACTATTTTGTTGTTTTACATGTTAAATATTATATATTTATGACTTTTAAGGGTGAATTATATACACAAATGTGCAAGGGCTAAGACCTGAATGTTTTACATTGGTTTCAGCCAGTAATGAGGATTTATTTATTTATTTATCTATTTATTATATATTGCTATTGTATTGCCAATGGGATTTGATACGTCTAATAAAGATTGTGTTAAAATAAATTCTTCTGGTCATTGGGACTTTACCCCCCCCCCCCCCCCATAATATGTCACTTTAAATGACTGCACTTTAAATGTTGTGATCGTTTTTCACCCCAACTCTGTGTGGATTACACAGACAGAGGGGTGATTGAATTCTTAAAAGTTACACAGTTGTTTAATAGAATTTTCTTTTCTTTTCTTTTCTTTTCTTTTCTTTTCTTTTCTTTTCTTTTCTTTTCTTTTCTTTTCTTTCATAGACTGATGTAAGAAAAAAATGATCTTGTATTGCATCCTCCGGTACAGTAGGTGGCGGTATGCTCCTTAATAATTGGATTGCAATCTGCCAAAAAAAACGCAAAGAAGAAGAGATGATTTTTGTTCTTAGCAGCGCGACAGCTAGCGTTAGCACAGGCTAGTCCAGACCAGAGTGTAGGTCCAGAGTAAACTTATGAACATGCCTTTTCCACGAATCTAGTTATGTACTACGTGTTGGAGAGATGACTGCAGCTATCATCTCTGCATTAACGCTCCTAACGAAACCTCTCGGTGGTAAGTGGACAGTTTGTTACAGTTCATCTAGCCTCACTCGCGTTTAAACTAAACTGTTTCATATCATTTCAACGGGGCTGGGGGAGTCCACGGCTGACCTCGCTAGTATGGTATGGGGACACTGAGAGGTAGGATAGCAGGAGGATTTGCGTAAAAAGCTGGACTGCAATAAATAAAGCTTGAAACAGCTAAAGTTTAGCAACACCTTTTGAATGCCATCAAAATGAGGATGAATATTCGAATATATTAGCTTTTATTATAACTCTTTTATCTCTGATAGCCTGTCTACAAGTGTGTAACGCTACGTGGTTGGTGACATGAACGCTGCTGACCTGTCTGACAGATCAGTTCATCGGTTGCTAAACATTATTACAGTTGTTACAGTTCTTAACATCCCTGCTGTTTTTCTGCCTGGTCTTGTCCAGAGGACTCTGTGCGTGATGCACAGTCCTCCCAGCAGGAGGCGCTCTTGGCAGCGCTGCAGGCCAACAGAAGCCTTGTGCTGGAGCAGCTGCAGAGTGAGAAGAGGCTGGAGGAGGTGAGGAGGCTGAGGGAGGCGGTGGCGTCCGGGCTCGGGGCGGCC
>NC_139636.1:31267962-31297962 GCF_964638095.1 Poromitra crassiceps
CACGGTGTCTGTCCCCACACGGTGTCTGTCCCCACACGGTGTCTGTCCCACACGGTGTCTGTCCCACACGGTGTCTATCCCACACGGTGTCTATCCCCACACGGTGTCTGTCCCACACACGGTGTCTGTCCCACACGGTGTCTGTCCCCACACGGTGTCTGTCCCCACACGGTGTCTATCCCCACACGGTGTCTGTCCCCACACGGTGTCTGTCCCACACGGTGTCTGTCCCACACGGTGTCTGTCCCCACACGGTGTCTGTCCCCACACGGTGTCTGTCCCCACACGGTGTCTGTCCCCACACGGTGTCTATCCCACACGGTGTCTGTCCCCACACGGTGTCTGTCCCACACGGTGTCTGTCCCCACACGGTGTCTGTCCCACACGGTGTCTGTCCCACACGGTGTCTATCCCCACACGGTGTCTGTCCCCACACGGTGTCTGTCCCCACACGGTGTCTATCCCCACACGGTGGCTGTCCCCACACGGTGTCTGTCCCACACGGTGTCTGTCCCACACGGTGTCTGTCCCCACACGGTGTCTGTCCCACACGGTGTCTGTCCCACACGGTGTCTGTCCCCACACGGTGTCTGTCCCCACACGGTGTCTGTCCCCACACGGTGTCTGTCCCACACGGTGTCTGTCCCCACACGGTGTCTGTCCCCACACGGTGTCTGTCCCACACGGTGTCTGTCCCACACGGTGTCTGTCCCCACACGGTGTCTGTCCCGGGGCTAAACCGAGGCATTTGTTGTGCATTTGGTGTTTGTCCAGATCCTAGACCTGCTGCACTTCAAAGACAAGCTGACGGCACTGCAGTTTCAACGTGTGGCCACCAGGGCGGCACTCAGCATGGTGGAGGACAAGCCCCAGTTTGCCCAGCAGTACCTCCTTGCCCCACTCCTCGCACCTCTGCATTGCTGTGCTGCACCCTCCGGTCAGAAACACACAAACACTGTTTAGCAGGTTTAGGGCTCCAGCAGATCAGTGGATTTGAAAAGGCAAAGTCAGGGGATTTGATGCTAAATTCCAATTGTGATTTTCCAAATGGCTCACTTTGCAGGAATATAGCAGAACGTGTTTTACAAGTCGCTTCACACATTCATTCTTAGCCCAGCAGAAGTCTAGAAAAACAACACAGAATAGAATCAAACATTTTGGGAGTGGAATCGCTTCGACATAGTTATGGAAAAGTAATGCGATTTATTTGACATCGCGACCATGGCGATTACAGTTGTCACAGGCAGAGAAATTATTATTTTTTAATGAACAATTTCTTTGATACTGTACTGTATGTCCTCCTGTGTGTGAGGCTGGCCTGGCACCGTGGGACATGCATCTCTATATATACACACAACCGAGTCACACAAACTCCAGAGCAACTTTCCAGGTGTGACTGTGTTTACACTGTGTTTACACTTACATTGTACTGTATGTTCCAGGTGTGACTGTGTTTACACTTACATTGTACTGTATGTTCCAGGTGTGACTGTGTTTTAGACCGTCGGCAAACACATCTTAGATCTTTCACCTTGAAGGACAGTTCAGTTGACTGTAAATGTCTGTATTCACAGCTTAGTGACACATGATGACACATCTATTTAACAGGGCGTCATAACGATGTGTCCCCTCCAGGGACGTGGACGTGCTGTTTAGTGGGACAGTCTAGTCCTCTCAGGGGATCGGACAGTCGTGCAAATTGCCTGGCATTCTTAATTGGTGCTTCGCTCGCGCTTCATTTGTGTGTGTGTGTGTGTGTGTGTGTGTGTGTCTGTGTGTGTGTGTGTGTGTGTGCCTCAAACAGGATGTGGAATGGTGCGGTGTAGGGATGCACGATATATCGGCAATCATATCGGTATCGGTCTGATGTTGCAATGTTACTATCGGTTATCGGTATCAGCCAAATTCTTCACATTGAGATGAAATAATGCAGTAACTCTATGATTTATGGGCTTTTACAAATGTTTTTGAAATAAAGAAACGCATTACTTTTTCAAATTTAGTGTTTACATGTGTTTTTCAGTATGTACATTTTTTTATTATCTTAGAAATGTGTTTTTATACAGATCATATCGACATCGGTAAATATCTGTTATCGGCCATAACAGCAATCTTAATATCGGTTATCGGCATCGGCCAGAATTTTCATATCGGTGCATCCCTAGTGCGGTGGCCTATAGCCAGTAGTGATCACTGTGATCCTCCCATCACGCGCTACGTCCTGCCGGTGGGGGGATGTTTCTATTCACCTCATAAAATATATTTACACATTTGTGTAAATATATTGACACATATGTGTCAATATATTGACACATATATACAGCATGTGCAGTTTTGTATATGTGCATTACTAGCTGTTCACCTGCTTCAGCTTCATTGTGTTGCGTTAGAGGTGTTAGAGGGCTGCTGAACGCTTTTGAGTGTGTGTTTTCCAGGCGAGGGGAACTCCCAAGCTGCTGTGGAGGAGTGGGAGCTGACGCGCTGTGTGGACGATGTGCACAAGGTGAGGACTGTTGAAAAGCTTCTCCCAATATTTATTACAATAAAAAATATTGACGACAATGCAATTTTTCAACCCACACAGTCGGGTCTTCATCATTTTTGCCCGAAGAAGACCCACTGTGTGGGTTGATGAAGACCCCACTGTGTGGGTTGATGAAGACCCCACTGTGTGGGTTGATGAAGACCCCACTGTGTGGGTTGAAACGTTCCATTGTTGTCGCCAAAAATAAATATTTGGAGCTGTTCCAGTGTGCCCATATCCACTTTCCAACACCTGCCCTCAAAGCAGGTTGGATTGTGCACACAAACGACTCCACTGAACTACAAGGTGACGACACCCACTGATATCCACTGAATACCAACAACTGCCTGTAAAGGAACTGTTCCCCTGAAAATGAACATTCAGTCATTCTCTGCTCACCCACATGCTTGTGGAAGGTCGGGTGATGTTTTTTACTCCACAAAACATTTGTGGACTTTTCCAGGGAAACAGAGTTACAGCGTTCCCCTAAACTATTGAAGTGAACGGTGACCAACTTTCAAACATCAACAAATTAGAATGACGGCATCACTTTTATTGCCACGGGAGGTAATCAGATTACAAGGAAAGGTAATCAGATTACAAAGACATTTGACTTAGTGTTACGTATGCAGCGTAGCGTCAATATCAAGAAGTAGAAGATGATCAGGAAATTAAAATGCAAAAAATCAAAAAGTACCCAGAGGAAGAAAAAAAAGGTGCACAGAGAAAAAACATAAAATGGTTCCATACTGCTCAGCTGGCATAATCCAAGTCTCCAGAAGCCCTGAGACCAGAAGCCACGTTGACTTGAGAAGACGTCGCTCACACTCTGTTTTTAGCTGGAATCTTCACTGTAGCCGTGTGTTCGCTTTTGTTTTTTTGTTTGTTTTTTTTAGCCGTGAGCTGAAAGTCGCGTTTTCACTTTCACTTTCAACTCACGACTACTGTGAAGATTTCAGCGAAAAACAGGGTGTAAATGACGTGTTTTGAAGTCAACTTGAAGCGTATAAAATAAATATTTGTTCATTAATGGTAATCGAGGTAAAGGTTTGAAGTAATGGTGATTTGAAGTCATATCTCCAGGTCCTACCTACATGTTTGCTTCTCCGTGTCTGTGTGGCTGTCAGGTGTGGGTGGTGGGGAACAGTCCGTCGGCTCCTCTGCTGAAGGCTCTAGAAGAAGTGCTCCCTGTCATCTTCACACTCTTCTGTTTCACCAAGCAGAACGTCTCCCACCTACGGTAATGTTGTCTCCGTGGTTCTCCTTCTGGTGTCCATCATTCTTTTAAAGGGTGTCTTTACCCATCATCAACCCACTTTGTATCATTATAATGTGGTTAATATAAGCAGATGAGCAGTGTTTACCTTCGCTATAGGTTTTCCACATGGAGAACTCCCATTTCCTCCTCTGGCAAAACGCTCCCTTTTGACGCGTTACGTCACAATGGAACTGCGGAAGTTTTGCTCGAGACGCGGAATCTCCCCCGAGGGCGGCTGTTATTCTTTATTTTTTATTTTTTAAGTATGCTCACATCCATGAATAAGAGCCTTAACAAGGTTTAACGACTTGCAGCTGGCGGGGCGGAGTTTCTGCAGGCAGACAGAGGAAGGATTTTTCTCTGTGAGGAAAACGTATAGAGAAGGTAAACACTGTCCATGTGCTTATATTAGCGAGATTATAATGTAAAGTGGGTTGATAATCGGTAAAGCCATCCTTTAAGTGGTGGTGGTGGGAGGGGGCGGTCATTTTAATGGTCAGATGTTATTAAACCAAACGGGTGTCAGGCAGCCCAGACAGAAATACAATGTAATGGCTACTGTTAACACCATCAAGTAAACCACTAAAGATAGCGCCGTTTTCCAGGAAGTAAACATAAAGGGATTTTGGTATAAAAAGAAAATACAAGAAAAAATAAATGGTGTATTTATCAAGGTGAAAAATCGACCTCAATCATATCTACCGTAGATGCTAATACCAGAGGGCACAGAGGTGTTAAATTTACAATGAAACCACATTTTGGGTTAATTGAGGGATAATTCAAAAGTGTAAACCAATCGGTTATCTGTTAGGGAGAGAGAGGCTGTTTATTGGATAGGAGGGACAGATGGGTGGGATTGTTCAAAAATAGTTGGAATACGCAAAAAAAATATTAGTGTGACTTTAACAGTGCGTGTAAAACTATCCATGTGCTCTGTGCTCCACAGCGCCCCCTGCCAGGAGATCCTGCTGTGGTACCTGGGTCACACGCAGGCGTCCGCGGCCCTGTCTGCGCTGAGGCAGCTCTCCGGCCTGGGAGGACAGATGAGCGAGGTGCCACCAGACTTCCACTTCACCCCTGGGAGCCATGGAGGGGCCAGCCTGAGCACCAGAGACACCCACAGGTGACTGACTCTCATATAGACCCATTCACACCCACAGGTGACTGATTCTCTCAGCACCACAGCATGGACCCATTCACACTACCCCAGATTTGAGTCCAAATTGTTCCCTAGCAACAGAATTCCGGGGAAAGAGTTAGTGCACTACTTTCCTAATAGGGAGCGATTTTCAACAGAGCTAACAACACTTCACTTCCCAGAATCCCCCCACAATACCATGCTCTTAAAGAGACAGGCGCCGGTAAACTATACTTTTTAAGACAAGATTGTAGGCGCTTAAACAATTAGATTTGTTATCATTTAATGACTATTCAGATCTTAACAAAAAGAATGACGCATCCCTACTGCAAATAGTGTTTTGGTGCAACTCTCAGACACTTAGCAAGTGTCATTCTGTTACTGCAGTTATCTTGGTGAAATGAATGCAAAAGTAGTGTAATAAGTAACAAGTTACTCTACACAGACAGTAATATTGTAAAGTAACTTATTACTTTCAAATGAAAGTAACTAGTAACATGTAGTATATTGCATTTTGAAAGTAACTGGCCCAACACTGGTGATCACACTTACACACCTGTCTTCTTGTCTCTCTGTCCTCTCTGTTTGTGTTGTGTGATCACACTCACTCACCTGTCTTCTTGTCTCTCTGTCCTCTCTGTTTGTGTTGTGTGATCACACTCACTCACCTGTCTTCTTGTCTCTCTGTCCTCTCTGTTTGTGTTGTGTGATCACACTCACTCACCTGTCTTCTTGTCTCTCTGTCCTCTCTGTTCGTGTTGTGTGATCACACTCACCTGTCTTCTTGTCTCTCTGTCCTCTCTGTTTGTGTTGTGTGATCACACTCACTCACCTGTCTTCTTGTCTCTCTGTCCTCTCTGTTCGTGTTGTGTGATCACACTCACTCACCTGTCTTCTTGTCTCTCTGTCCTCTCTGTTCGTGTTGTGTGATCACACTCACTCACCTGTCTTCTTGTCTCTCTGTCCTCTCTGTTCGTGTTGCTCTCCCAGCGACGGCGATGACGCGCTGTACGAGCGGCTGTCGGGGGAGCAGTGGAGGCTGGAGTGTCTGATGCAGCTGCTGGCCCAACTCAAAGACAGTGACCTGCCTGGAGACTTCTTCCTGGAGCTGCTGCAGGTACGTGCACACACACACACACACACACACACACACACACACACACACACACACTCACACACACACACACACACACACACATGCAGGTACACACACACACACACACACACACACACACACATGCAGGTACACACACATGCTTCAATACAGAGTAAAAACAAATACATCAAAATAAAACAATACAGCCACAAAGTCCTGAATAAATGCTCACCTTGAATCTACTGAGGAGCTTCACTACGGTCGTTGGAAGCAGTTACCAACTCTTTTGCGAGGAGGGTACAGTAGCTGTTGAAGGTACAGTAGCTGTTGAAGGTACAGTAGCTGTTGAAGGTACAGTAGCTGTTGAAGGTACAGTAGCTGTTGAAGATACAGTAGCTGTTGAAGGTACAGTAGCTGTTGGTACAGTAGCTGTTGAAGATACAGTAGCTGTTGAAGGTACAGTAGCTGTTGAAGGTACAGTAGCTGTTGGTACAGTAGCTGTTGAAGGTACAGTAGCTGTTGAAGGTACAGTAGCTGTTGGTACAGTAGCTGTTGAAGATACAGTAGCTGTTGAAGGTACAGTAGCTGTTGAAGGTACAGTAGCTGTTGGTACAGTAGCTGTTGAAGGTACAGTAGCTGTTGAAGGTACAGTAGCTGTTGGTACAGTAGCTGTTGAAGGTACAGTAGCTGTTGAAGGTACAGTAGCTGTTGAAGGTACAGTAGCTGTTGAAGGTACAGTAGCTGTTGGTACAGTAGCTGTTGGCTGCTCATAAAGTCAGTCCAAGTTGCCAGATGACATCATAAGATAATGTGCATATCAATATGCACACTGTGCACTATGTTTGAATATAAACTGTTGACTCCACCCGCCCGGGTCAGTTATGGTGTACGCTGGTACCAATATAAAGTGTTGACTCCACCCGCCCGGGTCAGTTACGGTGTACACTGGTAGCAATATAAAGTGTTGACTCCACCCGCCCGTGTCAGTTACGGTGTACGCTGGTACCAATATAAAGTGTTGACTCCACCCGCCCGGGTCAGTTACGGTGTACGTACGCTGGTACCAATATAAAGTGTTGACTCCACCCGCACGTGTCAGTTACGGTGTACGCTGGTAGCAATATAAAGTGTTGACTCCACCCGCCCGGGTCAGTTACGGTGTACGCTGGTACCAATATAAAGTGTTGACTCCACCCGCCCGGGTCAGTTACGGTGTACGCTGGTACCAATATAAAGTGTTGACTCCACCCGCCCGGGTCAGTTACGGTGTACGCTGGTACCAATATAAAATGTTGACTCCACCCGCCCGTGTCAGTTACGGTGTACGCTGGTAGCAATATAAAGTGTTGACTCCACCCGCCCGTGTCAGTTACGGTGTACGCTGGTAGCAATATAAAATGTTGACTCCACCCGCCCGGGTCAGTTACGGTGTACGCTGGTAGCAATATAAAGTGTTGACTCCACCCACCCGGGTCAGTTACGGTGTACGCTGGTACCAATATAAAATGTTGACTCCACCCGCCCGGGTCAGTTACGGTGTACGCTGGTACCAATATAAAGTGTTGACTCCACCCGCCCGTGTCAGTTACGGTGTACGCTGGTACCAATATAAAGTGTTGACTCCACCCACCCGGGTCAGTTACGGTGTACGCTGGTAGCAATATAAAGTGTTGACTCCACCCACCCGGGTCAGTTACGGTGTACGCTGGTAGCAATATAAAGTGTTGACTCCACCCACCCGGGTCAGTTACGGTGTACGCTGGTACCAATATAAAGTGTTGACTCCACCCACCCGGGTCAGTTACGGTGTACGCTGGTAGCAATATAAAGTGTTGACTCCACCCGCCCGTGTCAGTTATGGTGTACGCTGGTACCAATATAAAGTGTTGACTCCACCCGCCCGGGTCAGTTACGGTGTACGTACGCTGGTACCAATATAAAGTGTTGACTCCACCCACCCGGGTCAGTTATGGTGTACGCTGGTAGCAATATAAAGTGTTGACTCCACCCGCCCGGGTCAGTTACGGTGTACGCTGGTACCAATATAAAGTGTTGACTCCACCCGCCCGGGTCAGTTACGGTGTACGCTGGTAGCAATATAAAGTGTTGACTCCACCCGCCCGTGTCAGTTACGGTGTACGCTGGTACCAATATAAAGTGTTGACTCCACCCACCCGGGTCAGTTACGGTGTACGCTGGTAGCAATATAAAGTGTTGACTCCACCCGCCCGGGTCAGTTACGGTGTACGTACGCTGGTACCAATATAAAATGTTGACTCCACCCGCCCGGGTCAGTTACGGTGTACGCTGGTACCAATATAAAATGTTGACTCCACCCGCCCGGGTCAGTTACGGTGTACGCTGGTAGCAATATAAAGTGTTGACTCCACCCGCCCGTGTCAGTTACGGTGTACGCTGGTAGCAATATAAAGTGTTGACTCCACCCGCCCGTGTCAGTTACGGTGTACGCTGGTAGCAATATAAAGTGTTGACTCCACCCGCCCGTGTCAGTTACGGTGTACGCTGGTAGCAATATAAAGTGTTGACTCCACCCGCCCGTGTCAGTTACGGTGTACGCTGGTACCAATATAAAGTGTTGACTCCACCCGCCCGTGTCAGTTACGGTGTACGCTGGTACCAATATAAAGTGTTGACTCCACCCGCCCGTGTCAGTTACGGTGTACGCTGGTACCAATATAAAGTGTTGACTCCACCCGCCCGGGTCAGTTACGGTGTACGCTGGTACCAATATAAAGTGTTGACTCCACCCACCCGGGTCAGTTACGGTGTACGTACGCTGGTAGCAATATAAAGTGTTGACTCCACCCGCACGTGTCAGTTACGGTGTACGCTGGTACCAATATAAAGTGTTGACTCCACCCGCCCGGGTCAGTTACGGTGTACGCTGGTACCAATATAAAGTGTTGACTCCACCCGCCCGGGTCAGTTACGGTGTACGCTGGTACCAATATAAAGTGTTGACTCCACCCGCCCGTGTCAGTTACGGTGTACGCTGGTACCAATATAAAGTGTTGACTCCACCCGCCCGGGTCAGTTACGGTGTACGCTGGTACCAATATAAAGTGTTGACTCCACCCGCCCGGGTCAGTTACGGTGTACGCTGGTACCAATATAAAGTGTTGACTCCACCCGCCCGGGTCAGTTACGGTGTACGCTGGTAGCAATATAAAGTGTTGACTCCACCCGCACGTGTCAGTTACGGTGTACGCTGGTAGCAATATAAAGTGTTGACTCCACCCGCCCGGGTCAGTTACGGTGTACGCTGGTACCAATATAAAGTGTTGACTCCACCCGCACGTGTCAGTTACGGTGTACGCTGGTACCAATATAAAGTGTTGACTCCACCCGCCCGTGTCAGTTACGGTGTACGCTGGTACCAATATAAAGTGTTGACTCCACCCGCCCGGGTCAGTTACGGTGTACGCTGGTAGCAATATAAAGTGTTGACTCCACCCGCACGTGTCAGTTACGGTGTACGCTGGTACCAATATAAAGTGTTGACTCCACCCGCCCGGGTCAGTTACGGTGTACGCTGGTAGCAATATAAAGTATTGACTCCACCCGCCCGGGTCAGTTACGGTGTACGCTGGTAGCAATATAAAGTGTTGACTCCACCCGCACGTGTCAGTTACGGTGTACGCTGGTAGCAATATAAAGTGTTGACTCCACCCGCCCGGGTCAGTTACGGTGTACGCTGGTAGCAATATAAAGTGTTGACTCCACCCGCACGTGTCAGTTACGGTGTACGCTGGTAGCAATATAAAGTGTTGACTCCACCCGCCCGGGTCAGTTACGGTGTACGCTGGTAGCAATATAAAGTGTTGACTCCACCCGCACGTGTCAGTTACGGTGTACGCTGGTACCAATATAAAGTGTTGACTCCACCCGCCCGTGTCAGTTACGGTGTACGCTGGTACCAATATAAAGTGTTGACTCCACCCGCCCGGGTCAGTTACGGTGTACGCTGGTAGCAATATAAAGTGTTGACTCCACCCGCACGTGTCAGTTACGGTGTACGCTGGTACCAATATAAAGTGTTGACTCCACCCGCCCGGGTCAGTTACGGTGTACGCTGGTAGCAATATAAAGTATTGACTCCACCCGCCCGGGTCAGTTACGGTGTACGCTGGTAGCAATATAAAGTGTTGACTCCACCCGCACGTGTCAGTTACGGTGTACGCTGGTAGCAATATAAAGTGTTGACTCCACCCGCCCGTGTCAGTTACGGTGTACGCTGGTAGCAATATAAAGTGTTGACTCCACCCGCACGTGTCAGTTACGGTGTACGCTGGTAGCAATATAAAGTGTTGACTCCACCCGCCCGGGTCAGTTACGGTGTACGCTGGTAGCAATATAAAGTGTTGACTCCACCCGCACGTGTCAGTTACGGTGTACGCTGGTACCAATATAAAGTGTTGACTCCACCCGCCCGGGTCAGTTACGGTGTACGCTGGTAGCAATATAAAGTGTTGACTCCACCCGCACGTGTCAGTTACGGTGTACGCTGGTACCAATATAAAGTGTTGACTCCACCCGCCCGGGTCAGTTACGGTGTACGCTGGTAGCAATATAAAGTATTGACTCCACCCGCCCGGGTCAGTTACGGTGTACGCTGGTAGCAATATAAAGTATTGACTCCACCCGCCCGGGTAGCCTGACAACTGCTACTGTGAGCGGGGACTGAGGCGGGAGGGGCGGCGCTGTGTGTGTGAAGCCAGCAGCCATACCAAATGCTTTGCACATTAAAGGAGGAAACACAGCAACATTTTGGGAGATCAGCCATATTCCCAATAGGAGAAGGAGAAGATCGATGTCCTCAGTGTGGATTTGTTCATCAAAGTAAACCTCACTCTATGCTCTTCCATGTCCCTGCCTGGACTGCAGGAGTTGACCAGCTGGGCAGCAGCAGAGGAGGAGGAGGAGGAGGAGCCAGAGGTGGACGTGTCGGCCATGACCCTCCTGGAGGCGGAGCAGCATCTGTCGGCTCGTGCGGAGGGGCGTGGCCAAATGCTCGCAATGCTGCAGGTGCTAGCAGCCGTGTGCGAGTCTCTGCCACACACTCTGCTGCTGAGAAAAACCACACAGGTGAGTTTCTGCCACACACTCTGCTGCTGAGAAAAACCACACAGGTGAGTTTCTGCCACACACTCTGCTGCTGAGAAAAACCACACAGGTGAGTCTCTGCCACACACACTGCTGCTGAGAAAAAAACACACAGGTGAGTCTCTGCCACACACTCTGCTGCTGAGAAAAACCACACAGGTGAGTCTCTGCCACACACTCTGCTGCTGAGAAAAACCACACAGGTGAGTCTCTGCCACACACACTGCTGCTGAGAAAAACCACACAGGTGAGTCTCTGCCACACACACTCTGCTGCTGAGAAAAACCACACAGGTGAGTCTCTGCCACACACTCTGCTGCTGAGAAAAACCACACAGGTGAGTCTCTGCCACACACTCTGCTGCTGAGAAAAACCACACAGGTGAGTCTCTGCCACACACACACTGCTGCTGAGAAAAAGCACACAGGTGAGTCTCTGCCACACACTCTGCTGCTGAGAAAAACCACACAGGTGAGTCTCTGCCACACACTCTGCTGCTGAGAAAAACCACACAGGTGAGTCTCTGCCACACACACTGCTGCTGAGAAAAACCACACAGGTGAGTCTCTGCCACACACACTCTGCTGCTGAGAAAAACCACACAGGTGAGTCTCTGCCACACACTCTGCTGCTGAGAAAAACCACACAGGTGAGTCTCTGCCACACACTCTGCTGCTGAGAAAAACCACACAGGTGAGTCTCTGCCACACACACACTGCTGCTGAGAAAAACCACACAGGTGAGTCTCTGCCACACACTCTGCTGCTGAGAAAAACCACACAGGTGAGTCTCTGCCACACACTCTGCTGCTGAGAAAAACCACACAGGTGAGTCTCTGCCACACACTCTGCTGCTGAGATGGAACAATGTTTATAACAGAAAACTGAAATATTTAATATGAAGAAATATTGATTATGAAGAAAGGAGAAAAGATTTGAGATACAAATGTAATTATTAGGTTATTATGGATGTATGGATGTGATTTTTGACATTTGCGGTAGTATAGTAGTAGTATTGTCAATGGGTTTTTAAAGACATCTTGCTCTTGCAATAGAGGGGCTAATGCTATTTGAGGGGCGTTGGCATGGAAACGTTTGGAATGCCCTGACTGAACTACAGGACTAGAATATTGTGTTTGAAATGCCGTGATAAGATGTTGTTTGAGATGTATGGACACAGTGCTATGCTTCTTCATGCCTATAGAAAGCTTCACATCTTAAACACACAGACTTGCACTAGAACCAGAGCCCTGTCATGATGCCTTCAGTTACAAGGTTCCCATGGCTCCTTGAAATCCTTGAACGTTTCTGAATTTGAGAGGAAAAAGGCCTTGAAAGTTTTGGAAAATAGACATAAGTAGACATGGGTCTACTTAACGCTGTCTGTCTGTATGTTTGTGTGTCTCCTTGTTGATCCTTCTTCACGTGCTGTTTCAGCCAAACTCCTGAATGTTTGTCTGTGAGCTTCTGTAAAGTACTAGTTTTTTACACTACAAACATTCTCAGTGTTGTAGCAGGAATGAACCTTGAGCTCTGTCTCAATCTCAAACTGCCATGTTGGCATGGATCTGATCTAATTGGGCCTGGAAGGTCCTTGAAAAGTCATTGTGGAACCCTGGAGCTAAACAAGAAAAAGCCAGCACTCAAAAAGTCCTTTTCAATATTTAATTTACCTCAGTCAGGAATACAGCAGCACATGCATGTTTCGGCCCTACGGCCTTCCTCAGTGTGGTGCAGTACAGGGCGGAGATGACGTTTAACCCTGGAGCTAAACATGGAAGCTAGATGCAGCATTATGTGAATGCCCACACAGAGAGCAAAAAGCACCATTTATATATAGAGTCCCCTATTTGCTTATATTAGAACTACATCATGTTTATGGCCTGGTTGTGACAATGTAGTCTCTGTCAGAGATGGGGACTTGGACTTGTGATTAGGGCTGCCCTCGACCAAAGATTATCCTGGTCGACCAGAAATCGACCACAGCTCCGACCAATTTTTTTTTTTTGCAGTGTACTTTTTTTTCTTATTTTGTGCAGTGTACTGACTACTAGGGGTGGGAATCACCAGATGCCCATGATACGATACTAAAACGATACTCGAGTCACGATACGATAGTATTGCCATATTGCGATATCGCCGATATTGCGATATATTGAATATTGCGATATATTGAATATTGCGATATTTCGATATATTGCGATTTATTACTTTTTCAACTGCAAATGATGTCCCCAAAGGAAAACTTTGTCAACATCTGGTTCATATAAGAACAATTTTCCAGTCTGTACATCTGATCTGACTTCAACCATTTTATTGCAGCAACATTGTCAAGTAGACAGACCAACAACTTTCATAAAGTCATGTCATAGTTGCATGCACCTGACAAACTGAACTGTTTGTTACAGTCTACTTACAGTCCACCTTAACTGGATGTGTGTGTGTGGGCTACTGTACTTAGGTAGTTTTTGAACAATGCAACTTCACTTCACTTGCACAAAACATCTTGTGCAGCCCATTCAGTAACTGGGGAATTTGTAAATTACTGTTATGACAAAACTGTTACTGTTAAAACAAAAGGAAAATATGCTACCGTTTGTTTACTGCTGGCCTTGGAACTAAAGTTTATAGCAGCCCGGTGGCCTGGCATGGCATGGCCTGCATTTTTTTTTTTTTTTTTAACAAAATTATTAACAACAGCGATTGCTCGACCAACGTGAATCTCGTCGACCAAACAATCGACCAATCGACCTGGAGGGGGCAGCCCTCCTTGTGATTCAAGTCGCACTTGAGGTGCACAGACAGTGACTTGAGATTTGGGACTCCTGAACAATCGTTATTTATTTATTTCATTTATTAACATGAAGGAAATGTCTGATAAGCTGAATGTTATTCCTTCCCGAGGACGCTCTATAATATAGATATATGATCATAGTCTATATTTTCATGCACAACCTTAAGTCATCTGGTGTGCGTGGCCACATAGGTTACAGTTATTATCGCATGCCTAATAGTGCTGATCTATATACTGTTGCTGATACTGTATGCTAATAGATAAAGGAGTGATAATACAGTACATCTATGAATTCCTTACATATACTCTAGCTATGCACTATGCAGTGTACTAAGCAGATGATACAACGCTCATTACACTTGAGACTTGAGCCTTGACTTGGACTCTAGCTCAAAGACTTGAGACCTGACTTGGACTTGCTAAAAATGACTTGTGAGCATCTCTGCTGTGTCCTGGATTTTTTTTTTCTGCGGAAGAAGTTTCCTGAGCCGATAGTTGCAGGGCATCGAAGGCAAAACAGCACTTTACTGCCTTTTGACCTCACAATTGCCTGTAGGACATCATCAACCCACATGAAGGTTGGTTTCTTCACCTCTGTTTGGTCTTGGCTTCTTAGCCTTCTGGGGTTGCTGCTCTCTCTCTTTCCAGCACATTTTAAATTCACTCTGCGCTCCTGAGGGACTTCTTTCAAACGGAAGCAGGCCACATGGAGTCATGCTGCCACACAGAAATAGTCTTATTTGCTCGAACTCTGGTGCCGTTGATGATGGAGAGGGGCGGAAAAAAACCATACAGACATTCCTAAGTTGGCGAGCAAGTTGGCTGACTGGTACTGTAGCCTGGTAGGGCCAAAAACACATTGCCTCACAGATTAAAGACACTTCTCTGATAAACTGGTCTCAATTCAGAGGATAAGCTCTTATTTTTAGCCATTTTATCTTTGGGTGTCTTCATGTGGATTTAGCTTCTGCGGAGAACCTCTGAAAAGTATTTGATACTTGCCTCTTAGAACTTGCTGTGATAGTCGGTTCTTTCAGTCGTTCCGCAGTAGTTTCCATTGAACATGTTTGGGTCTCTCTGTGTTGATCTTAGTTTTTTCTCTTTTTGGTCTTTGTGTCCAGGTGGTGGACTTCATGGTGTCCCTGCTCCAGAGAGCCTGTGTGGGTCTGGATCAGGCCTCTGGGCCCGGCACCCCGAGCCCAGTCGAGAGCCATACACTCAGCATGGGAATGGGCCTGGTGGCCACCCTGCTCTCTGCACCTCAGGTACACCTCAATGATCACATGTTCATATCCAACTGCATCTACATCAACAAGTGTGAACACACACACACACACGCACAAGCACACACACGATAATATTATACAATAATATCAGCAATATTATTGTATAATAAATTTGCTTTAATAATTAAAGCAGATTTCCATCTCTCCTGTTTTATCGAGATGTGTGTTGGTAGTTGATAGAGAATAAAATCTATTCTTTCCGCTAAAATGTATATGTAAATGTATATCACAGCTTATCTTAATACCAAATGAATTGAGCCTTGAGTCCAGGAAGATTTACCATAAAAGTATATTTAATAGCTTACATTCTCTGCAATATGCATATTGACAGAGGGCATGAATCTCAATGTACACATTCTGATATGTCATACAGAGTCAATTATTCAGCCGCGATGTCACAATTTGACATACGCTTTATACTGTAGGAAGAGGAGGAGCAGAGAGGAGGGGGTGATGACTTGACTTGGAAATGTGTGTGCGTCCACTTGAGTCTACAGGGAAACTGTTATCCGTTGTTATTGGACACGATGCACTGCCCAAGGTTTCAGCAAAGAGGAGAAGTCCTCTCTATGGGGCTGGGTGAGATGTCAGTGTGAGTCTATGTGTCAAATGGAATGGAACTTATAGCATAATTATGCAAATAGGCCTATAGCTTATTGATTAGGAAATATTGATTAGGAAATGGCATGGAACTTATATTTTTCTCCAACAGTAGTTTTGTCATGTTTTCTTTTGTACAGTTTGTACTTTTCTAACCCGATCTGGGCGACTGTACTCCATGTCAAGGCCTTCTTCTTAAAGGTCATATAACCTGATTTAAAACTGCACCAGACAACGTTGCATGTTGCATGTTGCATGTTGCATGTTGCATGTTGCATGTTGCATGTTGCATTGTGATGGCTCCAAATGGCAGCGACATGTTTGAAAAAGTTTAACTTAAAAAGCCAAATGTCAGTAAACTGCACACAGCACGCTCATGTTTACACTGTGGATTGGTGTCGACCAATGTTAGCAATTTTTTATATATCGGTATTGGTCCAAAATCTTCATATCGAGAGGAACCAATCCGGTAAAACGATGATTTGTGGCCTTTTCCAAATGTCTTGGAAATAAAGAAAGACATTGTTTTTTCAAATTCACTGTGTTTACATGTGCTTTTCAGTATGTACAACATTTCACTATCATACAAACTGGTTTTTATACAGATCATATCGAGTAAATAACGGTTATCGGCCATAACAGCAATGTTATCGGTTATCGTATCGGCCAAAAGTTGTCATATCGGCGCTGCGGCTTATCCTTTGTTTCAATGAGTGGAGAAGAAAAACACTTTTCTCTGTTGCAACCCCACTGTGTGAATTGTGCTGAGAAGACGGCTGCGTTTATTTTTACACACAAATGTTGCCGAGCGCAGCTTTAACGTCAAAGGACTCACTGTTACAGTAGCTGGCTTATATGCTGTGCTGTCTCGCTTTCCCTTTTCTTTCTTCTTACATACATCTTCTGAACATCCAGTAAGGTCCAATAACAAGCACACGGGCACCAGTTCTGCCATCAGCAGGGTTCCCACGGGTCCTTGAAGTCCTTGAAAGTTTTCTGAAAATAGACACAGATAGACATGAGTCATTGAAAGTGTTTGAATTTAGATATTTTGTGCAAGAATCCAAATGGAGGTGCTTTAATGTTAGTAAATAGGTGTAACAGCACAGATGACTCTCTCCCTCTCTCTCTCTGTCTGTGAGCTTCTGTATAGCCTGCTAGTTCTCATTGTAAACACTAGTGCAGTGCCCGTTCCTCCCCATGCACCATCCCGTGGGCGCTTTCCCCTGACACACTGTCCTCCATCAGGTCCACCTAAGTAAGCGCACTCCCCACGTTTGAAGTCGATTCAACAAACGGTTCTGGAGATACGCAACAGACAGACATACAGCTGACAGTCGTAGTTACTTTATTTTACTTTAGTTCTAACTTTGCCAGCTCCTCACAGCAACCCCATGTTACCTGTGCTGCACTGTAGTTAAAATCATTCAAAGTTACCTTTAACATCAATAAAACATACTAATGATTGATGTTCAATCATTGAAATTCACCTGAAAGGTATTCTTTCTGTCTATCTATCTGGAAGAGGAGGTTAGAGAGTGGTAGAAACGTGGTTGACGTTACCGGTCGAGGCAGACATCGACGGAGGCAGCCATTCTTCTCGTCTTGCACTACACATAAACAACAACAAACACACTTGAACCTCACTCTCCTTTGTTGACTGTGGCAGCTCAGTGCAGAGGACTACACCTCCATGTCCAGGCTGCTCCCACCTCTGAAGATGCTCTCTCAGGAGCACCCCGAGGCGTTTGTCCAGGAGCTGGCGTCGAGCCTCCGCGCCGCCATCGCCACACACGGTGCCTACCGGCCCGATGACCTGACCTCCTCCAGAAACCCTGAACGCTCACAGAATCACAGCGACACGCCTTCTGCCATAAAGAGGCAAACTCCAGCAAGACACTCGCAGGTGGCAGGTGTAGCAAGAGACTCCTCCCTACCGGCCAGGCCCTTCTCCGATTGGCTGTTGGAGGCGTGCGACCCTGACGTGCCGACCAGAGCGGTGGCACTGAGGGCGCTGACCCGGATGGTGCAAGAGGGTGACCCAGACGCCGTCCAGGCCCAGGAGAAGGTCCTCATGGTGGGTTGTTTACTTATATACTACTCCTTTATTTATTTATATATATATATATATATATTTATATATATATATATATATATATCTGTTTATCTTTAACTCCATAGCTGTCACATGATACCTGCTTTGTTTTAGCCATGTTTAGTCATCTTCAGGATGCTGCAGCGTACCATTCTCCAAACTATACATCTGCTTGTCAGAGGTGAGATTCATACAGACTCAACCGCAACTATTGTGTGTGTGGGATGGAAACAAGGGGCAACCTCCAGTTCTGAAAAAATGTAGCCAATTAATGCGGAAGTAACTTAAACCTGCATCCTTTCTAATGGCCAGCAGGGCGACTCCACCGGCTGCAAAAAGAAGCCAGATTGTATGGAAGTCAATGGCAAAATGACCCTACTTCTCACTTGATTTATGACTTAAGTAAACACGTTCCTAATGTGGTCTCAATCACTAGTTTCAAGTCTTCAACACAGCATGATGTTCATTTGGTCAATGATGGTCCCATTTAGAGTCAAATAGATGATAAAGCAGACTATTTAGATTTTGGTGCGTAATTGACAGGTTGCCTATGATCATGGACCAATAGCAGGCAGCTCTGTGGGAAAGCCCTGGTCTCGCGCAAGCTGCTTCTGGCTTCAAATAACCGACGTTCAAAATGCCAAACTCCAGGCTTCAAAACAGGAGTCTGCAAACCCAATGAGTGACGTCACTACGTCCATATTGTTACACGGTCTATGGATGGAAAACAAGTGCAGCCAAATACTTCCAGTTGAAATTGTCCAAACCCGGTCAATTTATGAAGCCTTTGATGGATAAAGAAGGAGACGGTACAAAGATTGGTGCTCTTGACATAAATAAATAAAATGTTGAGTTAAACAATAGTGTGTATGTCCTAGAGCAGTGGTCCCCAACCACCGGGCCGCAACCCATTTGGTACCGGGCCGCGAGCCCGGTCCAAAAAAACAAACAAAACAAAACATATATATATATATACATGTGTATATATACTTTTTTTTTTTATAAACATAGGCTATAATATTATAGGCTGTGTGTGGTAGTTAAAACGTAGTTTCAAGTTGACGTTATTTATGTTTGTAGTTGAAACAAAAACATAAATACTGTAGGCTACATACAGTACAACACAAAAGGCTGTTATTTACCCTTTGTCGCCACCTGGTGAGTAAATATATATTGAACTAAAACCAATCAAATTGACAACTGGTCCGTGACTTTTTTTTTTCATGTATCTACCGGTCCTTGGCACAAAAAAGGTTGGGAACCCCTGTTCTAGAGGATAGAAGTTTGTAGCTGTTTTCTGTAGCTTCTCGTTAGCAGTGTATCTTCAGTGGTTATTCCCAGGCTCAGTGTATCTTCAGTGGTTATCCCCAGGCTCTCTGGCCTTGATAGATGCTCTTTCCATGGGCTTCCTCTTATCTATTCTTTGCACCAATACCCTGGAGGAATGGAGCAGTAGGGCTCTGGGTCGTGTGTGTGTGTGTGTGTTTGAGAGAGAGAGAAGTACACACCACATATTTAGGTTGTAGTATATTAATCTCCTCAGGGCCAGTATCTCTGTGTCTTATGTTTCTCCCCATATCTGTATGAGAATGGGAATAGAACAACTGCCAAAATATGTTCTACTCAGCTTTCCACAGGGGTTGGGGGGGAGATCACATTCCATGGGTCACCTGTCAAAAAGCTCTAGTTAGAAAAAAAATAGGTTTTCTTCAATGTCCTGCAGCCCTTAAAAACCAGGTCAAATATACATGTTTGACCTATCATCTTAAATTATGTTTCATTCGATCAATAAATCCAACAGAACCGGAAGTGATGTCACACACACACATGAGGCATTGTGACATCACTGATGTCATCAGTGGGGTTTTTTAAAGAATATTTTTATTGCAAATCAAGGTACAGTTGTGCATTGGTAAACAGTAAAGCAATCATATTTTCATTTTTCTGCAAGAACAACGATAACGTGCAATTTGGAATGTACTCTCCTTTCTCCCTTCCTCAACACCAACACACACACAAATCAAACTCATTGTGATGTCATCAGCGAGTGATGTCATCAGTGATGCCAAGTTGAGCAATTGTGCGCTGCGCATGTCAATAGAGCAGACGATGTGTCTGCGAGCTGCAGGGCCAGCTCGGCGAGCTGCAGGGCGGGCGTAGCACTGAGCTGCAGGGCGGGCGTAGCACTGTGCGGGCGTAGCACTGAGCTGCAGGGCGGGCGTAGCACTGAGCTGCAGGGCGGGCGTAGCACTGCGCAGTCCTAGGAATCGAGCGAGATGCTTTTAGTTTAGAAAAATACCATAGGAATGTATCTTTGAAATTGAAAAAATAAAATAGGCTTATTAACATAGGATACAATCTTAAAGAAATGTGTGCATTTTGTGCTACAAATTACAATCTCACTGTTTACAATTACAAAATTCACACAAGTTTGCAAATATGTATTGCACATGCATGTATTTAGCTTCTCCACTTTATCAGATGGAGAATGCATTTGCTGATTTGCTGTTTGTGCAGTTTTTTATTCCCATGGTATGAGGGTGAAAACATGAGAGTCCCCCCTCTTTGACTTAATGACCTGCGTATGAGACAATGTCCCCCCTCTTTGACTTAATGACCTGCGTATGAGACAATGTCCCCCCTATTTGACTTAATGACCTGCGTATGAGACAATGTCCCCCCTCTTTGACTTAATGACCTGCGTATGAGACAATGTCCCCCCTCTTTGACTTAATGACCTGCGTATGAGACAATGTCCCCCCTCTTTGACTTAATGACCTGCGTATGAGACAATGTCCCCCCTCTTTGACTTAATGACCTGCGTATGAGACAATGTGCCAATGTGTTTCCCCTGTGTGTGAATGCGTGCACATCAATAAAGTGCACATTGTAGGTGGTTTCTCTCTGTGTCTTCTGGGACAGTGTGAGCAAAGGAAGATGTTTAATAAATGAGGCAGTTGGACCTCGTCCCCCGGGGTAGGCCGAGGGGACAGCTGCGGTCTGTAGAGACTTGTTAAGGTGGCACGGGGGACAGCTGCGGTCTGTAGAGACTTGTTAAGGTGGCACGGGGGACAGTTGCGGTCTGTAGAGACTTGTTAAGGTGGCACAGGCAGGAAGGGCCTGCAGCTCATTTACTATTCACTGTAATGAGAAGCCCCCCACTGTGGGCCTTAGGCTTAGATCAACCTGGACCTCCAAGTCTCACAACAGGGATCCCCCTCCTCCACCACCTCCACCTCCACACACTTATTGATGCTTCCCCCTTTTTGCCAACTCTATGTTTTAGAGTTTACTCTTCCACATCTTACAGCCACTCTCTACCTTAACTTTGACCCTTTGTCCATATTCTGGAAAATATTCTGGAAAGCGCTTGGCATGTCATAAGTTAGGTGCACATATTTATTAAATGTCTGATATATGCTCACATTAAAAATTGACAGAAGTATTTTACTCATCCATGCAACCCCTCGTCCATCCTGCGCCCCCATCTCCTTCCACTCTTCCTCTCACCTATCTTCTTCTTCTTCACAGGGGCCTCTTTTAGTACCAGAGGTGTTTGGATTATTCCCTTTGATTTTGGGTCTTATTGTGCTTTTGATGTATTCAGTGCCATCATGTCAGATCATTGATATGGAGACACACACTGGTGTTTGATGTGTCTCACACCGCAGTGACACTGACTATGTTTACATGCACACAATATTCCACTATTATTCAGAAAATGCCAATTTTCTGAATTTGATAAGGGTCATGTGAACAGCATATTCCAGTTGCATTTTCCCAATTTGGCCTTTTTCCGAATTTAGCATTTTCCCATTAAAGCAGCTACGAGCAAGATTTTCGATTGTTATTAAACAGTCTAAATTTAATATCGATGCCTCACATCTTACCTCTAATAGTAGACGAGAGCAACGCCGAGTAGTCTCGCTTGAACCCCGAGTGAATCGGCGAGTGTTGTCTTGATGATTAGTCTGTCTGCGGCCGGGGCAGATCAGGAAGTGAAATGAAACGGTTTGCGGCAGCCACTTCGGCCATAACCACAAAATAACAAAATTACTTCCAAACAAACTGTTAGAATATAACGAGAGATGGTCGCGAGAGAGTAGCAAGCTTCTGGATGTCGCGAGCATGGCGTTCTCCGTGTTTATGGTCTGTTGCTAGGCAGAGCGAAACGGTTGAAGGCAGGCAGCTGCCGTAAACCGTTTCGTTTCACTTCCTGGTCTATCCGGCCCGCCGGAAGACAGACACAGACTCTATAATCATCAAGAGAGCAATCTCCGATTCACATGGCTTTGGTCTCAGCTACTATTATAGGTAAGATGTGATGCATCAATATTACATCTGGGTTATTCCAGTATTATTCGGGTTTTAGGAGGATTCTTTGATGATGTATACAGCGCATTCGGAATATGCGTCTCAATCAGGCTTTTTACCGCAGTTTGCGACGCATGTTGCCTGTTTGTGGTCAACTGATGTGTGCTAGAAAGCGCTACTATAACGGATTATATATAATCATATAATCCGTCATCTCTGGCATGCGAAAAGAAAAGCCCACATTTCTGATCGGGACGAGATGAGAAACATCGTTCGGTGCCCACGGAAGTCCACAATGCTTGCGAGTCTGCGAGGTAATAACTTAAGCTACTAGCCTACTTTTTATGAAAGACATGGATGTGCAAATTTTGCAACGCCAAACTTTCCAGCAGCAAGCTGCTCCTGAAATTATCCAAATGATGCTGGTAAGAATAGCGCTGCTCTGTTTATTCTCAACAGAAAAACTCTGCCTACCTTCATCTCTCTCCCCCTCAACCCTCACGTCGGGGAGGGCGAGCTACGGCTGCATGTAACCGGGAATATTAGTGGATTATTCATTTAGTCGGAATATTGTCATTTTCCGAATATGGGCAAAAACCGGAATATTTTGTGCATGTAAACATAGTCAGTGTGTTCCCAGTGTGTGTGATCATTAATCCTGGTTTGTCTCCTCCAGCTCTTTTTAGAAAACCTGGAGCATGATGACTCGTTCATCTACCTGTCTGCCATTCAAGGTAAGCTTCAGTCAGCTTCAGTCCAAAAATATCAATCAGAATCAGCAACTCTAAAAACACATCAGTGGGGTCCTAGTTAAAACAAGTGAGGAGTAATTATGTTTTAAGTGCTGGAGGCAGAAGGAGTACAGTCATTGTGTCTGTCTGTAGGCCTGGCTGTATTGGCTCATTGTGTCTTGTCTGTAGGCCTGGCTGTATTGGCTCATTGTGTCTTGTCTGTAGGCCTGGCTGTATTGGCTCATTGTGTCTGTCTGTAGGCCTGGCTGTATTGGCTCATTGTGTCTGTCTGTAGGCCTGGCTGTATTGGCTCATTGTGTCTTGTCTGTAGGCCTGGCTGTATTGGCTCATTGTGTCTTGTCTGTAGGCCTGGCTGTATTGGCTCATTGTGTCTGTCTGTAGGCCTGGCTGTATTGGCTCATTGTGTCTGTCTGTAGGCCTGGCTGTATTGGCTCATTGTGTCTGTCTGTAGGCCTGGCTGTATTGGCTCATTGTGTCTTGTCTGTAGGCCTGGCTGTATTGGTGGACTCCTACCCTGAGAGGATCCTGAAAGAACTCCTGGGAGACTTCCAGCATGGCCCCTCCCTCCCCTCCTCCGACAAGGAGCGCTCGCTGGAAACCCGCCTCAAAGTAGGAGAGGTCCTGATGAGAGCAAGCAGGGCTATGGGTGAGCATGATCTCATGAGCATCACATTCATACTGGTGACAATATTTAATGATGAGAACATAGACGAGATGATCCAACCAATCACACTCGACTGGCTTATCCACTTATCCGCTTATTAACTTAACTTAACTTAACTTAACTAACTTAACTTAACTTAACTTAACTTTCAGCTCGCTACGATCAGCAGTCAACAAGAACATGACAGTTTAAAGAAGTATGTGCTCAGCTCGCTACGATCAGCAGTCAACAAGAACATGACAATTTAAAGAAGGGAGACATACTTTGTATGAATGGCCGGTTTTGTTCCCGGCAAGAATCAGACAAAAGATCCACACACTGGACTAACAGCTCCCAGCAATTTTGATTGAGCAACGTTTTGATTTAACAGAGATCTTTGTCAAGCATTATCACCATCACAAAGCACAACAAGCAGTCATATATAGAACTCAGGTGATTGTGATCTGCAGGATTGAGAGTCAATCTACTCTCAAGCTGGACGGATCAGAGCAGAGCTGGCCAACACTGTGTGCTCCTCCCACATGGGGCACAGAGCATGTCTCTGTGAAAAGGGCCAAAACAACTAGGAACATCAAGGGATGCTGATGAGTAAATGAGGCCCATTTGAAAGTGAAATGACATTGTGCCCACTGTGCACACTTATAATTACCATCTGGCATGTCCCATCAGAAGTCAGTAGGTGGTTTTGGTGGAAGGTCCGCTCTCACTGTGAGTCTTTGAATCCTTAAAGACTAATTTAAGATTAGGATCAGATTTCAAAATGTGCCGATGTTGTTGGACAATCTCTTAAAGCAGAGTATTGTATAGCCCAACGCAGTGGAGCTTCCATGATCTGAATCAATCCTTCTCTTGAGACATTCACTTTGGCTGACATGTTTAAAATCTCTCTACAACTCTTTGGATCCAGCCTCTCGTACTACCTGTGCCGACCACTCACTCTTTCCAGCATGTCAGCATGTCACAACGATGTTTATTGTTAGACTCATCTGTGCTCAGTGGCACATAATGATAATAATGATAATAATAATGCAGGAGCCACAATATACGGATCCTTTCCAAAGAATAATAATATCATGGAAAAGTCATGGCGCATCGAGTCAGCAATTAAAGCAAAAGGATTCCGGACCAAGTATTGAGTGCAGGCATGAACATAACCTTTCAGAAGATCGACATTTCTGTTTTGAAAATACCGGTTTTTTCATTTTCATTTCTTGAAATACTGAAATACTGTTTTGGGTTTTTTTTATGAGCTGGAAGCCAGACTTATGCAAAGTTAAACAAATAAATACTTGAAATACTTAACTTTGTGTATAATGAATCTATAAAAGTTTCACTTTTTGAAATGAATTATGGAAAAAAACAAACTTTTCCATGATATTATAATTTTTTGGAAAGGATCTGTGTATATATTAGGGATGCACCGATCCACATTTTTTCACTTCCGATCCGATTCCGATACCTGAATTTGGATATCTGCCGATACCGATATTATGCCAATACTAATATTTTTCTTGAATATACAGTATAGGCAAAGATTTGGCCAATTAAAGATTTTTTTTTTTTTTATATACAGTACCTTGCAAAAAGCAGACAAAATTAAGAAAATATACAAGGCAAAGAAGGATACTATTATACATGGGCAAATTACGGCCAGCTGTGTGGGCCCGCGCTGGAATTGCAAAAAAAAAGAAAAAAGAATCCCGAGTCCGATCCAATCCGTGAATTAGTGCCAATATCGGGGATCGGATCGGCCCCATCCCTAGTATATATTTATAGTATTTATTTTATTTGGCCATGGGTTATGAGAGTGGTATACGGTATTTATACCATGGCTGTGAACCAATCAGATTGCTTGAATTGAGAGAGCCGTTTTATAAATATATATATATATATATATATGCCCGCTCATGTTATGTACTGTATGTGTTGATTATATCACCTTCACATGCATGTTTTGTCTGCCCTGCATCAGCAGCTAACTGCCGCACCACAAAAGCCATAGAGCAGCACCCAGCTCTCTGTCTAGAAGAGACTCACCCCTCCCTCCCCCTCCCCCTCCCCCTCCCCCCTCCCCCTCCGCCCCGCGCTCCACGTCCGTCTGCCAGCTCGCCATCGTACCACTTCCCCAGGACAATCGAGGGGTTTATGTCCTTGCTGGGAGACTGGCTAGACCCTTGGCTCTAGACCCTTGGCTCTAGACCGTTGGCTAGCCACGCAACCAGGCCACAAAGGCTGTGTCTTTGCCCCCCAAGTGGCCAAGTTGGCGCCCTTTTGCCAGGCTGTCCTTTGTAAACGAGAGGGTTTTCTTAATTGACTCACCAGTTGAGTCAATGTTGAACAAACCAGAGTTTGGCGCAGCGCTGCCTCTGCTGGCTGTGTCCAGCTACAGCGAGGCACAGAAACCTATAGCTGCTATCACAGTGTAGCCAGGTCAGGAAGCAGATAAACAAACACACCGGTCTGTTCCCCAAGGCAGGAAGCAGATCCACAACACACCTGTATGTTCCCCAAGGCAGGAAGCAGATCTACAACACACCTGTCTGTTCCCCAAGGCAGGAAGCAGATCTACAACACACCTGTATGTTCCCCAAGGCAAGAAGCAGATCTACAACACACCTGTCTGTTCCCCAAGGCAGGAAGCAGATCCACAACACACCTGTATGTTCCCCAAGGCAGGAAGCAGATCTACAACACACCTGTCTGTTCCCCAAGGCAGGAAGCAGATCCACAACACATCTGTCTGTTCCCCAAGGCAGGAAGCAGATAAACAAACACACCTGTATGTTCCCCAAGGCAGGAAGCAGATAAACAAACACACCTGTATGTTCCCCAAGGCAGGAAGCAGATCTACAACACACCTGTCTGTTCCCCAAGGCAGGAAGCAGATCCACAACACACCTGTCTGTTCCCCAAGGCAGGAAGCAGATAAACAAACACACCTGTATGTTCCCCAAGGCAGGAAGCAGATAAACAAACACACCTGTATGTTCCCCAAGGCAGGAAGCAGATAAACAAACACACCTGTCTGTTCCCCAAGGCAGGAAGCAGATAAACAAACACACCTGTATGTTCCCCAAGGCAGGAAGCAGATAAACAAACACACCTGTATGTTCCCCAAGGCAGGAAGCAGATAAACAAACACACCTGTATGTTCCCCAAGGCAGGAAGCAGATAAACAAACACACCTGTATGTTCCCCAAGGCAGGAAGCAGATCCACAACACACCTGTCTGTTCCCCAAGGCAGGAAGCAGATCTACAACACACCTGTATGTTCCCCAAGGCAGGAAGCAGATCTACAACACACCTGTATGTTCCCCAAGGCAGGAAGCAGATAAACAAACACACCTGTATGTTCCCCAAGGCAGGAAGCAGATCCACAACACACCTGTCTGTTCCCCAAGGCAGGAAGCAGATCTACAACACACCTGTATGTTCCCCAAGGCAGGAAGCAGATAAACAAACACACCTGTATGTTCCCCAAGGCAGGAAGCAGATAAACAAACACACCTGTATGTTCCCCAAGGCAGGAAGCAGATAAACAAACACACCTGTATGTTCCCCAAGGCAGGAAGCAGATCCACAACACACCTGTCTGTTCCCCAAGGCAGGAAGCAGATCTACAACACACCTGTATGTTCCCCAAGGCAGGAAGCAGATAAACAAACACACCTGTATGTTCCCCAAGGCAGGAAGCAGATAAACAAACACACCTGTATGTTCCCCAAGGCAGGAAGCAGATAAACAAACACACCTGTATGTTCCCCAAGGCAGGAAGCAGATCCACAACACACCTGTATGTTCCCCAAGGCAGGAAGCAGATCTACAACACACCTGTCTGTTCCCCAAGGCAGGAAGCAGATCTACAACACACCTGTATGTTCCCCAAGGCAGGAAGCAGATCTACAACACACCTGTATGTTCCCCAAGGCAGGAAGCAGATCTACAACACACCTGTATGTTCCCCAAGGCAGGAAGCAGATAAACAAACACACCTGTATGTTCCCCAAGGCAGGAAGCAGATCTACAACACACCTGTATGTTCCCCAAGGCAGGAAGCAGATAAACAAACACACCTGTATGTTCCCCAAGGCAGGAAGCAGATAAACAAACACACCTGTATGTTCCCCAAGGCAGGAAGCAGATCCAGTCTTTCTCATTCTCATTCTAGAGAGCTTGAATTTATATATTTTATGCAGGGATAGAAATGGAATGTTCTTTAGATATTTCTTTGTCAGTCAGAGCACAGCTGAGCAGTGTTCACACATTCAAGCCTCTCTCTAGTTCTCAAATTGTCAGTGTTGTAACAGTGAGGTCATTAACCCTGATCCGTGTGTCCAAACTAGGCCATGTTGGGTCCTTGAAGTTGAGGGAATTTAGTCTGGAAAGTCCTTGAATTGGGCCTGGAAAGTGGTTGAAAGGTCCTTGAATGTGATGTTTCAGAAGGTGTGCGGACCCTGCTGTAGGGCTGTGGCGATTCACTTATCTCCCGATTCGATACTATCACGATTCTTGGGTGCCGATTCGATTTATATTGCGATTCTTAAGTATTGCGATTCTACGATTATTGCGATTCGATATTACGATTTATTGCGATTTTTGTTTATTTTTTTCTTTTCTTTTTTCAGTTTGTTTGCTTTTTTACACTAGATTAGAACATGGGAAAAGTTGAATCATACACTAGAGACTGTATATTATATATCATGAGTAGGGCTGGGCGATATAGTTAAAAACAGGGGCGGACTGGGATCATAATTCAGGCCGGGCATTAGATACCAAGCAGGCCAGGCCGATATGGGCCGACGCGCGTGAAATTTGGGCAGTTTGAAGCCCAATTTGGGCCGTTTGAAGCCAGATTTGGGCCGTTTGAAGTCCAATTTTACAATGAGATGCACCCACTTTAACCCTGAAGTGTAATTATTACTTCAGACTAACTAATAAAGTAATAAAACCACTACTAAACCAGTAGGCGGCGCCTGGCCTGCTGTTCAGTGAGTGGCCTGACTGCAAGCACCCAATTTTTTTTTTTTTTTTTTTTTTTTTTGCGATTATCGATTCTGGAATAAAAGATCGATTCAAAAAATCGTGACATTAAAAATCGCGATACTTAAGTGAATCGATTTTTTCCCCCACCCCTACTGTGCGGGGACCCTGCTGTGTGCATGTGAATGTAGAGGCTGTGCTGCTGACTCATCTCACTCCCTGAGGCACAGCACTTCCCTCTTTGATTAAATCTAGTAGAGCTGTGTCTATTGAGGAGCTGAAGGGAGTACAGCTGTGTGTGTGTGTGTGTGTGTGTGTGTGTGTGGCTCTGTGTGTGTGTGTGTGTGTGTGTGTCTGGCTCTGTGTGTGTGTGTGTGTGTGTGTGTGTGTGTGTGTGTGTGTGTGTGTGTGTGTGTGTGTGTGTGTGTGTCTGGCTCTGTGTGTGTGTGGCTGTGTGTGTGTGTGTGTGTGTGTGTGTGTGTGTGTGTGTGTGTGTGTGTCTGGCTCTGTGTGTGTGTGTGCGTGTGTGTGTGTGTGTGTGTCTCTGTGTGTAGTGGTTTGTTGTGGGTTTGAATATCTGATTCTGAGAAAGCACTTGGCTCTCTGAAAGGTCAATCTAGGACAAGCTAAATAGCTCTGAGTGTGTGTGTGTGTGTGTGTGTGTGTGTGTGTGTTTGTTTCTGGATCAGGCCAACATAACCAGCTGTAGGCACACGCACGTGCACGCACGCACACACACACACACACACACAGAGACACACACACACACACAGACAGGTCGAGTAGGTCTTACTACTACTAGCGCAGTGCGCTGGTTCTCTTCTCTCCATGGCGGTGTTGGCTCTGCTCCCCTGCTGCTTGGCTGGTGTACTGCAGCTGTTGGCTCTGCTCCCCTGCTGCTTGGCAGGTGTACTGCAGCTGGGCTCAGCAGTGAGCTCTGTTATCCTTTGTGTGTCTGCCTGTTTGTCTCTGCCTCGAATACGACTCGAGTAGAAACCTCCGTTTGGTCCCCACTCCACCTCCTACTTATATTAGACTTCCACTCTCATATCCATAGTTAGATAGTTTGTGCTTTAGCTGCCTTACATCTAACCTGATGCTGTTTACAAAAGCTTAGCTTGACCTGGCTTCAGTGCTGCTGTAGCAGATCTTCAGTGTGTCTTGGTTCATTTTTACACTGGATGCATATTAATGGCAGTTGGGAAGGTCACAGTCGTACAGTAGTAACAGTTGAGGAGGTTCTAATTGGCTGGCTTGGTAAGTCCATCTGACTCCAGAGTGTCTGCCTGATTGGGTAGTATGTAATTAATGGAAGGTCAAAGCTGTATTATTGTGAACATTTAAATTGAAGAAGTATAAATCAAAATCTTAAATG
>NC_139636.1:31302962-31420462 GCF_964638095.1 Poromitra crassiceps
ATAGCGTTCTTCTGACTGAAAAAAGCGATTTGGGTGTGTGAACGCCGCCTAAGGTGTGCGGTTAACAAACGTTTATGGGAACACGAACTTGGGTTCAGCAGGATAATCTTCACAAACGTTAATCACTTTGATGCCTTTTGTTGTTGCTGCAAGCTTCACCTCCATCTGAAGGATTCATTGTCGTCCCGTGTTGTCAAACAGCTGAGCTCCTGTCTGACGGCACTGATCAAGACAGAGCGGGAGGTGGAGGTGAGGAGGGCTGCTGTCCACGTCATCGTCCTGCTGCTCCGAGGCCTCAGCGACAAAGCCACCCAGGTACACGCACGCACGCACGTGCGCACGCTCGCACACGCACGCACACACACATGCGCGCACACACACCCACACACACACACACACACTCGAATTTGCATAAACACCCACATTTCCACAACCGCGGACACACACACAGTACAAACAAGTGAGTATTTACTGAGTGCGTTGAGGAAGACTGCTGCCCTGAACTTCAACTTTGGGGCAAGAATGAGCAGGGCAGTGATTTTCCCTTTGACCTCCAGGTAAACATGGGTCAGGGCAGGGTCAGGGGTCAGTGAGGACTATTCTCAAGCTGTTTGTCCTTCCTGCCAGCTTCACAAAGCCCACCTATACTGACCTATCAGTGCAGTGAAACAAGCAGCCATAGCAGACAGTCCTCGTGTCTGAATGATTCACAGTTGCTAGTTTTCCACCAGGAGACGAAGAGGGAACACATGCTTTCAAATCCTTTCTAAGCCTCTTTGAAAGAAAGTAGAAAGGTGCATATTCAAGGATGGAGATTGGTGACGTCACATTGATTTCCAAAGCTGCAGAGACACACATTAGTTATTAGCCAGGTGAATTATGATGTGTCGGAGGAGAAGCTGGATGGAAGCAGCACATTTTGATACAGTTCTCCTCCATATTGCAAAAAATTGTTCGACACTCTCTATTAGTGATACTCAACTTGCGGCCCGCGGGCGCCCCCTGTGTGGCCCGCAATGGATCCAATCGTCAACATTGTCAAAATCGCACAAATCTCCAGTTCTCAAACGTTATTGATACACAACATCACGTCCTCAGGTCATGAGGTATTCAGGTTGTGTTTTTAACTAATGCACTTTATTATTTGAGTTAAAGTAGTCACAGTGTTTCTTATTCTGAATTGTAGTTTATGGTTTATTTACAGAACATTTATGGACAGTGAATTGAGGCATTGGAACAGATATGGTGGTACGCCACAAATAGATTTTGACCGCCACATATTAATTTCAACTAGTTGAATGGAAACTCCTCCTTTCGGGCTTGTATAGGTATTCTCACTGTGCACTTATTGGTACACGTACTGGTTTTAACATCAGTACATGCGTGTGGAGGACTGGATGCATGTTGGTAAGTTGGTACTTGTTGCGTGTTAACTGCCATTGTATCAACAAGGTTGCAAGTAGGGATGTTCATCAATTATCGAAAATCGATAATTGATCGTTAAGGATTGGAATCGATCCTGTGGCATTTGGATCGATTTTTTAATTATTAAAAAAAAAAAAAAGTTTGGGTGGACTAGGTTTGGGTGGAATTCGTTCCTCCTCGCCCCACTCCATTGCACAGCCGACTAACGTGAGGTGGAGCTTCATAGTCTCTAGTTTTCTGGCTGGGCACGGGCCTTTGTGCCAACAAAACTGTTTTAAACATGGGAAATTCACACCGGCATGCGCCGGGGACAGCAGAGTTGGAGAGGAGACACATTGAAATAAAGAGTTCATTGAGGAGAACACGTTGTCTTTCGTATTTTCTGCCATAGGCATTCATTTTGTAAAAAAAAAAAAAAAATTAAAAATTTTCTAAGTATTAACTCATTCAGTGCCAGCCACTTTTGGAGAACGGATGCTCCCAGTGCCAGAGTTTTCAGAGCGTTTTCAGTGATTTCTCGAGGCCCACAGAATATTGTGTGATATTACTATGTAAACACCGAACACGCACAAGAACGAGCTGGCTCTATTGTATCATCAGCAAAAAAAAGTTTATTGATACCATTTTCCGTTCTTTAGTTATGAGCCGGAGAAGATAGGTTGTTTTCAGCGTTTTCAGGCTTTTCAAATTATTAGCTGAGATAATCCGCCTTTTGTGAAATGCAGCATTTCAAGCACATTCACTGAGTCTGAAGATAATATTTTCTGATGTAGTGACGTAGTTGTTGTGTGATGCCCTGCGTGCACCACCCCCCTCCCCCCCTCCCCCCGTAAACTCCTCCCCACACTGCACACAGCCTCACGCAACCATTATATTTTCGGAGTGCTGCGTTTGTGTGCTGCTGTCGGCTCTCAGCGCCACAGCAGGGAAGAGCCAACCCGGATTGCTGAATGGTTTGGCGTCAGGGGCTGCTTTCCTGGCTGCTAATCGGTTGGAGAAACTATACAGACAGACAGACAGACAGACAGGGACAGAGGGGCTCAGTTGTGAGCGCGGATTGACTCCTGTTCGGAGCCAATGTCAGCTCCCGCGACAGAGCAAATGGCTCTGGGAGCATGCATCGGGTTGTCTTTGATCCACGGCTTTTAGGCTGTTTCTCGGACCTGTCTCTAATCTGGACTGCACCGAGCAAGCACTGTCGCCACCTAATGAGTCCGTAAAATAGGTTATACACCTCCAATAGCTACTATAGTTGTACAGGAGCTGCGGAAGGCTTTGATCGACGTCCCACCGTCAAAAAACGCATTGGACGTCGAAGGACGTCCGTGGCATTCTACGTCACTATTTAATTGGACGTCGAAGGACGTCCATGGCATTCAATGAGTTAATATGATCGATAATCGATAATTGATCGTTAATTTTCACCAATTATCGATTTTGGAAATTTTTCAAAATGAACATCCCTAGTTGCAAGGCCAAAGGGTCAGAGTTGTTCTACTGTATGTTACCATGGTTGAAGTTAAAAGAAGTCAGTCTTGACTTTGGGGGAATGGCTCCATGTGTCCATATCTATCCCCCTCTCTTCTCAGGCTCAAAGCATGTGGCAGAGTGTGGGTCTGTTTTGAGAGCCTGTTCTGTTGTTACATGAAGATCCTGACAACTCCTGTAATCTAGTCCCTCTGCTCACCACCATGAGAATAGACTCAATGGCAGCTTCTCACCGAGGGCTGGAAGGAGACTGGAGTCAGAAGAACAGCCTGGTCTCTCTCTCTCACTGCCTCACTCACTGTGACAACTATGTTTACAATAGGCCTTGCTTATTGGTGACGTCTGGGCTCAAGTGTTGTTCTTAGATAAACCTCCACAGTTCCTTGGCCTGCATGTATCAGACCTGCTCAAATAGGAGTGTTGGTTCAGGATCACTGACTGGATCTCGTTGGCCATCTTACAGGTGATCATGTGGTCAGTGGGTAGAGCATGGAGGAGACAGGTGATGATGTGGTCAGTAGGTAGAGCATGGAGGAGACATGTGATGATGTGGTCAGTAGGTAGAGCATGGAGGAGACAGGTGATGATGTGGTCAGTAGGTAGAGCATGGAGGAGACAGGTGATGGTGTGGTCAGTGAGTAGAGCATGGAGGAGACAGGTGATGATGAGGTCAGTGGGTAGAACATGGATGAGACAGGTGATGATGTGGTCAGTGAGTAGAGCATGGAGGAGACAGGTGATGATGAGGTCAGTGGGTAGAACATGGAGGAGACAGGTGATGATGTGGTCAGTGGGTAGAGCATGGAGGAGACAGGTGATGATGTGGTCAGTGGGTAGAGCATGGAGGAGACAGGTGATGATGTGGTCAGTGGGTAGAGCATGGAGGAGACAGGTGATGATGAGGTCAGTGGGTAGAACATGGAGGAGACAGGTGATGATGTGGTCAGTGAGTAGAGCATGGAGGAGACAGGTGATGATGTGGTCAGTGGGTAGAGCATGGAGGAGACAGGTGATGATGTGGTCAGTGGGTAGAGCATGGAGGAGACAGGTGATGATGAGGTCAGTGGGTAGAACATGGAGGAGACAGGTGATGATGTGGTCAGTGAGTAGAGCATGGAGGAGACAGGTGATGATGTGGTCAGTGAGTAGAGCATGGAGGAGACAGGTGATGATGTGGTCAGTGGGTAGAGCATGGAGGAGACAGGTGATGATGGGGTCAGTAGGTAGAGCATGGAGGAGACAGGTGATGATGGGGTCAGTAGGTAGAGCATGGAGGAGACAGGTGATGATGTGGTCAGTAGGTAGAGCATGGAGGAGACAGGTGATGATGTGGTCAGTGAGTAGAGCATGGAGGAGAGACAGGTGATGATGTGGTCAGTGAGTAGAGCATGGAGGAGAGACAGGTGATGATGTGGTCAGTGAGTAGAGCATGGAGGAGACAGGGGATGATGTGGTCAGTGGGTAGAGCATGGAGGAGACAGGGGATGATGTGGTCAGTGGGTAGAGCATGGAGGAGACAGGTGATGATGTGGTCAGTAGGTAGAGCATGGAGGAGACATGTGATGATGTGGTCAGTAGGTAGAGCATGGAGGAGACATGTGATGATGTGGTCAGTGGGTAGAGCATGGAGGAGAGACAGGTGATGATGTGGTCAGTAGGTAGAGCATGGAGGAGACATGTGATGATGTGGTCAGTAGGTAGAGCATGGAGGAGACATGTGATGATGTGGTCAGTGGGTAGAGCATGGAGGAGAGACAGGTGATGATGTGGTCAGTAGGTAGAGCATGGAGGAGACAGGTGATGATGTGGTCAGTGGGTAGAGCATGGAGGAGACAGGTGATGATGTGGTCAGTGGGTAGAGCATGGAGGAGACAGGTGATGATGTGGTCAGTGGGTAGAGCATGGAGGAGACAGGTGATGATGGGGTCAGTAGGTAGAGCATGGAGGAGACAGGTGATGATGTGGTCAGTAGGTAGAGCATGGAGGAGACAGGTGATGATGTGGTCAGTAGGTAGAGCATGGAGGAGACAGGTGATGATGTGGTCAGTAGGTAGAGCATGGAGGAGACAGGTGATGATGTGGTCAGTAGGTAGAGCATGGAGGAGACAGGTGATGATGTGGTCAGTAGGTAGAGCATGGAGGAGACAGGTGATGATGTGGTCAGTGAGTAGAGCATGGAGGAGACAGGTGATGATGTGGTCAGTAGGTAGAGCATGGAGGAGACAGGTGATGGTGTGGTCAGTAGGTAGAGCATGGAGGAGACAGGTGATGATGTGGTCAGTAGGTAGAGCATGGAGGAGACAGGTGATGATGTGGTCAGTGAGTAGAGCATGGAGGAGACAGGTGATGATGTGGTCAGTAGGTAGAGCATGGAGGAGACAGGTGATGATGTGGTCAGTGGGTAGAGCATGGAGGAGACAGGTGATGATGTGGTCAGTAGGTAGAGCATGGAGGAGACAGGTGATGATGTGGTCAGTGAGTAGAGCATGGAGGAGACAGGTGATGATGTGGTCAGTAGGTAGAGCATGGAGGAGACAGGTGATGATGTGGTCAGTAGGTAGAGCATGGAGGAGACATGTGATGATGTGGTCAGTGAGAGCATGGAGGAGACAGGTGATGATGTGGTCAGTGGGTAGAGCATGGAGGAGACAGGTGATGATGTGGTCAGTGGGTAGAGCATGGAGGAGAGACAGGTGATGATGTGGTCAGTAGGTAGAGCATGGAGGAGACAGGTGATGGTGTGGTCAGTGAGTAGAGCATGGAGGAGACAGGTGATGATGTGGTCAGTAGGTAGAACATGGAGGAGACAGGTGATGATGTGGTCAGTGAGAGCAGTGTGAATATGATGCACTCAGGGCACTTTGGGTCAAAGTGACCTAATGCCATAGTGTAATGATGACACACTTGATTTTTGGAGTACAATTGTAAAAAGTGTAGGTCCTGCTTTAAGAATGATAATTAAGATTCAATGTGTGGATGAGTGAAGGGGAAAAGACCATAAAAGCAATATACACATTTCTCTGAACATGTGACATAACTTACGTAACATAACTTTGTTATGATTTTAAAATCAATGCACACCTAGGAGGGGATGGGGGGGAGCAGTAAGGTTACCATGCTACATACAGTAAGGTACCTATTTCACTTCCTTGTCATTGTTTCTTTAACAAGTGCAAACCTGTAAGACCATGGTGCCACTCCCCCTATGGCCCCTGCTAGTGTCCTCTAGAGAGAGAGTGGCGTCAGCGGAGGACCAAAATGTGAGACTCATTAGCCAATGAACAGCCAGGAATGGGTCTCGCGCTACTTTTGCATGCTAAAATAAAGCTGATAATGTACAATTTGATTCAAGGGATGATTCAAGATTCAAGATTTTTATTGTCACTCCATGGTACAAGTATCACGTGTGAAATTCTTGTGCTGTGGACTCCGTTTACAACATAGTACAAATATAACAGGGCATATGAGTGCAAAAACAACAAGAGACACAAATTATAAACAAAACGAAATTACTCTAAAAAAAACCTATTTCCTACGAAGTTCACGGAGCTCGCTCAGCTGGTCGCCTCCTCTCCTGGCGCCCACTACTCACGGATGAAAAACCCTTTCAAAGTACAACACAAACTGTCTATTTTGCTGCAACTCGACAGTGCTGCTTTTTTTACTCAAGAGTTCCACTTTCTACTTCCTGGAAAAAAACTGGTCCATTGGAATGAATGGAGATGTCGGAACTCTTCTATTATACGGCTCTGGCCCCTGCCAACTACCCCCCTCACCATCACCCATATCCCCCTAGCCACTAATCCTACCTACCTCCCACCCCCCCCCCCCCCCTATCCCTAGCTATTTAACCACTATGAAAAATGTCACCGATTATTATCAACTGTTCATCCTAGAACAAACCCGATGAATATACTGTAGCTCTTACACCCATTAGATTAAGACATGTTACTTCTCTTTATGTTGGAACCGAACTGAAACATTGAAGAGAGCAAGTGAAAATCAAACTGCACTTAAAAGACGTAGCGCAACAGAAACAACACTGTGGGGTGTGTTAGGTGCGGCGTGCGACGTGGCTCTCCTGCTGCTCTGCTACGAGTGGACTGGGCTGTGGAGCAGCTGGTCCCGGGTCAGGTCAGGTCCTGTCATTAGCTGCACAGCTGGAGCCGGGCAGCGCCACACCAGCTGCACAGCATAATGACACACACCACCGACATGAGAAGTGACAGGCAGGGGAGACCCTACAGCTGACCAGACTCCAGCAGCTCAGGCCAAAGGGTGGGAGGCAGTTAGGACTACCAGATCACGGTTGAAGGAGGACGTGGAGTATCCGTGGGTAGTTGGTTATTATTTTTTCTCTCTGTGTTGCATTTCCACTCTTTAATATTAGATTAATACAGAACAGATTAGTAGTGCGTTGTTTATCGTATCTTCTTTACTAAGCATAGTTCAACCTTGTTCTTATACTGCACAGCGCACATTTATAGTTTCTTAACTTTTACAGAGCTCAACAGTCACATGACATTTCTTGCCCCGGAAGTCATTTTCTCCATAGACATTTCAAAATAAACGTTAATAAAGTTTTAAGGCTGGAAGGAAGCCGACCCGTGACCTACTGAATCATGAGTGACCATAAAACACTTCAGTTGGAGCAAAAACAAAAGACGAGGAAAATTTGTTTTTTCCCCCCGATGTCATTTTTTATTTTTGCTCCAACTGAATACTCTAGCCGCTCTCTCCCTCTGTACATCTTTCTCCTCGTCTCGTCTCCAGGTTCTGCGGGATGTTCTGCTGGACCTGTACCGGGCCCTGAAGTGGGTGGTTCGGTCGGACCGGGACGATGTCGCGGTGCTCCACGCCCAGCTGGCACTGGAGGAGCTGGACGACATCATGAAGAGGTTCATCTTCCCCCAGCAGAAGCTGGAGAAGAAGATTGTGGTTCTGCCATAGACCTCAAACGTGTATTTCTACAAGGTTTTCATAGTCCCTGCAGTCGGCATGTGTTTAGATGTGTTGAGTGCGGGGGACACTTATTGGAATTATGACTACCGGTATTTATTTTTATATGCTCTGCTTATAGGGAATGTCAGTTCTGCCTCTGCACCCATATGGATTTTACCCAGAGGAGCCTTCAGCAATCTGGGGCAATGGGTTAAAAAAGACAGCGATTACCACGTATGGTAATATGAAAGTAACAGACACACTCAGAATTAGATTATTTTTTATTATTAATTCAAATTAATCATGTTCAAAATAAAATAGGACCTCCTGGCTGCCAGAGTCTGCTGGCCGATAGCTGGACTACTCTGCGCGTCAGGGTTCGTATGGTCATGGAAAACCTGGAAAAATCATGGAAATTTCAAATACAATTTCCAGGTCTTGGAAAAATCATGGAAAAAATGAAATCCCCCAAAGTTTTGGAAAAGTAATGGAAATTTGTTTAATAAATATTGTCATGGTGTTCATTTAGGCTGAGTTTTAAATAATTTGTGTGCTTTTAAAATAAATGATGTAACGTTACATATATGTGACAGCAGGGTAGTTAGTGTGTGGGAGGTTGCTTCTGGCACTCAATATTAGGGGTGGGTAATATATTGATTATCAATATTGTGCTATGAGAGTACATATGTCTTAGATGTTGAATATGGTGATACGGCATAAATGTTGTCTTTTCCTGGTTTTAAAGGCTGCATTACAGTAAATGAAGTGTAGGCTAGTGACATTTTTAAAAAGTAATGGAAATCCATTGGTCAAAATGTGTATGAAGCCTGGTGCATGTAAACCTAGCCAGACAGAGTGTATGAACCCTGGTGCATGTAAACCTAGTGTATGAACCCTGGTGCATGTAAACCTAGTGTATGAACCCTGGTGCATGTAAACCTAGTGTATGAACCCTGGTGCATGTAAACCTAGCCAGACAGAGTGTATGAACCCTGGTGCATGTAAACCTAGTGTATGAACCCTGGTGCATGTAAACCTAGTGTATGAACCCTGGTGCATGTAAACCTAGTGTATGAACCCTGGTGCATGTAAACCTAGTGTATGAACCCTGGTGCATGTAAACCTAGTGTATGAACCCTGGTGCATGTAAACCTAGTGTATGAACCCTGGTGCATGTAAACCTAGTGTATGAACCCTGGTGCATGTAAACCTAGTGTATGAACCCTGGTGCATGTAAACCTAGTGTATGAACCCTGGTGCATGTAAACCTAGTGTATGAACCCTGGTGCATGTAAACCTAGTGTATGAACCCTGGTGCATGTAAACCTAGCCAGACAGAGTGTATGAACCCTGGTGCATGTAAACCTAGCCAGACAGAGCAGCCTGATAAACCAGCCGGTCACGTGAGCTCACATTTCATTTGGTTCTACCAGACCGTCTGGCCTCAAGCCCTGGGAGGGCTTCTGCAGACACTTACAAAGCGTACGAGCCAATCAGCGACCCGCCTCGTAGTTGACATCGTAACCGACCAATCAGGAACGCCGCTAGCGAAACAATAATGGCTGCCTCCGTGCCTGTCCGCCTCGAGGACTAACGTCAACGTTCGTCGAGTTTAAACAGCCATAAAGTGCAGTCATTCATTGCAGAAATAGACTCAATAACGACAATTAAACAAGTACAGGAGTATCACCGCAACAGTTGAGTTTCTCGGCGGAAACGTTTCTGCCGTTTTCCCGAGTGGATTTGGGTTTGACTGGATCCAACGCTGATTGGCTGAAGGAGTTGTCTGTCAAGGCAAATACACCCGCCCAACTTCCGCCCACTGCAAACACTGTGAAAGCTTAAAGGAACACTCCGCCCATTTTCAACCAGCTTTGTATCATTAGAACATCAGTAGTATATCAGAAAACTGTAAACGGTTTTGAAGCCTGTCATTTAATTTGACAGTTATTGAGTGTTAAAGTGTGGACCAGTGACATCACTGGTCCACACACTAACTCAAATTAATAACTCATTAACTCAAATCAACTCTCAATAACTGTCAAACTAGATGAATGATGAATAGTTTGACAGTTATTGAGAGTTGATTTGAGTTAATGAGTTATTAATTTGAGTTAGTGTGGACCACTTTAACTCTCAATAACTGTCAAATTAAATGACAGACTTCAAAACAGTTTACAGTTTTCTGATATACTACGGTACTGATGTTCTAATGATACAAAGCTGGTTGAAAATGGGCGGAGTGTTCCTTTAAGGCCAGACGGTCTGGTAGAACCAAATGAAATGTGAGCGGCTGGTTTACCAGGGCTACTACAGACGGAGTCCATCAGGGGGTTGAACTGAGTCAAGCTCAAACGTGACAAAGAGAACTGTGGAGAGGCTTCCACTCACTTTAGGGTAAAACATTCCTCCTTTTGTCCCGAGTCGCCCCTCTCAGCCACTGAGCAATATGTTCCGTGCACCCAGACATGACCCTCTCCATCTCTCTCAGCCTATGTGAACGTAAGCAGGCAAACAGTGAGGGTCTCACCACTGTTTGCAGTCCATAGATCTCTCCCCCGATGTGGACTCAACGTATCATTTACAAACGGACGGCTCTTCCATCACAATGGCAGATTTAGGCCTTTTTCCGGAGTGGAGTCACCAAACTCTCTCTCTCTTAAATCACACTTATGTTTGCCCCTAGACTAGAGGTTATGTGCCCCCCCCCCTCAAATATCTTGCAAGGAGATTTGTAACGATACCAACAAGCCACTTTGTAACGATACCAACGAGCCACGTTGAAGAAATGTCCACATGTTTGCTGTCATGTAAATTAATGCTCTGCAAAGAGTGTGTATTTCTGTCAGAAGAAAATGAAAGATGGCTACCTTCCTTCCCAGGAAAATAGGTTGAAATGCCTTTTCTGTTCAAATGGCTCGTGTGTGTGCCAGTGTGTATCAGGGACTGAAGGACTATATTTAAACGTTTCTCCAAGTGCTAAGTGCTAACCCGTATGCTTTGCTCTTCTGTACTAAAATTATCTACTTCATGTTTTGAGAATAAGACACAATTTCGGACTACAAGATAATATATATGGGGAAATGATCCAGTGTCTTACCCAAGCATGTTTTGCTTTTGTAATCTTATTTGTTGGCTGTGAGGTAACTCTCTCTATATACAGTATATATCCCGCTCAGGTGCCTGCGGCCTCGTGGGATAACACCTGATCAGCGGGATATATTTGCCACAACACACTGGCTCTCATGCTATATTGCTTTTATAAAACGGTTTCCAAGTATGATAATATAAATATAATAATAATACTATAAGTCCGACTGGCATGGTATTCTGATAGAGTCAGCTGAAACACTACTGTAAGGCGGGACCTCTAGCAAGAAGATAGACGTGCGGGTGATTTGATTGGATCGTTCTGGAGACTGAAGTTGACATTGGCCAATCCTGGCGCTTGCTGAGAAGCTGAGAGCTTTTTGCAAAGCCCGACACCAGAGCCGTATGCCGACACCAACTAACGTTACGTCTTATTTAGAAATGCGGGGTTAAGAGTGAGGGCGCACGAGAGAGGGGTTAAGACATTAGCCCGCGTCTATTCTTGTACAAAACATAATTTTCTGCGAAGTATTAGTAAAGTTATAAGCGAAGATCGATTCACAAGGATCTGACAGCTGTCTCCACCATTTGTTTTTTCTACACTGTCATTTGAGGTAACCAAAGCCTTTTAGTAAGAGTTGCCATGGCAACTCAATAACCCATGGCCATGGGTTATTGGAGTGGGTTATTGGATTTATACAATGGCTGTGAACCAATCAGATTGCTTGATTTGAGATAGCCGTTTTATAAATATATATATATAGAGGTTAGAAGATGATCAACTTTAATGGGATTTTTCAACATCATCATCACCACCTGCACCACCTGCACCCCGCCTCCATTTCAGGGTGCGAGAAGCATTCGGCCATATTTGGAATGGATGATTCTCAATCAGTGACCACATCTTGGGTTGAATCTATGAAGCCAATGCAGAAATTGTATTTTGTCGAATGGCCAGGGGGGGGCGCACGTTACGTCCAAAAGGAAATGATTCAACCTTGTTCTCTATGGGAAAATGACCCGACTTCCGTCTCGGTCTTTGTCAAATAAGCACTTTCCAAATGAGTTTATGGTCTGTGGGGGAATCAAGTCTTTTTCATGGTCTCACGGTCTCCGTTTTCTAAATTTTGGGCCTATTTCGAGTGAAATAACGATACATTCATTCGATAAATAAGAGCATCTTTATGATGTTTTAATAATGTCAGTAGACACATGTAACTCTATAGATCCCCATTATGAGGTCAGTATATCAAAATAACGTATATTTCAAAATTGGATTTACTTTGTGGAGGCTTAGCGGCGGCTAAGCCAGTATTGACTGCGGACGGACAAAACAAGATGGCTGGACTGAGGCAGAGACCCGACTCACGTGACACACCCCTGTCGCGGGCTCCAGATTTGAACAGGTGTCCCAGAATGCTCCAAGAAAATCCATTCATCCAATCAAACATCACCCAGAAGCAAAGAGCTTCCAGGCTTCATTTTGCCCTATCAAAAACCAATGGGTGACGTCACGCTGAGTTGGTCCAGATCAGAGCAATTTAGAGAGAGAGTGGCGTCAGCGGAGGACCAAAATGCGTCACTCATTAGCCAATGAACAGCCAGGAATGGGTCTCGCGCTACTTTTGAATGCTAAAATAAAGCTGATAATGTACAATCTGATTCAAGGGGGAAAAAACCCTTTCAGAGTACAACACAAACTGTCCATTTTGCTGCAACTCGACAGTGCTGCTTAATCCAGGACCTTACTTCCTGGAACTCTTGAGAGTAAAAAAAACTGGTCCATTGGAGTGAATGGAGATGTCGGGACTCTTCTACTGTATACACACGGCTCTGGTCCAAATTATTTAGGTCAGTGTTCTCAATACAGACGTTTTTTTCTTTTCTTAGCCCGGTTGAGTGCAGAGCCAAAACGTCAAGCCCCACCATGGAGATGAATTTGGATGCAAGGCATAGGTGCACTGTCCTCCTCTGGTGTTTCTTTCTATACAGATAGCCACTGCTGCCATGTTTGAAGCCCAGGGGATCTACAGGATGAAGTCTCTTGCAAAAGCATTCCTGGCTTCCAGCAGAGACACTCTTTATGCTATGAGCCTTGGCCTGACAGCAGTGTCCTCATTATGCTCAAGGTCAGATGCTATTTGTGCCTGATGGTGTCGAGGGAAAGCACCGTATGAGTGTTACCCGATGAATTATTAAGTAAATAGGATATCAAGTTGTCCTCCAAGCCATTATCCTGAAATGTGACCTGCTTTTTGGACATTAACTGCATCAAAAGTTACAACAACAAAAAAGTTTTGGACATTGATAGATTAGAGATTTTATATCCACTCAGCATTTTGGGCAAGGGCATTTCCATTGTGAGGCTGCGCTGCTAACACTGCCTACCTTATGACACAGTGTTATGAGTATGATATGGTGTACTGTACAACATGACACAGTGTTATGAGTATGATATGGTGTACTGTACAACATGACACAGTGTTATGAGTATGATATGTTGTACTGTACAACATGACACAGTGTTATGAGTATGATATGCTGTACTGTACAACATGACACAGTGTTATGAGTATGATATGCTGTACTGTACAACATGACACAGTGTTATGAGTATGATATGCTGTACTGTACAACATGACACAGTATTCTGAGTATGATATGGTGTACTGTACAACATGACACAGTGTTATGAGTATGATATGGTGTACTGTACAACATGACACAGTGTTATGAGTATGATATTGTGTACTGTACAACATGACACAGTGTTATGAGTATGATATGCTGTACTGTACAACATGACACAGTGTTATGAGTATGATATGCTGTACTGTACAACATGACACAGTGTTATGAGTATGATATGGTGTACTGTACATTTTTATTTAGCTTAGCCCTTGTTCACACAGGACGCCGAACGTAAGCAGAACTGAAGCTTGAAGCAGGCACAAGCTGAACGTACTCTTCACACAAGACGCCTTGTCTTTTCCTCGCGCCTACTCTCGCATATTAAAGCCACCCACAACTCCCATTGACTTCATGCCTGCGGCGGCAAGGCTTCACGCTTGGAAAATCGGCGTCAATCCTGAGTGATCGCTTCAGCGTGGCTTCAGCGTGGCGTGAGCATGGCGTGGCTTCAGCGTGGCGTCAGCGTGGCTTCAGCATGGCTTGAGCGTGGCGTGAGCGTGGCTTCAGCGTGGCTTCAGCGTGCCGTGAACGTGGCTTCAGTGTGGCGTGAACGTGGCTTCAGCGTGGCGTGAGCGTGGCTTCAGCGTGGCGTGAGCGTGGCGTGAGCGTGGCTTCAGCGTGGCGTGAGCGTGGCTTCAGCGTGGCGTGAGCGTGGCGTGAGCGTGGCTTCAGCGTGGCGTGAGCGTGGCTTCAGCGTGGCGTGAGCGTGGCGTGAGCGTGGCTTCAGCGTGGCGTGAGCGTGGCGTGAGCGTGGCTTCAGCGTGGCGTGAGCGTGGCTTCAGCGTGGCGTGAGCGTGGCTTGAGCGTGGCTTCAGCGTGGCGTGAGCGTGGCTTCAGCGTGGCGTGAGCGTGGCTTCAGCGTGGCGTGAGCGTGGCGTGAGCGTGGCTTCAGCGTGGCGTGAGCGTGGCTTGAGCGTGGCTTCAGCGTGGCGTGAGCGTGGCTTCAGCGTGGCGTGAGCGTGGCTTCAGCGTGGCGTGAGCGTGGCTTCAGCGTGGCGTGAGCGTGGCGTGAGCGTGGCTTCAGCGTGGCGTGAGTGTGGCGTGAGCGTGGCTTCAGCGTGGCGTGAGCGTGGCTTCAGCGTGGCGTGAGCGTGGCTTCAGCGTGGCGTGAGCGTGGCGTGAGCGTGGCTTCAGCGTGGCGTGAGCGTGGCTTCAGCGTGGCGTGAGCGTGGCGTGAGCGTGGCTTGAGCGTGGCTTGAGCGTGGCGTGAGCGTGGCTTGAGCGTGGCGTGAGCGTGGCTTCAGCGTGGCGTGAGCGTGGCGTGAGCGTGGCTTCAGCGTGGCGTGAGCGTGGCTTCAGCGTGGCTTGAGCGTGGCGTGAGCGTGGCTTGAGCGTGGCTTGAGCGTGGCGTGAGCGTGGCTTGAGCGTGGCGTGAGCGTGGCTTGAGCGTGGCTTGAGCGTGGCGTGAGCGTGGCGTGAGCGTGGCTTGAGCGTGGCGTGAGCGTGGCTTCAGCGTGGCTTGAGCGTGGCTTGAGCGTGGCTTCAGCGTGGCGTGAGCGTGGCTTCAGCGTGGCGTGAGCGTGGCGTGAGCGTGGCTTCAGCGTGGCGTGAGCGTGGCTTCAGCGTGGCTTGAGCGTGGCGTGAGCGTGGCTTGAGCGTGGCTTGAGCGTGGCGTGAGCGTGGCTTGAGCGTGGCGTGAGCGTGGCTTGAGCGTGGCGTGAGCGTGGCTTCAGCGTGGCTTCAGCGTGCCGTGAACGTGGCTTCAGTGTGGCGTGAACGTGGCTTCAGCGTGGCGTGAGCGTGGCTTCAGCGTGGCGTGAGCGTGGCGTGAGCGTGGCTTCAGCGTGGCGTGAGCGTGGCTTCAGCGTGGCGTGAGCGTGGCTTCAGCGTGTCGCTTGTGGGTTCAGCGTAGGTACAGCTTCGGTTGAGCGTTGCTTCGGCGTCCTGTGTGAACGGGGGCTTAGCCTTAAGCAAATCAAGAATGGCATAATTTGCGTTTAATGTTGGATTTTCATTTATCAACCAGCTGAAATTGTTAAGTCGAGTCAGTATTGCAGGAGCAGGTATTCTGTTTGTACAGGTTCCAGCAGCACTTTTCAGACTTTGATTCCAGGAACCGAAAACAATTATTCTCGTCTCCCCAAGAGCCAAGAGCATATTGGGTCACAGCGAAGGATATTGAGAATGCTAATTAAGAGGAACTTAACCTGAATTTGGGCTGCTATACCCTCCAAACCCAGTCAATGATTCAACTCATTTAAAGTTTTATGGAATTGGGAAGTCTTGGGCAAGATGTCATTGCCATTTCTGCCATCTGGATATTCTTGTTCTTTTTTTATGATTTGGTTATGCATTTTTGAAAAACCCTGTGTGTTCAGTACACTAAAGCCTCCAGTAGTTTCTCCCACTGCCTGTTAAATAGTTATTGTTTTACAGTACCATCCATCAGAGGGGAGGGGGGGGGTCGCAGGCTAGCCGCAGTCTCATTGGTCCAGACAGGACTATTTTACCATGTGCCACGTTCAGAGAGAGAGATGAGGAGGAGGAGGAGGAGGGGGGATATCGTTGCGAGGCAACTCCTCCAATATTTTACATTGTGTTCTCTGACTTGAGTGAAACGGGTGCGAGTGGCTCATTGATGATCAGGAATACTGCAGCTTCTCTCAGCCTGCAGCCGTGGAACCTGCAAGCTGTCAGCAGCCACAGAGGAGGCGAAGGGACCAGGAGAGGGAGGGAAGGAGGCTAGATAAATAAGCCCATAAAGGATGCTTTGAGTCAGCCGGAGAGGTGGAGAGGAGAGGGGGGGGGGGGGCTCTGGTGAAACAGTCCTGAGTCTTGTTGGAGGCTGCTGGCTGCACTGCACAGAGATAGGGAGCTAGCTAGCTGGGGTATCCAGAGAGGGAAGGGGGGGGGGGTAAAGGAGAGGAGCCTCTGGAGGAGAAGCTCAGCAGTGTGGGTCTGCCAGCCAGCCAGGCGGGACAGAGTGGGAGAGAAGAGGATTTGGGCTGCGCTGCAAAGGGGGATGCAGAGCACTGCAGCACAGGAGCGAGAGGGAGAGTGTGACGAAGACTGAAGGAGAAATCAGACCTCCCTCCAAGCCAGGGTCGTAACAAATTGGGGGCTCGTCCGGGATCTACGCTTTGACCTTCAACCTTCGCCCTCGCCCCCCCCCCCCCCGCCATCGTGGCACCCAGTTCCTGCACGGTGGGAAGCGGGTGAAAGCCATAGAGCCGGAATGGAGGGCACCAAGCCACGGAGTACCAGAGACCAGAACGCCTGCCCTCAACCTATATTCAACCTGTATAGGTCTGCAACAGCATCAGCTGCTGGCTGAGGACTGCTGAACTGAGCTGAGGTTGGGGGGGTGGGAGGGGGGGGGGGGCTTGATGCCCTGGGACAGTCCTGGGAGACAGAGGGAGGAGGAGGAGGCAGGGCGGGGGGAGGTGGGGTCACAGGGTGGAGGTTGAGCTGCCGGCTGTATTTTTGGATGTGGGATCTCCTGAATTAAGCGGGCGGGCTGGAATAAAGATGTAGTGTGAGTTGGTGGAGGGGGGGCAGAACAAGGAGAGCGCTGTGCTGTGGAGGGGAGAGCAGAGAGGGGCTGGACGTCCCGGCCGGGTCCACGGACGCACCGGGACCACGGAGAGACGGGGGGAGTCCTGAGGGGGAGACGGAGCCAGAGGGTCCACCGGAACAGAAAGGTAAGGACCTATTGTGAGATATTGACATAAAGTGTGCGTGTGAGTGTGAGAGAGAGAGAGAGCAATGAAAAAAATCATAATAGCAAGCAGTCAAGTTTAAGATGAGAATTTAGGTTTTAGATCATCATTCCGATTAGGCTTCCATTACGTTCAGGTTAGACACATGATGGTGTGGGTTAAGGATTGTATATGAATGCAGTCAATTAAGGTCCTCACAAGTATAGTCATACAAACGTGTGTGTCGGAGAAAAAGGGAGACAGAAGGTGAATGGAAAGTTTTGTGAAAAATTTGAAACTGAAATGTTTCGTTAGAAAACCGGGGACAGAGAGCGAGTGTGTTTAGGTGTGTGCGGTAAATGTGTGATGTGATAGAGATTGCTTTTGCCTGAAACTGTGTGTGTGTGTGTGTGTGTGTGTGTGTGTGTGTGTGTGTGTGTGTGTGTGTGGAGTGAGTGAGTGAGTGAGTGAGTGAGTGAGTGAGTGAGTGAGTGAGTGAGTGAGAGAGAGAGAGAGAGAGAGAGAGTTGGATCCCTTGAGCAAAAGGACCGAATAAGGCCTGAGCCTATCATTTAGCTGAGAGAAAAGCATGGGAGTAGTCCAATTAACTAGGTGTCTTAATTTGTCCTATATATGTGCATTATCCCTGTGTGTGTGTGTGTGTGTGTGTGTGTGTGTGTGTGTGTGTGTGTGTGTGTGTGTGTGTGTGTGTGTGTGTGTGTGTGTGTACAGTAGTTGTCGGTGTGTGTGTGTACAGTCGTCAGTGTGTTGCTGTGTGTGTACAACAGTAGTTGTCAGTGTGTGTGTGTGTATGTGTATGTGTACGTGTATGTGTGTGTGTGTGTGTGTGTGTGTGTGTGTGTGTACAGTAGTTGTCAGTGTGTGTGTGTGTGTGTGTGTGTGTGTGTGTGTGTGTTGCCTCCTGGCATGTGTTGCACGTGGTACATTTTCCTCCCCTGACGGCACGGCAGACATTGAGAGAACCAGCGGAGGGAAACGCCTCAGAGCTGTTTGAAGGTGTCTGGCCTCTCTCTCTCTCTCTCTCTCTCTCTCTCCTCTCTCTCTCTCTCTCTCTCTCTCTCTCTCTCTCTCTCTCTCTCTCTCTCTCTCTCTCTCTCTCCCTCTCTCTCCCTCTCTCTCTCTCTCTCTCTCTCTCTCCCTCTCTCTCTCTCTCTCCCTCTCTCTCTCTCTCTCTCTCTCTCCTTCAAAAACAAACAAACAACGTTTGCCTGTTGGACTTTCCATGCCATCATCCATCCCCATGCCTCCAAAATAAAGCCTGGCCTGGTGGCCTCTTCTCCAGTGCGCGGCTCTGTTGACCTTTGCCAGGTTGCACACTGTCTGTACGCCACACAGGAAGCTGACCTGCTGCCCCCTTTGGATAAGAGTTGTTATGACAGGCTTCCCACGGGTCCCTGCTGGAAATCCCTGAAAGCGTGTGAATTTGATTAAAGCCTTGATTTATTTTAATAGACATAATTGAATTGGAGGGGGCGGGGCCTGGAGGGGGCGGGGCCTGGGGAAGTCCTTGAATCAGATGTTTAAGAAAGTGTGGGAACCCTGTTATGATCATTAGTACAGTATAGCAGCACATCTTTTGTTGTGCCCCACACACACACACACACACACACACACACACACACACACACACACACACACACACACACACACACACACACACACACACACACACACACACACAGGTATGTAGTGTACAGATCTCTTACATCACTTCCTTCATGATGCAATAAGCTCTGTAAAAGAGAGATCTGTGGAGTTGAGGCACTGAGAGAGAGCCCTCTAGTGGCAAAAGACAGAGCTGTTTATACAGGTTTTTATGCCTTAATATCCCTAATCCAACTCAATCGCCAGAATAGAATGTCAGCATTGTACGTTTTGGCCAATCCACAGATACGTTACGTACGATCTCAACGTACGTTTGAGACAAAGCGGCTGTTAATTTGAAAACCTTGCTGCCTTTCCAACGTTAATTTTTGCCTTTATTTATACAGGGAAGGCTCTTGAGAGCAAGCTCTCATTTTCAAGAGCGCCCTGTTACAAGCAACATATACCAGGGTTTACAGACAGACAAGATAAGAGCAATAAGAACAGATGATAATCAGCTAAAACATGTGCATTCCTCGTGCAGGGTGCTCTCGAGGAGTACTCTTTAGAGCAGGGATACTCAACTTGCTTTGCCCGGGGGCCACTTTCGTGAAATGATAGAAGGCCAGGGGCCAGTTAATAAATAATCAATATACATTTTTCTGTAGCGGATTGTAGGTTTTTGGGGTGTCAGCCGGAGTTTAGTCTGACAATGTTGTGCACACCGGATAGTTCGTTAGGTTAAGTTAGTTAGGTTAAGTACATACATAAGTGCCTGGGTAGCAAGCAGACGGCGGTATTTGACAATTTAGCAGCTAAATCATAGATTATTGAAAGACATTCCATATTCCAGACTGAAATGCTATAACAGGAGTGGAGTATTGGCCAGAATGACGTGAACATTTGGACACTTATTCAGCGGGTATCTTGCATGTGCACTGTAAAAAATAATAATAATAGAAGACAGATACAGTGCAAATCGAACAACTTGAACAACTTTGTTGTGTTGAGGCAAGTAGAACAAGTTTGGTTGATGCTCAGCCAGCGGGACCTTTCTCACTTTTGACTTTGTACTTAGCCAAGTCCCCGTGCTGCTGTCCCGGTCGTTGCTCCACCCACTCTGCCAATCTGGGGAGAGCCATGGAGGACGAGCACATGCTTCCTCCGATACATGTGCAGTCGCCAGGCCTCTTCTTTTCACCTGACAGTGAGGAGTTTCACCGGCAGGACGTAGCCCGTGGGAAGGACACACTATTCCCCCCAGTTCCCCTCTCCCCCGAACAGTCGCCCTGACCGACCACAGGAGGCACTAGTGCAGCGACCATGACTCATACGCGGTGGCACAGTGGCAGTGCTCTCACCTGACAGCAAGAAGGTCCCGGGTTCGATTCCCCGCCCTTGAACACTGGGGGGTATGTCTCCCCATGCCTTCGGTCCCTATACTGCCCAGGTGGGCTATCTGGTGAAAAGGGCCTTTCTGTGTGGAGTTTGCATGTTCTCCTCATGCTCCCCTGGGGGTTCCTCAATCTAAGAACCCCCCACTAAAAAAACATGCAGAAGATCATCAGTCGTGTGTGTGTCTGTTTTGTTACTCCACCTGCAGACACGGCCCATTGTGTCTGGAGGAACGTCTGACCAAGCCGGAAATACTGCGCCTGGGAATTGAAGAAACAAAACAACAACAACAATAAAACAACTTGCTTACGTTTAGGATGATTCTTTGGGTTAGTTAGGATTATTCTTTGGGTTAGTCAGGATTATTCTTTGGGTTAGTTAGGATTATTCTTTGGGTTAGTTAGGATTATTCTTTGGGTTCGGCTGAAATAACACCAACATAAAATGTGAATTACGGTTGAAATGTGGATGTTGGAAACCCTGGGGATCGAACACGGCTCTCCGGTGTGAAAGGCAAGTGTTGACACTCTCTCCATCCACCCCGACCACAACCCCTACTGGCGTGTATTGATATCCACACATATCTAGAAACAAGATTATGTTGGTTCAGAAATGTGAATCCGTGGATTGATTGCAGTTGTACATTGCTGACATCTCATCCTGGTGACCTAATCACCACCTCAGCCGGAGCTTCACATCATGTCTCAGTGAATGGAGCAGACAGCTGCAGACAGCAGCAGCAGCTTCACATCATGTCTCAGTGAATGGAGCAGACAGCTGCAGGCAGCATCACCACCTCAGCCGGAGCTTCACATCATGTCTCAGTGAATGGAGCAGACAGCTGCAGGCAGCAGCAGCAGCTTCACATCATGTCTCAGTGAATGGAGCAGACAGCTGCAGGCAGCAGCATCACATCATGTCTCAGTGAATGGAGCAGACAGCTGCAGGCAGCAGCAGCAGCTTCACATCATGTCTCAGTGAATGGAGCAGACAGCTGCAGGCAGCAGCTTCACATCATGTCTCAGTGAATGGAGCAGACAGCTGCAGGCAGCAGCAGCAGCTTCACATCATGTCTCAGTGAATGGAGCAGACAGCTGCAGGCAGAAGCAGCAGCTTCACATCATGTCTCAGTGAATGGAGCAGACAGCTGCAGGCAGCAGCTTCACATCATGTCTCAGTGAATGGAGCAGACAGCTGCAGGCAGCAGCAGCAGCTTCACATCATGTCTCAGTGAATGGAGCAGACAGCTGCAGGCAGAAGCAGCAGCTTCACATCATGTCTCAGTGAATGGAGCAGACAGCTGCAGGCAGCAGCAGCAGCTTCACATCATGTCTCAGTGAATGGAGCAGACAGCTGCAGGCAGCAGCAGCATCGCTGAAGATACGTCTGTGTCCCTGTTGCATGGAGAGAGCTCAGCTTTAAGCTGGACTCCCTCAATATCAAACAGTCAAGTAACCTCGCGTCACCAGGCTCTTCTCGTGAGAAAGAGCCTGGCCTCCCTTTACAAGTGATTGTGTCACCCTGCCTGTTTCCGGCCTAGAGCCGCCCTAGACAGGAAGTAACAGCGGAAATAGCTTGTTAACTTGACAATTAGACACAACGAATAAGAAAATAAAACGGCAAACAACAAAACAAAAGATGGACGTACCGAACAAAGTTTTTGAAGAAGTTCTTGTAGAAACATCGCGGATTCACAATCTCACATATTTTAAGCCAATACAGAAGCTTTACTTTTCAAACAAATGGCCAGTTGATGGAATAGTTATAGTTGTCTGTCTGCTGTTATCGATAATGGAGGATCGAGTACAACAGTTGAAGCATCTCTGCTGCCGGTGCTGGGAAAGACATGGACATTGATCATAAGATTTCACATGGCGAGTACTCCATTGTCTTTGGCTCTCCAGAAACCTTCCTCAGCAGTGACTAGAAATGTGCTAACGCTACTATACAACTTGTGTTGTTGTTCTTTTCAGGCTCTAGCTAACGTAACCTCGCCGCGTCAAGCTAACGGCAACAAAGACGTTTTTTAATTGGCGCACTTATTTCCGGTGTTGTTTCCTGTTTCCTTGGTTTACGCCCCCATGACACAAAGCGGAGTGAAAGGTGCCCAGACTAACAGTCAAGAGGAAAAAGGGCATTTCTCAGCGTGCAGAAAGAAGCATGCCAACGTTACACCTAAGCTAACGTTAGATTCATGCTTCATTCTGCACGGTGAGACGGTTAGCGGGTGTATATCGGTCTAAAGAAAATAGTTCCTACATGAAAAACTGCTCACAACAAGGTCTGTGGATTATCTGGAGTAACCGGTTCATGATTTCTGGAAAGAGACATTGCTATTTTTTTGGCACTTTGAGCACCACGAGCTCACACCAAATCGATCTAAATGGATAAATAGCACTACATGTAAGAGAGGATTTTTGTGTGTGAACTGAACCTTTAACATCACACCTTGTCCCTCTCCCTCCCTCCTACTGTCCCTTATTCTCCCTGTTTTCTGACTTCCCTCCCTCTTTCTCCTCCCATCACCCTCTTTACAATCATCTTTCTCTCCTCCCCCTCCCTTCTGTCTTTTCCTCCTCCATCTGGGCTAAAAGTCCCTCGTCCCAGAGCCAAAGTCTTCACTCAGCAGCCGCCTCCCCACCTCCTCACCTGAGCTCACCTGAGCTCACACAGCCCATTCAGTCAGCTGGCCTGGGCTGGAGGAAGCCCTTCCCATCTGGGACCTCTAACTGAGATACACCTGGGAATACCAGCTACTGATTTGGGATCATCTCGTTTGTATCTATACTGATCGACACTGGAATCAATTGGGAGGAAGCCCGATCCTTCTCATCTGACTTCTTTTCTTCTTCAAGATTTGTTTGGACCTGATATGTCTTGCTGGGTAATGCCTGGCTTTACCCACTGATTTGCATAGTGGGACCGTGGCCGTTGGTGGAATGCTGACTTGATGGTCCTGGACAGATTTCCAGACCAAAATGGATCGGGATCTAGATCTGGACCTGGGCCGCATGTGAATGGGCTCGGAGAATGTGGACTGATACGGGCAGCCGGTATCACTGACAAATCGGTGTGGATGTGGGAGGTGAAATTGAAACCTGCAGGAGACGTTGCAGCTTCAGGTTTAGATAACCTGCACAAGTGCTGCACTTCAAGCCATCATGAGAATGATCCTGAAATGAAGACGTCAGATGTAATCTGTTTTTAACACAATGCCTTTCACTATCAACACATTTACTCAAGGAAATTGACCTTTGAACTGTGGAAGTGAAGATTATCCCTTTTTTGTGTGTCCAAGGTGATGAAGTACTTTTTGATCTTTCACAATTTTGACAATTTGTCATAATGGAGTTGTGTTCAATGAGAAACTATTCCTTATAGATGTTGCTGTTAATGTGGGTGGTCCACTGTTACAGACAGAACACGTCTATCTAACCTCAGGTGCAGATTGACTTGAGTCTGTCATCTATGATGTGGCTGTTAGTCAACATCACCTAGCTAACACTTCATTTGGATGTCTGCATCTCATTGACTATTATTTAGCAGAATGGTGCACAATAACATTCCACACACTCCTAAGGTGTCACTTAAGAAGATTTAGTATAACCTCTATTATTACTACTAGGGCTGTGCAATATATCGATATCCTCATATGACACCATATCGTCTCAGCTTTTGGATATCGTCATATTTATTTATTTCAGGTTTATTTAACAGGGACAATGCACATTAATTAACATCAAATGTAAATGCGCCAGAGTTAGCCAGAAGGCTATTTTACATCTGCTGTTCCTGGACTGGTCTTAAGAGGTCACCCTGAAAAAATAGAAAAAATGGTAAAGCTATAGAGAGAAACATCAAAACATGCAGTATAAAAAGAACAGTCTAGGAATATAGCATAAGAGCTGTTATAAGAAAAGGTTAATTGACATAAAATGAGGACAGTATTGCAGTTAAACGAGACAGCGTTTAAGACATATGGTGATATGGCATAAATGTTGTCTTATTCTGGTTTTAAAGGCTGCATGACAGTAAAGTGAATGGTGTTATTTTCTGAACTTACCAGACTGTTCTAGCTGTTCTTCTATGATTTGCCTTGACCCACTTACTCATTATATCACTTATGAGTATTTATCAAACATCGTATTGTGTCAATATTTAGTGGGAAGCACCTAGTCATCCCTACAATATCGTCGCAATATCGATATTGAGGTATTTGGTCAAAAATATAATATTTGATTTTGTCCATATTGGTTACTTGGCAAGGTGCTAGCCAATGGGTTGTACGGGAAAAACAAGAAACGAAACATTCTTCTCTCATTTGTGACAGATCTATTGGTGGCCTCAGTAAATGATGGTCCGTAAATTCCTTGCGAGTAAGACTGGAGTCTGTAATACTTTTATGTTTTTACTATCTGCACTCTATAATCAGCAATCATTTGAATAACCAACGTCCATCCCGTACAAGTTGTCGCTGTGCAAGAATGTAGTGTAGCCAGGCATAACCTTGGGGCTAATTGCCCCCCCCCCCCCCCACAGCCCCCTGTCCCCCCCCAGCCCACAGTCCCCTGTCTAATCCTGCCAACAACCCCCTCTGGTGACTGGGGCCCTCTAATCAAACAGGCCACGTCGCTGTGTGCTCGTTTGGCCCCGGGGTGCCTCTCTCTCTCTCCCTCCATCTCTCTCTCTCTCTCCCTCCATCTCTCTCTCTCCCTCCATCTCTCTCTCTCTCTCCCTCCATCTCTCTCTCTCTCTCCCTCCATCTCTCCATCTCTATCTTTCTCCCTCCATCTCTCTTTCTCTCTCTCCCTCCATCTCTCTCTCTCTCTCTCCTTGCTCACACCTGTTATCATCCCCATGCATGCATCATATATATAGAGAGTACGACCATTTCCTCTGTGATGCCCAGTGACAATTTTATTTATTTATTATTATTTAATTATTAAGACTGAAAGATACGCGCAGTATACTGTCTTTGACAGTAGCCTATCACTGGGATGATAGGCTATAATAATTAAGATGATACAAATATCAGGGCTCATAGTGCCCTTAAGTTACAATACAGCTTTGATCATAGAATGATCCAGCAAGAGCCTGAGAGGATAAGAGATAAGAGATAAGATTAATGACAGAAGAGTTTAGAGGAAGGAGAGTGGGAACATCTTTCAGTGGAAACTTGACTTTAAAAAATGACTTTAAGTAACCTCTAAATGATCATGATGACACAAAATGTCTCGAGAACAATATTCCAAAACCACAATCTCTAAATCCCCCCCCCCCCCCCCCCCCCCCCCCCCTTCTGTCAAAGTCTGAATAGCCTACCCGCAGTTTCCCCTGGATAGCGTATCTCCATTCATCTGGGAGAGTGTAGGTGTCCACTATGTGTGATTCAGTGCCAGGATGTAAATCTGTACATCCACTTAGCAAAGCGGTTACGTCTGTCTGTGCCGGCCAGTCTGTCCCATAGAGCTGACTGTTATCATATCAATGGTGGTGAATGAAGCCTGTCTCTCCTGCGTGGGCCTGGCCAGGTGGGGTGGGCGGGGGGTTTGGGCACAGAGAGGTAATTTCATGAATGAAAGGACACGATTGTTTCCCCCGTTTCAACCAGTCCCGTGTACTGGCCCGCCTGGCCTTTAATTAGAGCTATTAGCCTGGAGAGAGGGGAGGAGGGAGGAGAGAAGGGAGGAGAGAGGGGAGGAGGGAGGAGAGAAGGGAGCGACAAGAGGGTGTGAGGGGGGTCGCAAGGAAGGAAGGAGGGAGGGAGGGAGAAGGAAGGAAAGAAAGAGGAGTGTGAGCTGTCTCAGTTACAGTTTAAATCCCGGTCAAATGAGATATTCAACTCTGCACGGTGATATGGGCACCACATCGCTATTGGCCGATAAAGGCTTTAAATTGAAATGTTGGCATTGGCCTGAAACGAAAGTTTCTGCCAACAGAAACTAACCCAGGGAGGCATCATCCAACCTGTTTAAGTAGGAGGAATCTGACACTTTTGTTTGAAAGAAAGTTACATAGCCATAGCCCAGTTACATAGCCATAGCCCAGTTACATAGCCATAGCCCAGTTACATAGCCCATAGCCCAGTTACATAGCCATATCCCAGTTACATAGCCCATAGCCCAGTTACATAGCCATAGCCCAGTTACATAGCCATAGCCCAGTTACATAGCCATAGCCCAGTTACATAGCCATAGCCCAGTTACATAGCCATAGCCCAGTTACATAGCCATAGCCCAGTTACATAGCCATAGCCCAGTTACATAGCCCAGTTACATAGCCATAGCCCAGTTACATAGCCATAGCCCAGTTACATAGCCATAGCCCAGTTACATAGCCATAGCCCAGTTACATAGCCATAGCCCAGTTACATAGCCATAGCATACGTAGCCCACTTGTATTAGTGTTTCACTGATGGCCAGTGACTGTACAGTAGTCCTACGCTCACCTGCCCTACATTTCATGTGTGTGTATGTGTGTGTGTGTGTGTGTGTGTGTGTGTCTATACGTGTGTGTGTGTACGTGTACGTGTACAAGTTCATCTTGTAGAAGTAAATGAGGTCCAATGCATATCCCTTATTACATTTTTGCTGTGACTGTCCTAGGTTGATTCAAACACATTGCTTTATATTAGTTTCAAATCTCAATGTCTTTCTCTCATTTGCCTTGACCTTCACCCTCTCCAACTCATTTCTCTCATTTCCCAAAATGTACCCATTTTCAATCTGCTTCTCCCTCTGATCCCCACCTCCTCTCTCCAAACCCTACATGTCACTCATGGTCTCCTTCACATTTGCCCTGCCACTCTTCTCATCGTATCTTCTTTGCACAAACCCGTCCTCTTGCTCTCTGATCTTCACCCTTTCATTTGTCTCTGGTCCCTTCCTGCACCTCCCAGATGCCCTCTCGCTGCAGGAATGCGCTGAACATTGTGGTCACCACCCTCTTTGCTGCGGTGGTCCTCTTCGCCATCCTGCTGGCCTATGTGACAGGTGAACAATGTGTTTCTTGGGGGGGAGGGGCATGTGGGGGGGAGGGGCATGTACTGAATGATCCAAAAAGAATCACCAGAATAAAGTGTTGGCGTTATACATTTCTGGATTCCATCTGGAAACCTTCCCTGAAATCTCAACATAGATTTGAAACAAAGTGGCAATGAATCGAAAACGTCACCGTCTTTCCCACGTTAAACGCAAATAAATAAACTTCAACAACTTTAGTTGTGTGTAGGCAAGTAAAGACTTGGTTAATTTAGTTAGTTTAATTAGTTTGGTTATGTGTAAAGACTTGGTTAATTTAGTTAGTTTAATTTGTTTGGTTATGTGTAAAGACTTGGTTAATTTAGTTAGGGTTAGGGTTATGGTTTAGGTTATGCTTAAACCCTGGGGAATGAACAGGTGTGAAAAGCAAATGTTTCCACCGTCCAGCCACCTCGACCACAACACCTTACTGGCTGACTTAATGAAATCTGAATGAAATCTACTTAAATCTACTTAATGAAATCAGCAAATTCTCTGAATGGTTTTAAAAACCTTCTGAAAACATTATTGCTGAGTAAACTAGAGTAATGTACGAGCCTTGCATTGTAATGGTTATTGAACTTGTGTGTTTTTGTTGATTGTACTATTTGGTTAATTTGATGTTATCTATGTCCTGTTCTTATAAGACCAGGGACCATGTTGGAAATACGTATTCACACTTTTAGATGTTTATCCCTTGGATTGTCTTCTGTTATATCCATGAATAAAATCAATTAATCAATCAATCTACTGGCTATTTCAAAAGGCCAACTGTGACCACAGCTTGTTAGTGTTATGATTATTAAGTTACATCTAATCACTAGGCTTAGCCAGCACAGCTAACTCCTACCGTTAATACAGTCTGTCCCTCAAGTGATGCATTCAACTTGTATCCTATGCCTCACTTGACTGTAGTATGTGTGTGCAGTTTGTCTGTTACTCACCACTTCCAGTAATGTCCTGATGTCTGAGACTAGCAGGCTCGGACCTGGACTCTGTGACCTGGGTGTCCCCTTCAGGACCTGTACTCTGTGACCTGGGCGCCCCCTTCAGGATCTGGACTCTGTGACCTGGGTGTCCCCTTCAGGACCTGGACTCTGTGACCTGGGCGCCCCCTTCAGGATCTGGACTCTGTGACCTGGGCGTCCCCTTCAGGACCTGGACTCTGTGACCTGGGTGTCCCCTTCAGGACGTGGACTCTGTGACCTGGGCGTCCCCCTTCAGGACCTGGACTCTGTGACCTGGGCGTCCCCTTCAGGACCTGGACTCTGTGATGTGGGCGTCCCCTTCAGGACCTGGACTCTGTGACCTGGGCGTCCCCTTCAGGACCTGGACTCTGTGACCTGGGCGCCCCCTTCAGGATCTGGACTCTGTGACCTGGGCGTCCCCTTCAGGATCTGGACTCTGTGACCTGGGTGTCCCCTTCAGGACCTGGACTCTGTGACCTGGGCGTCCCCTTCAGGACCTGGACTCTGTGACCTGGGCGTCCCCTTCAGGACCTGGACTCTGTGACCTGGGCGTCCCCTTCAGGGCCTGGACTCTGTGACCTGGGCGTCCCCTTCAGGACCTGGACTCTGTGACCTGGGCATCCCCTTCAGAACCTGGACTCTGTTACCTGGGTGTCCCCTTCAGGGCCTGGACTCTGTTACCTGGGTGTCCCCTTCAGAACCTGGACTCTGTTACCTGGCTGTCCCCTTCAGAACCTGGACTCTGTTACCTGGGTGTCCCCTTCAATACCTGGACTCTGTGACCTGGGCATCCCCCTTCAGTACCTGGACTCTGTGACCTGGGTGTCCCCTTCAGGACCTGGACTCTGTGACCTGGGCGTCCCCTTCAGGACCTGGACTCTGTGACATGGGCGTCCCCTTCAGGACCTGGACTCTGTGACCTGGCCGTCCCCTTCAGGACCTGGACTCTGTGACCTGGGCGTCCCCTTCAGGACCTGGACTCTGTGACCTGGGCGTCCCCTTCAGGATCTGGACTCTGTGACCTGGGCGTCCCCTTCAGGACCTGGACTCTGTGACCTGAGCGTCCCCTTCAGGACCTGGACTCTGTGACCTGGGCGTCCCCTTCAGGACCTGGACTCTGTGATGTGGGCGTCCCCTTCAGGACCTGGACTCTGTGACCTGGGCGTCCCCTTCAGGACCTGGACTCTGTGACCTGGGCGTCCCCTTCAGGACCTGGACTCTGTGACCTGGGCGTCCCCTTCACATCCATTTCCCGGTTTTAGGATTGGGCCAGCTCAGGTGCTGTTGGTGTGGACAGGGTGATGTGAAGTGCACCCAGTGCATGGTGACGGTGTAGTGGTGTGTCGTCCTCCTGACTGTTGTCACCTATCCACCTCTGTACCTCCAACCAGTTGTGGCAATCAGCGCCACACTACCTGCTCTGCGGCTTCTCCCCCGTCACCAGTAGAGCAGCAAGTTAACCAGACTGACGTCAGTCAATCTCTACATCCTAAAATCTCCACCTCAACATAGAGCTAAACTACACCTACACCAAGGCGTGTCAGATCGTTGATATAGACTTATCTAGAAACGTCATATCATATATAGATATCTTTCATTCAAAAACGTGGTACACATTGCAGAAACGTACAATACCAACATTTTATTCAGTCAAAAACAATGAAGGTAGCCATGTCGCGACTCTTCTCCACTGTGGTCCTCAAGGTTACCAGTTCATCATGTCTTGACTCTCATCCACTGTGGTCCTCAAGGTTACCAGTTCATCCACACCGAGCAGCACCACCTCTCCTTCGGCCTCTATGGTGCCTTCCTCTCGCTCCACCTGTTCCTCCAGAGCCTCTTTGCCTTCCTGGAGCACCGTCGGATGAGGAGCCCCGCGCGGCCGCAGCACCTGCGTCGCTCCGTGGCCCTCTGCATCGCCGCCTACCAGGAGGATCCCGACTACCTGAGGAAGTGCCTGCGCAGCATCCGTCGCATCTCCTTCCCCGGCCTCAAGGTGGTGCTGGTGGTGGACGGGAACCGGCCAGAGGACCGCTACATGATGGACATCTTCCAGGTAGGGATGAAACGATTGCCGATTTTATGATGAACTGCGATACAATTCCTGGCGGTTAATATTACCGTTTAAGAGTTTGAGTGATCATTAAAACCGTGTTTGATTGCAGCACTTTGAAAAACACAGTAAATACTGTCCCTCATCAATGAAAGTTAGCAACAGTCTTCCAGAAGCAGGCACGCAGTGAAATGATTTGACTGAGTGTATCAGTACTTTTTGAACATTTTCAGCACATTTGAACAATACCACGATAATACTGATAAGCGTGATAATTTTGGCCACTATCGTGATATTAATTTTCATAATGTTTCTACTGCCAGGAGGTGATGGGCGTGGCTAATGTTTCATCTCTGCTTCCAGGAGGTGATGGGCGGGGCTAATGTTTCCTCTCTCCTTCCAGGAGGTGATGGGGCGGGGCTAATGTTTCCTCTCTCCTTCCAGGAGGTGATGGGGCGGGGCTAATGTTTCATCTCTCCTTCCAGGAGGTGATGGGCGGGGCTAATGTTTCATCTCTCCTTCCAGGAGGTGATGGGCGGGGCTAATGTTTCATCTCTCCTTCCAGGAGGTGATGGGCGGGGCTAATGTTTCATCTCTCCTTCCAGGAGGTGATGGGGCGGGGCTAATGTTTCATCTCTCCTTCCAGGAGGTGATGGGGCGGGGCTAATGTTTCATCTCTCCTTCCAGGAGGTGATGGGGCGGGGCTAATGTTTCATCTCTCCTTCTAGGAGGTGATGGGCGGGGCTAATGTTTCATCTCTCCTTCCAGGAGGTGATGGGGCGGGGCTAATGTTTCCTCTCTCCTTCCAGGAGTTGATGGGGCGGGGCTAATGTTTCCTCTCTCCTTCCAGGAGGTGATGGGGCGGGGCTAATGTTTCATCTCTCCTTCCAGGAGGTGATGGGGCGGGGCTAATGTTTCCTCTCTCCTTCCAGGAGGTGATGGGGCGGGGCTAATGTTTCATCTCTTCTTTCAGGAGGTGATGGGCGGGGCTAATGTTTCATCTCTCCTTCCAGGAGGTGATGGGGCGGGGCTAATGTTTCATCTCTGCTTCCAGGAGGTGATGGGGCGGGGCTAATGTTTCCTCTCTCCTTCCAGGAGGTGATGGGGCGGGGCTAATGTTTCATCTCTGCTTCCAGGAGGTGATGGCAGGGCTAATGTTTCATCTCTCCTTCCAGGAGGTGATGGGGCGGGGCTAATGTTTCATCTCTGCTTCCAGGAGGTGATGGGGCGGGGCTAATGTTTCATCTGTCCTTCCAGGAGGTGATGGGCGGGGCAGACCAGGCCGGCAGCATGGTGTGGAAGGGGAACTACCACAGCGACGGCAGCGGGGGTGGGAACGTGGGAGGAGGGGGGAGGAGCACGGTGCATATGGAGGAGGCGGCTCGCGTGGCCCGGCTGGTCAGAGGCTGTCGGTACTCCTGCGTCATGCAGGAGTGGGGAGGGAAGAGGGAGGTGATGTACACGGCCTTCAAAGCGCTGGGGGACAGCGTGGACTACGTGCAGGTAAGAACCTCACGCACATCAAACAAGAGAGTGGATGACGTGTATATTCAAAGTCATATCTTAGCCTTGGTTAACCCATTGATACCTGTTGCAGCATTTGTGTGTGTATCCCTGTAAGACCGCGTATGACGCGGTTCGCGGTCTTAAAGGGATACACACACAAATGTGGGGTATACACGCAAATGCTGCATCAGGTATCAATGGGTTGAAACAGTCCTGGATCAGTCTGGACTCCAGCCTGCCCCCAGTGGCTCAGTCTGGACTTTGTAATTTGTGATTTTCACAAATTACAAAGAAGTCCACCGAGCAATCAGTCCCGCTGCTCCCGAAGCAATGAGCAGTAACATGAACATTCATAGAGTAAACAGTCATAAGTGCAGTTATTGCAGAAATAGACTCAATAACAACAATTAAACTAAAACAAGACTATGCACGTATGGTTTTTGCCGTTCTTCCGAGTGGAAACGGATTTGACTGAATCCTACGCCGATTCAATTTGGCGATGCTGATTGGCTGAAGGAGTTGTCTGTCAAGCGTCAAGGCAAGTACTCCCAGCCACTGAAATTTCTGTGGACAGATTGGAGTCCAGACTGATACGTAGAGTGAAACAGGATGTGACATCACGTTATCAGGATGCTCTTAACCAGGCTAGCCAATGAGGGCAAAACAGTAATGGTGTCTCCCGAAGCAACGAGCATGTTAATGTTAATGTTAGTAAACAGCCATAAGTGCAGTTATTAGACTCAATAACAAGAATAAGAGGATGTATGCACCAGCAGAGTTTCTCACTGGAAAAGACACTTTCACCATTCTTCTGACTGGATTTAAATTTGCATTTGGCGATGCTGATTGGCTGAAGGAGTTTGTCAGGCAAATAAGTCATAAAAGTGGTCCTTGTTCGTGAAGATTATCCTGCTGAACACAAATTTCCACTCCCATAAACTTTTGTTAACCACAGACCTTATTTCATGCATTCAACCGAAATCCCCATTCTAAAACCCCATAGTCTTTTCCCCTTACGAACCAACATGGCAGCGATTTGCTACTTCTGACTCATTCCTGCGATGCTCTATTGTGGAATGTTAAAATCCACCAACACATCTCTCTGCCCTGATGATGGTAAAACATAAAAAACATCTTGGTGCGTAGTTTCATTATGAACTAGCTGACAAATAAATGCTTTTTGTCTTTTTCACCCCTTGGATGATAATTGTTGATATTGTGTTGTGTAGAGTGCTCTTTGCTGTTATGCGAACCCACTGCAGTGATTTTTCTGCTGATTTGTATCTTCTAGATAGCTTTCCTTCCCTGGCTGAAGGCCTTAGAACGTTCCCATTAAAGAGCAATAAAAGGGTGAAGTCCAGCAATAGCCAGAGATGATCACAAAGCCATCTCACAGGCTGAGGCTTCTTTCTATTCATCTCCATACTCCCAGCAGCCAGATGCTGTACTGCTGATTTAGACATCTGCAGTGCTTCTGTGCTCAGCAGTGTGCTGGCTGACACACAGGGTGGCTGTGTGCCTACGCATGGAAAACATTTAAAACAGCTATTTGAGAAACTGAACATTGTTTGGTCAGTTTTAGTTTCAACGGACCGGGATCTTGACTTTTCAGTGTGCGGACTTTATTTCTTTATTCCAGTTGATCATGTATTTGTCTGCGACCTGCCTACTGAGCAGATGTGCTGCTCGACGTTCTTCATTGAATCATTTTAACACATTTCAGAAAAATGGCTCTTCACGATGTCAATAGAGCCTTTGTGCCCCGACATGTGGCCTTGTGCCCTAAAGAAATTGCAATGCCGAAGGCCAGATGGCCACGCCCCTAAAGTGACCAAATTCCCACCCTGGTCACAGGTCATGTGACCTGTCAGCTGACCTGGTGCTGTGTGATTACAGGGACGCACGCAGCTGGGATCTCTGTCAGCAGCCTCTCATTTCACTGCTGGACATCCGGACGTGATACTTTGACAAACAGGCCATTCTGCAACACCTGCCCCTCCATTTGACCCCGCCCCAAACCCCTCCCCCTGCATTCTGCAACACCTGCCCTTCTATTTGACCCCGCCCCAAACCCCTCCCCCTGCGTCTGAAAAATGATGTTTGTTTGTTGTGTGTTCAGGTTTGCGACTCGGACACAGTTCTAGACCCAGCATGCACCATCGAAATGCTGAAAATCCTCGAGGAAGATCCAATGGTGGGAGGAGTCGGTGGAGATGTACAGGTAAGACACTTTACAAATGTGGGAGGGGTCGGTGGAGATGTACAGGTAAGACACTTTACAACGCTGGTGTTCAGTCATGAGCAATGGAGGCCCAACAGTAAGCAGGTCTTTATCCCAAATGAAAACTACTCCAGCTGATTTCTCCCCTCTTGGGGTGAAGAAGTGACACAAATCTGTGATTGAGCGAACCTATAAAGTATATGACCTTTCTTCCTCTTTTGACCGTTGCGTCCTGACCTGTACAGCGCACGACGGCAGGGACAAAACAAAAGAAAAAACGCTCCGTGCCTGTGTGGTTTGTGCGTGTTGGAAGCACTCTGGGCACGATTTCCAAAGCGTTCTCATATGAAATACACACGTCCTGTCTGAGCAGCCAATAAGAATACAGCTCTAATCCAGTGTGTGGGTAATCCTTTTTTGAGCTACTTTTTGGGATGGAAACTTGACAACTCTTTGCCACCAAGACACATGATTGAAAACCACATTCCAGTGATTAGAATGTAGTGCCGCACTGTGTGTGCATGATCTCAACTTGATGATAAATGAATCCTTACGTCCTTCTCTTCTCCCTCTCTCTCTTCTCGTCTCTTTTTCGCATCTCCTCCAGATCCTCAACAAGTACGACTCGTGGATCTCCTTCCTGAGCAGCGTGCGCTACTGGATGGCCTTCAACATCGAGCGGGCCTGCCAGTCCTACTTTGGATGTGTCCAGTGTATCAGCGGCCCGCTGGGGATGTACAGGAACATGCTCCTCCAGCGCTTCCTGGAGCCCTGGTACCACCAGACCTTCCTGGGCTCCAAGTGCAGCTTCGGCGACGACCGCCACCTCACCAACCGGGTGCTCAGCTTCGGCTACAAGACCAAGTTCACGGCGCGCTCGCAGTGCCAGACGGAGACGCCGACGCGCTACCTGCGCTGGCTCAACCAGCAGACTCGATGGAGCAAGTCGTACTTCCGCGAGTGGCTCTACAACGCCCTCTGGTTCCACAAGCACAGCCTCTGGATGACCTACGAGTCCGTGGTCACGGGCTTCTTCCCCTTCTTCCTGGTGGCCACGGTCATCCATCTCTTCTACCGGGGACGCCTCTGGAACATCCTGCTGTTCCTGCTGACGGTGCAGCTGGTCGGGATGGTGAAGGCCACCTACGCCTGCTTCCTACGAGGCAGCCTGGTCATGATCTTCATGTCGCTCTACTCTCTGCTCTACATGTCCAGCTTGCTCCCTGCCAAGATCTTCGCCTTGCTCACCATCAACAAGGCGGGATGGGGCACGTCGGGCCGGAGGAAGATCGTCGTCAACTTCATCGGCGCCGTGCCCGTCACAGTGTGGGCCGTGGTGCTGCTTGGAGGCGTGGCCTATACGATCTACTGTGAAACACAGGAGGCGTTCAGTGACACGGAGAAAGCCTTGTTGATAGCAGGGACGATACTTTACGCTTGCTACTGGGTCATCTTGCTGGTGCTCTACCTGGCCATCGTGGCCAAACGCTGCAACAAGCGGGAGGAGCAGTACCACCTGCCGTATGCCGAGGCATAAGGACGACTGCTGGTTTACTGCAGAGTGATTCTAGCAGGGTTCTACTGACCCGCTCATCTGCTAGTTACACTCACTGATCATGTCTGAGCTCTGAGCCGGTTCTGCTGCAAAGCGCTGTCTCTCATAATGTCTCTGAGCCGCACGATCCAGGAACGCTCTCATGTCTTTATCAACGGTGCTACGAAGAAAAAAAAAACAGTGTGAATCTGAAGAGCATGAATGTGATCCAGTTGGGAGAGACTCTGAACAGCTGTCACTCAGCTTTGAGATGATTGGATAATATGTTACAGCACTCCTACTCTGCTGAACGGTGCTTCACATTGCAAAACCAAACCAAACTGAAAAGTGACCCAGGTTCTTCAGTGCTGGTCTGGTCCTTCCATACATTTCTAATGGTGACATTGCTCAGAAGGACAATAGGCGATTTATGGGTAGAGGTTAGCCAGACTGTGAGAAAGGTGATATAGCAGTGTTGGTGCAGTCAAATGAAAGCAACCATCTCATCACATCATAACAGAGCAGGCTGCTCTCTCATCTTCATCTTCATCATGATGAAGATGAGAGAGGCCACAGAGACCTAACAGGTCTTTCTGGCTGCTCTCTCATCTTCATCATGATGAAGATGAGGCAAGGAAAGAGATTTAGTGTTGCTGATCGCAGAATAAAAGGGTCTGAGGCAGAAAACCTTGAAGAGAGAGGAGATGTTCTAGCCTAGGCTAGAGATGTTCTACTGTCTCAGTCACACTACATGTGACTGGATGTCAGCTGAATGGATGGTTTTGAAGGCTGAGAGCGGTTAGGTCTCAGATCAGAAACATGGTTCTGAATCATTGACCCATGTACCATATTCCCATAAGCCATGAATATCACAATCATCTCATACAGTTGTACTGCTGTTATGATTTGATTTACCAGTATAGACAATCTAACATGTGTACACATATAACATACAGTTATATTTTTGGTGCTGTTGATCAGTGTCAAAAAAGGAACTTATGACATCCTGGTCCAATTATCAATTTACAGTCACCCGTGGCAAATCAGTGGGTCGTAGTTTTGTTCAGTGGTTCAGAGGTTTTTTGTTGTTGTTATTTTTTGTTTGTTTTGTATGGCTACTTTTATACAGTGTAAAGGTGCCAAATCATGTTTGCGTAACAGTAACGTTTCACTACTGGACATGATTCTAATGACCGTTGTGTTATATAATTAGACAAATACGTATTCACTCGTTCAAAGACTGATGACCAAAGAGATGATTTCTGAAGTGAAAGGCTAACAAGTGAGGCACACAAGGAAGGAAGCCTTTGCTTTTCCATTTCCCCCCATTTCAAATTTCAAACATATCGGATCAGTGATTTTCAGAATGAACTCACACAGAAGGCTTCAATCACAAAAGGCTTGTTTGAATGGAGAAACGCCCCTCGGCAGGCAAGTCCCCAATCCTTTCTTCAAAATGTGAGTAGTGTCCGTGTGTCGGCATTAGGTGCCTTTCTTGCTTTACACAGTGGAACTTTCCACCCTTGTGCCATTGAACTTGTGTTTACAGTATATATATATTATATAGTATATTATAGTATATAGTATATATATTATAGTATATAGTAGATATATGATGGTTTTCATTTGAGAGGACTGTCAGTTGAAACTTGAACGTGCAAACAAGACACATACAGAAACAAAATGGTGTTTCCAGGCCCGCTCAGCCTTCCTGAACCAGCAATGCAAGAAGTTCTGTTATCTGCTGGTACATTTCCATGTAAACTGACAATGGGAATTTTCCTAAGTCATTATAAATTCTGTTTTGGACACAATTCTCCCATTCATACCAAATGGAGAATATTCCAAATGACTTCCTTGGTGTTTTCTTCTTGCTGTCTTTTTTACGACCCTGTTCACGCATTTCATTTCTATTTCACTCTACTGTACGTTCGCTTTAAAAAAAAATCCATTTTCAAGAAATAAATTGGACCAATGCATAAATGTTGTAACGTTAAAAATACCCGCAACGCATATTAGGCACGATCTCTTACTCTGCACAACAACACATTGTACGCGATGGACCTTCTCCTCTTGTGTTAATGGAGGTATAAAATGTGTTGGTCCAGGTGAAGTTTAACACCACAGCTTAGCACTAGTTGGTTTGGCTCTGAATCAGCCTATGTTGATGGGAGGCTGAAAACTGTAAGACACACAGGCATCATCTCCCAAAACATGACTTTTGGAATGTTTTTGCAATTGATGAGCGAGGAGACACCAAGGAGACCACATAGAAACCAGCGAGGAGACACCAAGGAGACCACATAGAAACCAGCGAGGAGACACCAAGGAGACCACATAGAAACCAGCGAGGAGACACCAAGGATAGACCACATAGAAACCATCACCCCCTCGTTCCACTGCATTGGATACGAGTTGATCAGAGTCACGATGCTGCTTACTTGAGCCAGGAGGAGGGAGGGCAGATTTGATGCATTGCATTCACATTGTACACCATAATAAACCGTATCTGACTTAAGTAAAATACATGAGCTATGGTCTTTTCAAGAGCGTAAAACAAACACTATTTGAACACTATTATGAAAAAAAATGTATTCCCTTTTTTTTTTATCTTTGATCTCACTCTAAACCACCCTGGGGACTTACTGACCTTTTGATAAGCGAGGTTATGTGAGAAATGTCAGTCACAGAGTCAAATGACTTAGGGCTTTAATTTGAACATGCTTTTCAGCATGAACTTGAAAACATGTCACCAACGTGCCTGTGTGCGTGTGCATGCCTGAATGCAAAGGAAAGGGAAGAGAAGTTTCATAGCTGCTGAATGAATCGCTCCCTTCAGTCAGCGCGCAGTAAAAGGGGGGCTTTTGACTTCTGTGGTTCCACCTCCACATATTTACACGCCAACATGGGAACCGCCTTCATCAAACAAACACACAGATCTGGAAACCCTGAGCCATCAGAAGTGTGAAAGCACTTGAACCTTGACGAGAGCTTCGATCAGGCCCCAAAAAACAAGCCCGACCCGAACGCGGCACGTCCCAGTGGCTGCATTTATGGGCCCGAGCCGGGGCCCCAACCCCAAATGTTCTGAGTAAGTTGGCCATTTATCTAAACTATAAACCCGTTGTCTGTTCAGTTATGTCTGACCACCTGGCCCCGGCCCGTGGGCCTGGCCGGGCTCGAGTTCAGGAAGAGAATCGAACCTCTAACCTTGACCAATCCCTGACGGCCTGCACATCTCTCCCACACATGCGAATGCCCCAAATCGATCTCTCTCTGTACTCTGTCGTATTACTGCCCTCCACAGGACAAGGATTTAACCAACTCTTGCGATCAGCTGGTGGTTCTCATTCTGGTCAAAGATCAAACAGAAAATGATAAAACTCCGATGTCTGACCCACTTTCTGTTTTATACTGTAGCTATTTGATGCATTCTAGGAAAACATGCTTAAAGGGTTACAATTCTAATGATCTAATCTAATGATTTTTTTCCCACCACTGATGCAGAGTTGGCTGTTGGGCAAGTTACTTTAAAAATGTAATATAGGCCTACTACCAGTGGTGGCTGGTGAGCTTGGAAACAGGGGAGGAAGCTAGTGCGGCACTAGCCCCTTTTCCTTTTATAAAAGTAAAAGGTTTTCTGTGCAAGGCGAATAGAAACTCACGGTCATATTAATATAATTCAAATACTATTCAACTTAAAAGGTCCCTTCAAAACATATTTTAAGATGCATAAAGACTATACTTTAATCGTCTAGTCTTAATCACTATGGCCCACTAGCTCAGAGAGTTGGATTGCTGTCTAGCAGTTTGGTGCTTGTGGGTTTGAGCCACAGTGACTTTTGAGGTTGTGGGTTCGAGCCTCAGTCAGTTTTGAATGTCGACAGCCAGAGGAAAGAGTCATTTAAAGCCCTGAAAAAACCTAATTCAATCAGTCTGACTTGGTGGCACAGAGAGTAGGCTTGCTGCCTGGCAATATTGAGACCTCAGCCACTTTTGCGGTCGTGGGTTCGAGCCTCAGTCAGTTTTGAATAATGACAGGCAGAGGGAAGAGACAAGAGCGCCCGGAGAAGAGCTGTGAGTGTGAAGGGCAGCTGGTGGTGTGAAGGAATAATACACACAGTGACACCGGGGCCAGAGGTTGTGGGTTCTAATCCCGTTCAGCTGGCACTGCCTGGAGCTAAGGGGGGGGATGTTCTCCCCCCCTGACCTCTGCAGAGACATGAGCTGAGGGTTATGAGACAGAAAACCACAGAGAGCTGAAATTTTACTGACATCGGAAATATGTTTTATGTAACTGTTCTGGTTGCTCCTCCTGGCTGCTGCTAGGCGTAAAAATAACTTTTTGAAAAACTGCTCTAGACTCAGTATATGACATGTCTGGATCTCTTTGCAGTCTGTCCACAGTGTCCATTTCAGTGGATCTGTAGGAGGCGCTGTGTCGCTCTGTGTATCTGCCTGTAGGAGGCGCTACGCTGGTGATGTTAAAGACAGGGCAGTGCTGTAATATGTCTCCTCCATCAGGAATCGAACCAACAGTCTACCTGTCAGACAGAGACAGCGACACAGCCGCTCAGCTGACTGAGCTATGAGCTGTTGGGAGTTAAGCTTCTGATTTCTACACACTGTATTCACACTGACAATAACACAACATAAAGAGTGAGACAGGTGAGATTTCTACCAGTGAGTTTAGCTAGAGTCAGGGACTGACTAGTCTCCTTCATCAGCTTATTTATATCAGTGTTCAAACTACTGGTGATGATAAAGAAGGATCACTGCTGCAGCTTATAATGTGAGTACTGCCCAAAAAAAATTGGGTGTTTTTTTTTTCCGTGTGCGCGCCATACCTGTATACAGTGTGGCATAATTGTGCTTTAAGTAAAACAGTTGTCTAATGGTAAAGTAAAGGCGAAATGAATTATGCAAAGGACAAATAATATGAAAACGAATAAGCAAGAATATGAAAATGGATTAAAAAATGCACATTTTAAATTGCATTTTGCAAATCAGCATCAGTCTTTCATTTGTCAAATTAATTAATTTAATTTAAATGGCTCATTTATAAGCATTTTTATTAATAAGGTTTATAAATAGTTTTATCAAACAGCTGATTTAAAAGCATTTTTTTCTTCTAGAAGCCGTCTGGAAGGTGATGTAGCCTACAGTAACCTAAGCGAAAAGCACATTAGATTGTGCACAAAAGAAATCCATGCAGTCAGCAGAGAAATCCTTATCCAAAGCAAAAGATTCCCACCAGGAATAAAAGAACAGACACCGAATTGGGCACTGGGTGGGCAATTTTTTTTTCTCTCTCTCTCTCTCTCTGCTGTCCTCTTCCCCCTTATGTCTAGCTTGACGGTGCAGCTGAGCTGATAAATGCCGACTTGTTCAACGAGCAACAGGTTAGCGGATGTGATAGATAACATCATTAAAAAATGTGCGAGTTTAAGATCGCCAAATGGCGGGCTATTCAGCATAAAACAATATAATACGAAAAAGTAGCACTGCTTGGTGGACGAATTTAGTAGAAGACCCGGATAACTCGAACTGAATTGACTTACTTGAATATCCATGCAGTCTGTAGCCGGTGCGAGTGCAGCCGATGAGGTTAAATTATCCCAGTGTTTGCTTGTGAGCCTCTGTCCTCCGTGTGAACCACGCTGCCCTCTCTAAACTCCGCGTAATACAATGCAACGACTGTCTGGCTTGTGAGCTAACTTACTGCTTGATAATATAAAAGATAGGTTAATAGGAAAAGAGAAAGGGGAAAATATAGGTGCTACTGTCTGTAAATCTATCTATTAACCTGTCAGGTCTTCATTTCCTGTATTTCCAATGGAGCGCTGCGGATTCAACACGATTTTCAGATGTAGGCTATTCAGCATTGGACAATACAGAATGTCAATCACTGTCAGCCATCTATCCAACCAACAACCAATTAGATTTCACCTGGTTTAACCAGGGTAAGGGCGTGCGAACCTCCAGCTCAATGTGATTGGTGGGAAAACACATCACTCTCACGTGTTTCTGTCAGGTTTCTGTGAATTGCAAGTGTTTTTCAACCAATCATATTTTTCATTAGATAAATGACCAAATAAATAAACACCCACAGGGCGAAGTTTTTTTATCTGCCTACTAAAGGCTGGGACCAGGGCCAGAGTGACTCTCTGCATGGAGCTCTCCTTTCCATCAGTTCAGGTCACTGTTGTTTAAGCATATAAGAATATAATGAATGGAAAAATGAGCGTCTGCACATAAGAAAAAACACATTTGATTGATATTTTATTATAAAAAAAAAAATGAAAAATGAAAAATATAAAAAATAAAAATAAAAAATTATAATATTTTTTTTTATATAAAATCCCCAATCTAATAGAGGAGGACCATCCTCCTATGCCTCACTGGAAAAACCTCCTCTGCCTACTACATATTACTAGTTACTTTAATTTGAAAGTAATAAGTTACCTCCTGTCTGTGTAGAGTTGTAACTCGTTAGTTATTACGCTACTTTTGCATTACTTTCACCAAAATAACTGCATTGAATGACATGGACATTTTCTTATCCTATAAAAGCGAGCAAGTGGGCAAAATATCGGTTTCAATTTTGTCCCACTGATGATGTCACAATGTCTGACCTCATCTGTGTTGGGCAAGTTACTTTCAAAATGTAATATACTACATATTACTAGTTACCTTCATTTGAAAGTAATACGTTACTTTACAATATTACTGTCTGTGTAGAGTAACTTGTTACTTATTCCACTACTTTTGCATTACTTTCAAAATAACAATACAACAATAACAATACAAAATAACAGTAGTAGCAGAATGACATCGCCGCCCCAGAACCATCCCGAAAAATAATTGCAACCGTCTTGAAATCAGTCCAAACCGTCCAAGGATCGTGGTGACTTGCTTATTTTGTGTTCTTTGGAAAACTTGTTTCTTTTGTTTTATACAGTTAAAAGCTGCATTCAGCAATGTTTTTGTGTTAAAATAAGTGTTAAATGGCTCTATATTCTGACAGCAATCACTGAAATGGAGTTGGAGTGGGTGGTGGGAAAGGGTGTAAGAGGCTTTTGCATGCCCCACTGTAAAATAATGATGGGTGCAAGGTCGGGTCTAGACACAACATACTGTAAGCCTGTAGCGCGGCCAGCTTGGCAAAAATCTTATCGATAAATATCCCGAGTTGTTCAAAGAGCAACAGAAATAGCGGATTTGATAGATACAATTATTACATTCCCTCAATTAAGTCAAACGATTTATTACGATTTATCGTGACAAGCAACTTTCTTTTCTCAGCGTCTGAGTTTTGGTTGCTTCAGTTCTAGAATTCTAGATGTGCATCTCCATTTATTAATAGGACAAGAAAATAAATAATAGTACAATCAAACAACACTTTTGGGCCAGAGACTTACAAAATGTCATCAACTTTGTGCGGAACCTACGATATCTGCCATCTTGAGTCGACGCTGTTGGGAACCCTCAGCTTGGCAAACACAAGCCAAGCCTTTGACAAACCCCCTCAAAGAGAAAACAGACAGCGGTTATGGTTTTATATTATATTTTATATACAAAGTGTGATAAATATATGGCGTGCCATATCTACAGTACCACCTGACATTCTTTCTCTATTATACAGATAGTGTTGTTCCGTTCATAAACAGGATGACTGTCCTGCTTTGGTATACATTGTTATAAAGTTTTGCAATGTGTCCAAATTAGAAATGGATTTAGTGATAATTTCAGGTGTGTTTCACACAATTATTTTACATCATCTCTGCTGCTCGCAGAAATATCACAGATATTTCCCAAAACAATCACAACAGTGATTGACATATTACATATTACATACATATGAACAAAGTTGTCTATGGTGCTTTCTGTCAGTTTTCAAGTGGCAAAACCATGAAAACAAAACATTATTGAAAACATCAGCGTCACGGGTGAGGGACCACAAAAAATATATAATAATAATAATCATAATAGGAGCCGGAAGTGTTTTTTTTTATACGTTATGAGTAATATACATAATAGTTGTGGTGCTGCCCATGGGAGGAACTTGTAGAAAGTAGCATACAAAAGTTGAACATTTCATTATCCGACACAGTAAAGTCACTGCATGTTCCTATGTTTAAAAATGAACGCCTCCTAAGGTTGGCACGAAATGTCCACAACAGTACAATACATAAAGGGGAGCTACACATAAAATGAGGTTAATTAATTTAAATGAAGTTAAATAAATGTCCTTTCTGAACTGGGTGCAGTGTGCTTCACTGCCTGTACATCAGGTCTATAGCCACTGGCCTGGTCAGGAGACCCACATTTGGTCCATCGCTCTGGGACTCTGTCTCTGGCTGTTATTGCCATATCATGAAAGCGACCCAGAAGCAGTAGAAACTTGAGAATCGTAGTTACAGAAACCATTACTGACTGTAATGTGTCATCATAAATTTGCCCGTCCAGATAGTTTTCTGAAGAGTTGACTTATGGCTCATTTATGCTCCGTTTTCGCACAAAAATAATATGTCCGTTTCAAACGATGTAACCGTCACTGCCAACAACATACTTCCATGCACCGTTACAGTACCATAGCATCATGTTAAGAAATACATCCACTAGGGGGCAGTAGAGAGTCAGAAGTGTGTGTGTGTGTGAGATACTGCCATTTTGTCGTATCCGTAAGCGTTCAGAAAACGTGCACAAGTACAGATGAAATGAAGGCAGAGTACGACTGGTAGAGAGACAACACAGATCCAGAGAGAGAGAGCAGAGTGGTAGAGAGACAACACAGATCCAGAGAGAGAGCAGAGTGGTAGAGAGACAACACAGATCCAGAGAGAGCAGAGTGGTAGAGAGACAACACAGATCCAGAGAGAGAGCAGAGTGGTAGAGAGACAACACAGATCCAGAGAGAGAGAGCAGAGTGGTAGAGAGACAACACAGATCCATGGAGAGAGCAGAGTGGTAGAGAGACAATACAGATCCATAGAGAGAGCAGAGTGGTAGAGAGACAACACAGATCCATAGAGAGAGCAGAGTGGTAGAGAGACAACACAGATCCAGAGAGAGCAGAGTGGTAGAGAGACAACACAGATCCATAGAGAGAGCAGAGTGGTAGAGAGACAACACAGATCCAGAGAGAGCAGAGTGGTAGAGAGACAACACAGATCCAGAGAGAGCAGAGTGGTAGAGAGACAACACAGATCCATAGAGAGAGCAGAGTGGTAGAGAGACAACACAGATCCAGAGAGAGAGCAGAGTGGTAGAGAGACAATACAGATCCATAGAGAGAGCAGAGTGGTAGAGAGACAACACAGATCCATAGAGAGAGCAGAGTGGTAGAGAGACAACACAGATCCAGAGAGAGCAGAGTGGTAGAGAGACAACACAGATCCATAGAGAGAGCAGAGTGGTAGAGAGACAACACAGATCCAGAGAGAGAGCAGAGTGGTAGAGAGACAATACAGATCCATAGAGAGAGCAGAGTGGTAGAGAGACAACACAGATCCATGGAGAGAGCAGAGTGGTAGAGAGACAATACAGATCCAGAGAGAGAGCAGAGTGGTAGAGAGACAACAATCTGCTCGAGGAGAAGACAGGAAACCATCGGGATCCTGCTGCCTGCTCAAGAGCTTATTTGGATGGAGCAGAAGAGATGGTGCTGCTGACACCACCACTGTTTTCTATGGTTTCAAAACAGATATGTTACGGCTCCGTGCAGCTGCCTGAACACACCCACACTCATGTCATCTGTCAGACGTATGAACAGACCTACACTCATGTCTGTTTTTTTCCGTACCGTAAAACTTCGAATAAATGCGGAGTCCCAAAAAGACGCAGGTCCCAAATAGACGCCGGGTCTGGCTACATGTTTTGGTAAACGCCAGTCTCAATTAGACGCCAGTTTTGTTGTTTTTTGTGTGTGTTGTGGAGAAGCTGGACTCGGGTAACAGGCGGGTTAGTAAATATTAACATGGGCGAGAGTCTGTTCCGGCAGTTTGACCGCATCCCGTGCACATTGGGTGCGCTATATAAGAGTTGCGCTATATAATGCGCAACTGAGTCAAATCCAGTTCAACGTCACTGTACCGCTGGTTTTCTGGTGCTAGCATTAGCATTAGCATTACGGTAGGTGTTTGCTACCTAGTGCTTCAGGATGGTGCTCCTTACTGTGAGCTCATTATGGAGCTGAACAGTCACGTGACGTCTCTCAACCCGGAAGTGAGTTTCCATTTATTTTCTCCAGACATTTGCAAAATTGTCCAGGAAAGGAAAAGGCTGGTAAATGTGCAATTATAAATGTATAATAAGCTACCAATAAAGATGTTTATGATAGAACCTTAATATAAAGTGTTACCTTTGTTTTTGCTCCAACTGAAATGTTTTATGGTCACTCAGGATTCAGTAGGTCACGGGTTGCTTGGATCCAGCCTTAAAACTCGTTATATAAGGATTTTTCAAAAGGTCTATGGAGAAACTCACTTCCGGGACAAGAGACGTCACGTTACTTCTGGATTAGTTATTTACTCTTTTAAACAATGTGTGTCGATGTATGTGTGCGACAGATGGAATATTACCGTAAATTCCGGACTATAAGCCGTGGCTTTTTTCCCGTTTTTTTGCCTTTTTTGGCCCCTGCGGCTTATATAACGGTGCGGCTTATCTATGGATTTTTTCAAAAAAAAAAAAAAAATCTCTCTTTTTTAGCACTCTTTCTAACTATAAATCCACTTCTGTTTTAATTTCCTCTCTTGCCCTCTTTTCACCACACCGCGGACACTGTGTGCACTGTAAAAAACAACACAGGTGGTGTTATGTTGTTTTGTTGAAATGTTAATAAATGGGAGCTTCCTCAAACAGCCATCTCTTTCCCGACAATCCCCTCTGTGCATGAACCCTTACATATGGTAATTAAACATTAAAACACAATAAAAAAAAAAAAAAAAAAAAAAATACCATTAACACGTTCACTGCCAACAACGAGTTGAGTCATCAAACAGAATCCAACCGTTCACTGCCAACGACGAGTTGAGTCGTCAAAAAAAAAAAAAAAAAAATTTTGACGGTGCTACGTGGATCAATGCCCCCCGCGTCTCCTATGGAGATATTGGAAGTATTGAATGTGTATAATCTATTTTACCGACCAGCTAGGTGGCGACGGTGCTCTCCCGACAGAGAGAAAGTCAACCAAAAGCAGCCGCCTCCCGCGGCTGCTTCCTCCATTCTCAAGGAAATGCCAGAAACGAACGAGCCTCATTCTCATACTGTAGGCGGGGACGCTTTCGCGCTGCTGCGGTGGGGGGTTCCAGAAATGGACTGGGTGGGCAGCATAAAGCCTAGAGTCGCACGGGGCTTCATCGGGGCTCTCAAACCCAAGAGACGAGTGAGCCCACACTCGCTGCCAGGGAGGGAGGCTGCTCAAACTCGCTGCCAGGGAGGGAGGCTGCTCAAACTCGCAGCAGCAGCAGCAGCAGCAGAGCACTCGCTTGTGACAAACGCAGGCTGAAAGCCACTAGACACGCCCACGGAGGGAGGAGTTGAAGGAGAGGGCGTTCGGAACTATATTGTTTGGATGTCTGATCTCTCACTGATGCCAAAAATAAATGGTTAAAGTGACTGTTCTGCCTGTTTGATTGAATTTCACAAAACTGCGATTATCTCAGCTTTCACTCTCAGACGCTAAAACCATGCTGTACTCAACGGCTAATATCTACATAACTACTAACTCTACAAACTAACTCTTTTAGACAGAGAAAGCACACATTCTATTAGTACTTTTGTGAACTTTGTGTTCACAAACTCCAAGCAGAAAAGAATCCTCGGCTCTTGTAAAATGAGCCAGAATCCTCAAAAAACGGCTTGGCAGAAGCTACCTACAGCAAAAAAAAAACGGCTGGCAGTCAATGTGTTAAAACACCCGCGGCTTATAGTCCGGTGCGGCTTATATATGAAAAAAACAGTCAACTTTGCAGGTGCGGCTTATACACCGGTGCGCCTTATAGTCCGGAATTTACGGTACTATGTAGATGAGATTACTCTAGTTATTACTGTACTTCACTTCACTTGAGTAAATTTACTTTCTCAAATAAGAATGATTTTGAGACATGTAGCGTTAGCTTCTTTTTGGAAGGTCACTCTGGTTGTTCCTGCTGCATGGATAATGTAGAAATTAGTACTTTTGGACCATATATAAAATAAAATAAAAATTCACTCAAAAGTAATTAATTTACTGTGTTTCTAGATCAGCACTCTTTCCACTTTTGGTGTATGTGTGTGTTATCGACACTTCCAAAACACTGTTCCTTCTATCCATCTGTGTCGTCCAGTCAGCCGGGTGGCAGTTTTGACGACCGTTGAGTCAAACTCCTCCTGAAATAGAAAACACAGCAGAAAACAGTGTTTTTAGGAAACGGAGATGATCCTTCAATATGGACAGACAGGAAGTGGTGAGAATCCCAGGACTTTCACACATTTGCTTTCTGAAGAGATGTTTATGTGAATATAACGTACATTTGCACATTTGATTAAAAATGTAATTTTTTGCTTCATATTCTCCCATTTTCTCATGTGTTCTATCTACTGTAGGCTATACACTTTTTCATATTGCACACATTTTTCATTAATTTCTCTATGTTCAATAATGCTCAATTTCAATTCATCCTCTTCTTTCTTAGCTGCACCCTCCCAGACATGATCAATCTCAGTATCACCCTCACACTAAGTCAAATACTCAACAATGCCATTCTTTTGCAGATGCTCATTGGTCATAATAATAATAATAATAATGGCTTTAATTTATATAGCACACTTTAAAATGTAAAACAAATCTCAAGGTGCTGATCATCAAGTCACTTATCGAGAGTTGGAGTCTGAAGTCATTAGATGTGAGGACAAGTCCGAGCAGCAAAGAGGAGTCACCATCCTCGTCACGCACACACAGACACACACCACACACACACACACACACACACACACACAACACTTCTTAATTACTTGTATCACGGCGAATTGCCTGCTCGCTGTGCGGACCTCTCCTCTTCCATCCTCTCCTCTGCCTCCTCTTGCACCATCTTCTCCTGCCCGGCTCTCCTCTCTGCCTCCCTGGCTGCCGTGCTGCAGGTCTGTCTGGCTGTGGTGCTGCAGGTCTGTCTGGCTGTGGTGCTGCAGGTCTGTCGGCCTCGGTGCCTCTGGCTGCGGCGGATCTTGCGGGGGACGCCTTTCCTCCTCGGGACGAGAGAGGCAGCCTGCTGCAGCGGGGTTGCGGCGCTTGGTGCCGGGCAGGGGAAAGCCGGGGTGGGACTTGGGCTCTGGGCTGGGAAGAGAGGTGGTGGGGGAGACGACGCCGTGGCCTGGTTTGGGGAGGTGGCTGCTGGACAGTCTGTGGAGGTGGAGGTGATGGCTGCGGTGGGGGCTGGAGACGAGGCTGTGTGTGGGGGCACCTCAGAGGTGCAGGGTGTCTGCGCTGCGTCGTGGGCTGCTGCCTCGCCCGGGTCTGGGGGTGAGCTGATGGCTGTGGAGGACGTGCAGATCGTGGACGAGTCGGGAGCCGCAGAGCAACCGGCTGCTACGCTGTCTGCCGCATCTCTGAGAGGAGAGTCTAGAAAAACACACAATAAGGCAATCAGCCCACAAAGTACAGACAGTGTCCAGCTGTAGTAGTGAGATGTGGTATGATAGTGTAGTGTAGACAACAACCAAACACAACAACAACAACCAAACACAACTCAGCTGAAAAATAAGATTCATTTTCTGGAGTGGGTTTATTCCTACCAGGGCCACTGCTAGTCTGGGAGTCGTCTGTCATCGGTGGCTCCGCCTCCTCCTGGATAGTTGGCACTGATGCCAGTAGACCTGGCACGCACACGCACACGCACACACACACACACACACACACACACACACACACACACACACACACACAAGTGATGTAATTCTTGAGTTGTTCAATATCTGGGTTCCCTGGCTCTTACTTTCTGTGTTGTTTATACATTGTTTTTCACTTCCTTTATTACGTTAATAAATTAATTGATGCATTTTCCTAATATGATGTTGTTATTCTCAGTCTTATAGATTCTTCTGTAAAGCACAAAGTAACATTTTGTTTGAGAAAAACGCTACAGATGCAAATGCTAATAGTTCTTTTTCGAGGTGTGCCAGTATCATCTGTAGTATCAGAATCAGTGGCAGCGTAGTCTGATCAGCAAATGAAGCTGTCCCAGAACAGATCTTTGAATAGCCAGTGGCAATACTTGAATTTAAAAAACTTTTCAGGTGAGTGTTTGCAGTGTGTTAGTTCAAACTGCAAGCTATGCCAAGCCGAGGAGTCTTCTGGCTGTTGATTGGAGGATAGGGTTGGGTGATTAGATGAATCGGGGGTGGGAATTTCCTTGGTGATTTCTTTGCTTGATTTTTGATCAGTTAAAATGTAGCCTAGTAGTGCGAGAGACACGCAGGTTTTCCTGTAGTGCTCGACAAGCCTACTGTAGATAGCCTCGACACCCTGCCCCAAATATAATTGGGGTTGACTAGGTTGAGCTCACAGTCCCTTAGGCTTTAGCTTGACGTGTGCAGTCTAGTGCAGTTTGGCCAAGCTAAGGGTACGTCTTGTTAGGACAGCAGTTGACTTACTGAGTCCTCTGTAATGCGAGAGTTGCTGGTAGACTTGTTTCATCCTCTCTATGTTGAGCCTGCTGCCCTCTGCGTGGTTGCTCATGGGTTTGGGGTAATCCACCCCGATCACACAGTTGGCTGCCTTCTGGAGCGACTCGGGGGCGTTCCACGGCTCGTAGATGTAGCGGTTAGGGTAGTTCTTCAGGATGGGGATGTAACGCCTGGAGCAAAGCAACATGAACATTTGCATCATAAGAGTACAGGTATAGAGTGTACCTGATGTAGTCTGCTGTTGGATCAGTATAAGAGTACAGGTATATAGTGTACCTGATGTAGTCTCCTGTTGGGTCAGTATAAGAGTACAGGTATATAGTGTACCTGATGTAGTCTGCTGTTGGATCAGTATAAGAGTACAGGTATATAGTGTACCTGATGTAGTCTGCTGTTGGGTCAGTATAAGAGTACAGGTATATAGTGTACCTGATGTAGTCTGCTGTTGGATCAGTATAAGAGTACAGGTATATAGTGTACCTGATGTAGTCTGCTGTTGGATCAGTATAAGAGTACAGGTATATAGTGTACCTGATGTAGTCTGCTGTTGGATCAGTATAAGAGTACAGGTATATAGTGTACCTGATGTAGTCTGCTGTTGGATCAGTATAATAGTACAGGTATATAGTGTACCTGATGTAGTCTGCTGTTGGGTCAGTATAAGAGTACAGGTATATAGTGTACCTGATGTAGTCTCCTGTTGGGTCAGTATAAGAGTACAGGTATATAGTGTACCTGATGTAGTCTCCTGTTGGATCAGTATAAGAGTACAGGTATATAGTGTACCTGATGTAGTCTGCTGTTGGATCAGTATAAGAGTACAGGTATATAGTGTACCTGATGTAGTCTGCTGTTGGATCAGTATAAGAGTACAGGTATATAGTGTACCTGATGTAGTCTGCTGTTGGGTCAGTATAAGAGTACAGGTATATAGTGTACCTGATGTAGTCTGCTGTTGGATCAGTATAAGAGTACAGGTATATAGTGTACCTGATGTAGTCTGCTGTTGGATCAGTATAAGAGTACAGGTATATAGTGTACCTGATGTAGTCTGCTGTTGGGTCAGTATAAGAGTACAGGTATATAGTGTACCTGATGTAGTCTGCTGTTGGATCAGTATAAGAGTACAGGTATATAGTGTACCTGATGTAGTCTCCTGTTGGGTCAGTATAATAGTACAGGTATATAGTGTACCTGATGTAGTCTCCTGTTGGATCAGTATAATAGTACAGGTATATAGTGTACCTGATGTAGTCTCCTGTTGGGTCAGTATAAGAGTACAGGTATATAGTGTACCTGATGTAGTCTGCTGTTGGATCAGTATAAGAGTACAGGTATATAGTGTACCTGATGTAGTCTGCTGTTGGATCAGTATAAGAGTACAGGTATATAGTGTACCTGATGTAGTCTCCTGTTGGGTCAGTATAATAGTACAGGTATATAGTGTACCTGATGTAGTCTCCTGTTGGATCAGTATAATAGTACAGGTATATAGTGTACCTGATGTAGTCTCCTGTTGGGTCAGTATAAGAGTACAGGTATATAGTGTACCTGATGTAGTCTGCTGTTGGGTCAGTATAAGAGTACAGGTATATAGTGTACCTGATGTAGTCTCCTGTTGGATCAGTATAAGAGTACAGGTATATAGTGTACCTGATGTAGTCTGCTGTTGGATCAGTATAATAGTACAGGTATATAGTGTACCTGATGTAGTCTGCTGTTGGATCAGTATAAGAGTACAAGTATATAGTGTACCTGATGTAGTCTGCTGTTGGGTCAGTATAAGAGTACAGGTATATAGTGTACCTGATGTAGTCTGCTGTTGGATCAGTATAAGAGTACAGGTATATAGTGTACCTGATGTAGTCTCCTGTTGGGTCAGTATAATAGTACAGGTATATAGTGTACCTGATGTAGTCTCCTGTTGGATCAGTATAATAGTACAGGTATATAGTGTACCTGATGTAGTCTCCTGTTGGGTCAGTATAAGAGTACAGGTATATAGTGTACCTGATGTAGTCTGCTGTTGGGTCAGTATAAGAGTACAGGTATATAGTGTACCTGATGTAGTCTGCTGTTGGATCAGTATAATAGTACAGGTATATAGTGTACCTGATGTAGTCTGCTGTTGGATCAGTATAAGAGTACAGGTATATAGTGTACCTGATGTAGTCTGCTGTTGGGTCAGTATAAGAGTACAGGTATATAGTGTACCTGATGTAGTCTGCTGTTGGATCAGTATAAGAGTACAGGTATATAGTGTACCTGATGTAGTCTGCTGTTGGGTCAGTATAAGAGTACAGGTATATAGTGTACCTGATGTAGTCTGCTGTTGGATCAGTATAAGAGTACAGGTATATAGTGTACCTGATGTAGTCTCCTGTTGGATCAGTATAAGAGTACAGGTATATAGTGTACCTGATGTAGTCTGCTGTTGGGTCAGTATAAGAGTACAGGTATATAGTGTACCTGATGTAGTCTGCTGTTGGGTCAGTATAAGAGTACAGGTATATAGTGTACCTGATGTAGTCTGCTGTTGGGTCAGTATAAGAGTACAGGTATATAGTGTACCTGATGTAGTCTGCTGTTGGGTCAGTATAAGAGTACAGGTATATAGTGTACCTGATGTAGTCTGCTGTTGGGTCAGTATAAGAGTACAGGTATAGAGTGTACCTGATGTAGTCTGCTGTTGGATCAGTATAAGAGTACAGGTATATAGTGTACCTGATGTAGTCTGCTGTTGGATCAGTATAAGAGTACAGGTATATAGTGTACCTGATGTAGTCTCCTGTTGGATCAGTATAATAGTACAGGTATATAGTGTACCTGATGTAGTCTGCTGTTGGATCAGTATAAGAGTACAGGTATATAGTGTACCTGATGTAGTCTGCTGTTGGGTCAGTATAAGAGTACAGGTATATAGTGTACCTGATGTAGTCTGCTGTTGGGTCAGTATAAGAGTACAGGTATATAGTGTACCTGATGTAGTCTGCTGTTGGGTCAGTATAAGAGTACAGGTATATAGTGTACCTGATGTAGTCTGCTGTTGGATCAGTATAAGAGTACAGGTATATAGTGTACCTGATGTAGTCTCCTGTTGGATCAGTATAATAGTACAGGTATATAGTGTACCTGATGTAGTCTGCTGTTGGATCAGTATAAGAGTACAGGTATATAGTGTACCTGATGTAGTCTGCTGTTGGATCAGTATAAGAGTACAGGTATATAGTGTACCTGATGTAGTCTGCTGTTGGGTCAGTATAAGAGTACAGGTATATAGTGTACCTGATGTAGTCTCCTGTTGGATCAGTATAAGAGTACAGGTATATAGTGTACCTGATGTAGTCTCCTGTTGGCTCAGTATAAGAGTACAGGTATATAGTGTACCTGATGTAGTCTCCTGTTGGATCAGTATAAGAGTACAGGTATATAGTGTACCTGATGTAGTCTGCTGTTGGATCAGTATAAGAGTACAGGTATATAGTGTACCTGATGTAGTCTGCTGTTGGGTCAGTATAAGAGTACAGGTATATAGTGTACCTGATGTAGTCTGCTGTTGGGTCAGTATAAGAGTACAGGTATATAGTGTACCTGATGTAGTCTCCTGTTGGATCAGTATAATAGTACAGGTATATAGTGTACCTGATGTAGTCTGCTGTTGGATCAGTATAAGAGTACAGGTATATAGTGTACCTGATGTAGTCTGCTGTTGGATCAGTATAATAGTACAGGTATATAGTGTACCTGATGTAGTCTCCTGTTGGATCAGTACGCCTTCCAAAGCCCACAGGACAGTAGCAGTGGAAGAACTGCTGGAAGAAGGCACTGCAGGAGAGCCACATCCAGCTGCCCGCATTCACACTCCAATCTGCATCCAGCAGTAACTCCTCAAACACCTGGATCAACACAGAGATACACAACACAGAGATACACAACACTGACTATGTTTACATCCACTGGATCAACACAGAGATACACAACACTGACTATGTTTACATCCACTGCACTCATTCTACTATTGACCTTCAAACAAGACAATATTGTGATGGTGTTTACATGTGTTGCTTATAGAAGATCCCATTCATATACCCGTTTACATGCTACAGAGCACGCTCTGATTATTAACGACTGAAGATTGTTGTATGCTGCGTTCATGTGCTCCTCGGATATATCGTATTTACGAGTTGCGAGCACATGAACGGACCTCAAATGTCGTATTTATGAGTGGGAATTTGGGAAATTCCGATGATCCCCGGGTTTCCCAGCTGTGACGTTGCGTGAGGATTCGGGACTACAACAATGGCAGAAGGTTTGGAGTCTGTGCCACCAATTAAGTGGAGAAAGTTTCTGTGCATAGTAGCTATGATTTATTTTGATTAGTTGCACATTTATGGCCTACAAAGCTACCATAATGACCCACTACTTGCTTTTGGTAAGAAAACACCAGCCAGGAGAAAACAACCTTACTTCTGGCGTTCATGTTTGTCGCACTTGAATGGTGCCCTTCCTGTCGTAATTACGACTCTACAACGGGGAAGTAGGAGCTTTCGAGGAGCACCTGAATGCAGCATATAGCTTGAAAGCCTTTCTGTCATGTTTCTGCCGTGTTAGGGACTCAATCTAAGCATGTGACGGTGAAGTCACGCTCTTCATAGCGTGTGTGATGATGCTACCTTCATGCCGCTCTCCCAGCTGATCCAGAGGTCCCCCCTCGTGAGGAAGCAGGCCACCGCGTGTCGGGCCAGGTGGTGGATCCAGCCCTCCTGTCTCAGCTGGGTCATGATGGCGTCTATCCAGGGGAAGCCGGTACGACCCTCGGCCCACTTAGCCAGCGCCACCGGGTTCTGGTCCCATGGGATCTGGAGGGGAAAACACCAGATACAGAAGAGTGAGGCACTACGCTCTCTTCTAGCTCTCTGGAAAAACACTGAAGATAAAAATCCCTTACTTTCAAAACACTGCAGTCTGAATCCAAAAGTATTGGATGATAACAGTAAGTATTGTCATCTCAGTAGCTTTTCAGTAGGTTTTTTCTTTCTTTTCTGATTTTTCGCCCATTTCCCCCCTGCTGCCCTGGTCGCTGCTCCACCCTCTGCCAATCTGGGGAGAGCCATAGACTAGCATCATGCTTCCTCCGACACGTACAGTTGCCAGCCGCTTCTTTTTACCTGACAGCGGGGAGCTTCACCGGCAGGACGTAGCACGCGGGAGGATCACGCTATTCCCACCAGTCCCCTCCTGCCCCGACCAGGCGGCCCAACCAACCAGAGGAGGCGCTAGTGCGGCGACCAGGACACATACGCTCAATGCGGCTTCCCACGCGCAGACACCAGCCAATCGACTTAAAACCTGGGGAGTGTGCATAGGAGGACCTGACCGAGTACAGTTGCGAGAATTATTTTTAAATAAATACGCCCATGGGGGGAGCTACAGCGACATTTTACATTTTAATTGTGACATCAGTGATGTCAAGGGGGGAGGGGAACGGGCACTGCGTAACGGGTACGGCACCAATCGGGGGGGTGGTGAAGAGTGGGAGAGCAGGATGTATGAATGGGGGGGAGGGGAATGGGTAGATGTACCCATGGGGGGGGGGGGGTGCAGAATCTACTTAGTTAAAATCTGATTTGTCGGATCGACTTCAAACTTGGGGAGTGCGCTTAGGGGGGCCTAAGTGGCCTTAGTGTGGGGGACAGCGCCCAGTGGGTGGTGCATGGGGGGGAACAGGCACTAGTAATAATAATAATAAAATCACAATTCCATGCGAACAGGTGTGCTATTCTTGTATCAAATGTTTTCTATTTTCACCTGTGACTCACAGGTGACTCACACCCTGACCTGATTTAAGACAGATGTTGACTTCGTATCCACAGACACTGTTCAAGGACCAGAGGGTAGATCACCTTTTTGTCATCAAATGAATAGGATTTGGTCACTGTGTGGAGTACGACCTGGTTCTTTTGAATGGAGTGGTGCGCTCGCCCACCTGAACACAGATGGGGTTTCCTTCCATGCGGTCGAAGTTGGGGTTGTTGGTGGCGGCTGTGTAGAAGAACTCCCTCCATAACAACTGGCCGAACAGCGACAGCGGAGGACTGCATCGCTTACGAAGCTAACGGAGACAGAGACAAAGAGACAGACAGAGAGAAGGAGGGAGAGACAGGGGAAAGGGACAGTTGTGATCTCAACTGTTAGGGTCAAAGAGAGTGACACATGTTTGCTACTACTTAAAGGGGGACTAACCCCCTAGATATGTATTAGAACAGTGATTTGAAAATACCTATTGAAAAAACCAAGAAATGACATATACTCTTGTCTATACTAGACTCTTTGGCTGTGTTAAGTCAAGATTTTTTTTCGGAAATCGACGCCATTACAGTTTGCCTACTGCCTAAAAAATAATTTATTTGAGAGGGGCGATATCTTTATAAATATCATCAACTAGCCAACGCTGGTGGCCTGTATGGAAACAGAAAATCCTGAAATGGTTGATAGTTATATCAATTTGGCCATTCAGTGGCGAACTAGAAATTTAATTATTTTTGTCCCATTTTGTCCCATGTGTGTGTGCGTGGCTTGCATGTGGCTTGTCTAAACTTACGTTAAGAGCCTCGCTGCTCGCAGCACACAGCACACAGTGAGGACAAACCTCTCGCTCTGGGGTAACACAATGCGAGATTTCTCCACGTAGACAGAAATAGCTGGTGTGCGATTTAGAGAATACAGTCTGAGATTGGGTACAGGATTGAGGGAATCCCGCATCTGTTTGCGAAGGTGCGACTGGACAGGACGCTTTTCACAGACGGGCACAGTAGTCGGAGCGAGGCGAGTGTCTCTCAGAGGGCACAGCTGCAGTGCAGATCTCTCCTCCGCGCATTCAGTCTGTCCAAAATCATTACCGATATAATCTCAGTAGGAGGGATGCAGGGAAATATGATAGTAGCCGATGTGTTTAGAGAAGCTTTGTCACGTTGTCACGTCGTAGTATAGCGTTATATTTTACATGTGCGCTAAACTGCGACCATATTTGTTTGCGGAAATATCAGACTGCTCTCTCTGCTGCTCTCAGCACAGAGAGCCCAGCTGCTGCTGGCCTGCTGCGCGCGCCCGCGGAGCTTGGGGCTCGTCCATGTAACAGTACGACTCTCGCCTGCCTGGGCTGGAGACAGTGTGCTTGCAACTCGGACTGATAATATAAACATCATCATTCGAGCTTATCCAGGTAAGATATCAATAAAGTAATGACACATTCAGCGGGAAACTAACTATAATTAAGACATGTGCCAACTTTGACGACGTTTGGTTCAGTATTTTAAGAGCAAACAGATTTTTTTTTACTTCAGTTAGAGCCCTCTGGAGCCTGATACTAAGTAAGGTTTTTCCATCTTGCCTAGTTGTATAGGCTTTGGAGATGCACCAGATGCACGCGCTAAACCCACCGTGACGTCAGGTTGTACCAAATATCCCATTCATTTGAGGGCACAAAAAAAAGCAGTTTTCCACCCTTAGAGGGCGCTTATGCCAGATATGCTGCTGAAAAATGATACAAATGGTAAAATGGCAACAGTTTGGTGTCAAATGTGGAAATTCTGACCAGAATTCTTCACACATCACCCCCAAAGTCATATATATTGGTTAAAAGCTGAAAAAAAGTGTTTTGGAGGTTAGTTACACTTTAAGCTACATCACAGATTTACACAGACGAAGTGCATGTCAGGGGTACTCAAACTTTTTTATTGAAGGTCTACGTGTGAATTTTATGTCCAAAGGACCAGAACAATGCCAGTAAAAGGCACAGACATAAATCATGTCCATAACTTGTCCATAACATAATTTACACACATTCAAAACTACAGTAGGAGCAGCAGCAAAGCAGAGATGATATCTGAGAAGTGACGCATGCCCAAGTTGAACTATTTTCCAAGTCTTTGCGCGACCAACCAGTGCAGAAAAACGCCCGATCCACTGTGCAGCCGGCGGTGAGTGCGGAATCTGCGCACCTTCCATAGGAAAATAGTTAATGCTGCACGATTTGGGAAAAAGGTACGATTGTACGTTATTGTGGACAATATTGCGATTGCGATATAATAAACAAATGGTCTCTACGGATGTGCCGGTATAAGTTTTTGACGGTATGCTAACCTTGGACAAAAATATCACGGTTTCATGGTATCGCAGACTAGTGTTGTTGTCTCGATGGATACCAAAATTTTAACTTTGATAGGATACCAAGTTTTGTATAATGATACTCGATACGATACTCGATACTGATTCAATACTTAATACCTAATATTAAAAATAAGAAACACAATTAAACTTTTACAAAATACATAAAAAAAATTATTTAATTATACAATTTGAAATAAAATTATCTTTAAAAATATATAAAACATTTTAACTCATTCATGGCCAGTTTAGGACTGCCAATATTTAGCACAGGCCAAAGATTTTCATAATTGTTGGTCATCTTTCAAGACCCACAGTAAATTATCTATTAGCACCAAAGTGATTTGCAATACCTCAAAATGAAGATGTACGTCTCTGGGTTCACCAGGAAAAAAAAGTGAGCTTTTAGCATGTTCTGTACTCTACTTATAGCCATTTATATACACCCTGTTTTCACCAAAAAGGTCTCTCTGAGAAAAGAAATTGCAGAAAATGGCATTTATGTACAGCACACAATCTCAGGCAGAACTCGCTCTCAATTCTTTTATTTTGAACTGTATTGACATCAGACATGTAAATATTATTCATTATGACACAAATGACAAAAAAAAAATATATATATATATATGAAGTGCTTTTTTTACATTCAACAATACAGTTTGCTCAGTGTGAGTGAGTGTGCAGACAGACAGACAGACAGACAGACAGACACAGACACAGACACAGACACGCACACGCACACGCACACACACACACGCACACACACACACACACACACACACACAGAGAGAGAGAGTTCTGTCCACAGCTGCTGCTGTATCGCACCTCCTCCCCCCGCAAATTAGCATAGGAGGGGAACACCTAACTGGTTTGAGATCAGCGTCCAGCCTCTGCCTCTGCTCGTTTTCCTCCTCTCGTTCGGGCTGGGACGAATGCTGCGACACGACACAGGAACGGGTCCGGCTTGGCTTTGGGACCAGGCGCTGCTGGAACCGGATCGATCATGTTCGTCACGGGTTTGACTAGGCAATCCAGGTTCGCCCTGCAGCAAGGCGAGCAGTGCAGCGCGCCGAGGGGCGTTTCAATGGCGTTTCTCCTCTCTACAAGGAAGCGCGTTTCTCTGTGTTTCCTCCTTTCCTCCTTCTTCCTCATTTCAAACAACAGCTGCGGTATGTGTTTGATAACGTGCTGTCAGCTTGACTTTGAGGTTAGGGACCTGTGTCTGTGTCACAGGCTGGGGAAGTGTTTGAACTATGCGCTCCACTAATAAAAACAAAAACACGTCAAACACGTCTTTGGCGTGGATGGCTATTTCTGATAACACGTCAAAGACGTCTTTGGCGGTGAATGAGTTAACAACAGAATACACCATAATATATTTTTAGAATAAAATCTTTACAAATTATATCACCATGTACTCTTCACAGCATCCTGTGATATCAGTGCCTGTCTCAAACATAGACAAAAAGAAAGGACAGAAAAATAGAAAGTGCAGCACTGTGTTACAGCACTGTGTTACAGCACTGTGTTACAGCACTGTGTTACAGCACTGTGTTACAGCACTGTGTTACAGCACTGTGTTACAGCACTGTGTTACAGCACATAGGCTGTGTAAAATGGCTCAGAAGGCAAAGTGAGTCACATGTCTGTCCACTGAGTAATACACACCCAGTTGATTTATTTTGTAGCGACAGATTACAGTGGCTTTAAATGCCACACTCACGTGACTCTTCTCTGAGAGAGAGTCTGGTGACGCGAGGCTACGTGCAGACTTTACCGAGGCACCCTGAAGGCGTCATCATGTGAAGTTACGTGCAGACTTTACCGAGGCACCCTGAAGGCGTTGTGTGGAGGTTGGCTGGCTAGTAGGGGTGGGGGGAAAAAATCGATACACCATAGTATCGCGATATTTTGCCTGACGATATTGTATCGATATTTGGATGCAAAGTATCGATATATATATATAATTTTTTTTTTTGCAGGCCATGCCATGCCAGGCCACCGGGCATCTGCCCGAAGCGCCCGATGTTGCAGTCCGCGCCTGCAGTGGCGTATTGAGTCCAGAGAAGCTTAATAATGTACCCTACATTTTGGGCAAAAACAAAACAAAAAAAACTGCATGTTTTACTTCCGGTGAGGTCAAGGAAAAGGTAGGAAAAGGAGTTAGACAATATATCGAAATATCGCAATATTCAATATATCGCAATATTCAATATATCGCAATATCGGCGATATCGCAATACTATCGTATCGTGACTCAAGTATCGTTTTAGTATCGTATCGCGGGCATCTGGTGATTCCCACCCCTACTGGCTAGGAGCATGCTTGGAGGACCCGGTTAATCTCGCTATTCGTCATCACAGCGGCTCATTACCCGCTGTAGTGTACACTTAAACGTGCTCATTACCCGCTGTAGTGTACACTTAAACGTGCTCATTACCCGCTGTAGTGTACACTTAAACGTGCTCATTACCCGCTGTAGTGTACACTTAAACGTGCTCATTACCCGCTGTAGTGTACACTTAAACGTGCTCATTACCCGCTGTAGTGTACACTTAAACGTGCTCATTACCCGCTGTAGTGTACACTTAAAAATGCTCATTACCCGCTGTAGTGTACACTTAAACGTGCTCATTACCCGCTGTAGTGTACACTTAAACGTGCTCATTACCCGCTGTAGTGTACACTTAAACGTGCTCATTACCCGCTGTAGTGTGCACTTAAACGTGCTCATTACCCGCTGTAGTGTACACATAAACGTGCTCATTACCCGCTGTAGTGTACACTTAAACGTGCTCATTACCCGCTGTAGTGTACACTTAAACGTGCTCATTACCCGCTGTAGTGTACACTTAAACGTGCTCATTACCCGCTGTAGTGTACACTTAAACGTGCTCATTACCCGCTGTAGTGTACACTTAAAAATGCTCATTACCCGCTGTAGTGTACACTTAAACGTGCTCATTACCCGCTGTAGTGTACACTTAAACGTGCTCATTACCCGCTGTAGTGTACACTTAAACGTGCTCATTACCCGCTGTAGTGTACACTTAAAAATGCTCATTACCCGCTGTAGTGTACACTTAAACGTGCTCATTACCCGCTGTAGTGTACACTTAAACGTGCTCATTACCCGCTGTAGTGTACACTTAAACGTGCTCATTACCCGCTGTAGTGTGCACTTAAACGTGCTCATTACCCGCTGTAGTGTACACATAAACGTGCTCATTACCCGCTGTAGTGTGCACTTAAACGTGCTCATTACCCGCTGTAGTGTACACTTAAACGTGCTCATTACCCGCTGTAGTGTGCACTTAAACGTGCTCATTACCCGCTGTAGTGTACACTTAAACGTGCTCATTACCCGCTGTAGTGTACACTTAAACGTGCTCATTACCCGCTGTAGTGTACACTTAAACGTGCTCATTACCCGCTGTAGTGTACACACTTAAACGTGCACTAGTTCTGCATAAGCACTCGCAGCTCTCTCCTTCTTTGAATGTTTTTCTCACTAATCACACAGCTGTTTACATTCTTTCCGGTCTGGATTGATTCATAGTTTGGTCCGGAGTTTGAGAAGCCCGGGTGTAGGTTTTGTATGCGTGCGTGCAGCTCACCTACCTTCATGTAAAGCTCTCGGAGGTTGTAGTAGAAAACCCTACAGGACAGGCAGCCAAAGCGAAGGTAGGGACTGAGGCCAGTAGGACTGGCGAACAGTGAACACATGACCCGAGGGTGCTCAAAGTTGGCCACCCACACCTACACAGACACACACAGACACACACAGACACACACACACAGACACACACACACACACAGTGAAAATAAGTGCATTGAAGTACTTATACAATACTTACTACTTACAAGACATTTTAACGCGTGGGCATGTATGACTGTTCATAGAACTGATTCCCTTACATTTGCATTGATGATGTGACGACTGACAACAGCAGCAGGATGAATTGTGATGTGTTTCGGGCCATATTATCTGCTCATATTCTGTCAAATGCTTCAGAAACCATTTGGACAATTGCATGATTATGTTAGTTTGTCCAACTATTTTGATCCCTTAAAATGTATTGTAATTCTAAGGCCGTGGCCACACTGATCCGTGGTGTCTGTCCGTGTGCGTTAATTTCTCTGTTCACTTCCATTCATTTTCAACGACAGCTGTCCGACTGCCCGTGGAGCACTCGGAAGCGTACGTATCCAGAAAATTTGCATACGTTTTGATGGACAGAAAGTTGAAGAGGGATGAACTTTTTCTGGATGGACGTATCGGATGGTCGGATAGTCACTGTCCGTTTAGCCAATCAGAGTCGAGGTCTCGAGACGAGGCGTTCCGAGATTTGTTTCAACTTTTCAAAGAAGATGGCGGCCGGGGCGGTGAAGGAGGCTATAGGGATTCCCCAGCAAAATGAGTAAAATTGTGTGATTTCACTAGGATTTCAGTGACTAGAAGTTAGTCCAAGGGGAGAATGTAGTGCATATACTTCTCTCTGGTTATCTGCACATGATCTACATTATATTATACTCGCGCTGTTCATGTCATTTGCATCGAGTCACATTTCCAAGGAGCTGCACGCAGGCTGCGCAGGCAGGCTCGCCGGCTGCGGAGCAGCCCCGGCGCTTTCGGCGAGGGGTTTGACGTAGACTCAGTTCTCATCGGACAGACATCTGTCCTTCAATAATTCTGTCCATTTTCTGACGGATCAGTGTAGCCAAGGCCTCACACCGTTCACCTGATTTGGCTGTAAACACCCCCGAAATAAAGCTGGAAGTCTGCAGTTAAAGCACATATTGATTGTTGCATTTCATGTCCACTGTGTACAGAGCCAAAATGATGAAGATTGTGTCCAATGTCCCAATACATATGGACCTAACTGTAGCATGAGCAGTGCTGCAGGAAAAAGATGACACAGTACTGGACACCCTGTTTGATTGACAGGTGATGTGCAGTACAGAAAAGATTACACAGTGCTAAAAATGGGCTTGTGAGTTAGGGCTGCTCGATTATGGCAAAAATCATAATCACGATAATTTTGATTGATATTGAGATCACGATTATTTAACACGATTACTCATTGACATTGAGAACATCATGAATTTATTGAACATTGACACTGGCTTTTCTTTTTAACATTGGATGTCTTTGGATTTGAGATATAATTGAAAATAAATAATGAAATTGAAAGTGCAAAGATTTAGAAATAAAATAAAAACTAAAATAAATATACAGTGTAGACCTACTATATCTGAACTAGTAGTCCTTAAACCTCACACTAGCCAAAATAGTGTCGCAGAAAATGACGTGTGATCTGTGATCAATCAGTGAAAACGGTATTTATTTACCGTTGTTTAATTAAGTGAAATGAAAACAGTCGGGACATATGTTGCAGACAGCAAATTAGTGCTTTCATATTTCATCAAAACTAACCAAATGAGAACGCTATTGAGTAACATTTGTTTACATTACATTAAATTACTCATTCGCATTGTAAAGAGTGTCCTGAATCGATGACTGTGTTGCGTTGCGGTGGCAGGAGTGACTAGATGGGGTTTTGTCTTTTTGTTTGTTTAGGGTTTATTGCTTGGTCATAGACCACTTTGTGAGTGGATTTCAAGTGATTAAACAAAGAGGGAGAGCGGTCGTGTTGTGGGGTGCAGCCGCGCCCGCGCATATCTTGCATACTAGTATGCAAGATATGCGCGGTCGTGTTTGTCTGACTCTGCGAAAATTGTGTTTCCACCCCACATAAGTTGTTTTACCTCTTCTCGACCAGCGGCTCTCTTTCTGTGACTTCTGTCATCTTATTCTTGTGCTACCAAGGAAATAGCCGGGGAGGATAAACGTGCCGTGGCTCTCTGTTCACATGACAGTCATTCACAACTCGAGCTGAAACGAAACGGTGTGCTTTGGGCTTTGGGGGAGGGGCCGAGCAAAGGAAGGGGTGCGCTTGATTTACAACACAAGACAGAACGAGAGTGACAAGAGCCGCAAAATCGTTTGATGTCGATTATCTTGTTTTCAGAATCGTGGAAAGCCCAAATCGTAATCATGATTAAAATTCGAGTAATCGCCCAGCCCTATTGTGAGTCCTAAAGTACCTTTCTGTCCAGGTGTTTGTTGAGTCTGTCCAAGGCCTCCGACTCTCCTCCATGCCACACAGCAGGGGGCAAACCCTCTGTCCTGAAACCTAGGAAGACACACACATAGAAACGAGGTGGTCAGATATACAGTAGGTAAGGGGGCACCCTTGCCTGGGCGGGGACCTAGTCTGACTCACTGGAAGCAGGCTGCGGGGGTAAGCTGGGACCTAGTCTGACTCACTGGAAGCAGGCTGCGGGGGTAGGCTCGGCCACTGGTGCTGACCATTTCAGTTGGAGCGAAGGGAAATCCCTTTACGCTCCCTGCGTGTCGCTCTCAAATGCCTCCGCTGCTGCTGTGAAACAACAAGAACGCTAGCTAGCAAGCTACACGCTGAAAATAGCATGTTTTGATGATTTGGATTGTGCAATAAAGCAGGCCTGCTTGGTACTTTTGGTGGATGGTTGTAAAGATAACAGAGCCAAAGTGAGACTAAGAGGAAAACGGAGCACAGCTGGGAATATTTGCTTAACTTCAAACTGATGAAAGAAAAGGTAAGAATAGGCTATTATTGTTAGTTACCTGTAGCCTTCATCTGAGAACTGGAAGCACTTGACAGTTGCCAGTGATGTGAGCATTATATCCAAAATATATATATTTTTTATTATTCCTCTTTTGTTTTTCTCATTTCTCGTCTCAGACAACATCCGGCCAATTACACTGCGGGCTCCATTTTACAAGGCCCTCTGTGGAATTTGTGGGCTCTTGCCTGAGACTCAGCACGCAAGGCAGTGTGTGTATCAGCGCCGATGCTGTGCGGCATAGAGACATGCATTGAGACATTGCATTTTGGGTCGTTACGTTTCATTGGTCTGCTCTCACTCAGAATGTCAAAATATATAAGCCACGTGATGTCTAGTTTTTGAGATATTAACATTTGTTTGGCACAACTCATATTAGTTATCTGCCGTGGGGTTTCCGCATTTCTGGGTGGTTGTGACGTCACGCTGATTCGTCCTATACAGATTCATAATCATAAACCCTATTATGACTGGTCCTACAGCTACACTATACAGATTCATATCATAAACTAGAGTGTAAACCCGTGCGTAGTACCTAGTTCCTCCAGTGACGGTATACTGTAGTGCTGGTCATGGTTGTCGGCTATCTGAGTTCTACATCTCTCCATCTGCTGCTGGCTGATGGCAGGCAGAGGTCTCCTGGGCAGCTCCAGTCTGTTCACAATGGTCTGAAAGCGCTTGAAGGTCAGAGGAGGGCTATTGTTGTTCATCTCAATTATCCTGTGAGCAAGAGGAAAACAAGATGAGAAACGTACAGCAGTATACACGTGTCAACACACTGTATATAATAGGCCTCTGGGTGGCAGTATACACGTGTCAACACACTGTATATAATAGGCCTCTGGGTGGCAGTATACACGTGTCAACACACTGTATATAATAGGCCTCTGGGTGGCAGTATACACGTGTGAACAATAACATATATAATAGGCCTCTGGGTGACAATGTTCTGTTCTCTATGGCCTGGAAAAGCTTGAATGTCTGACGTTTGATAGTGGAAAGAAAAGACATACGCCAAGACATTTAAAGGGGCCATATTATGCATTTCTTAATTTTGTATCATATATATGTTGTTACAATCTTGGATGGTCATATTAAACATGGGCTAAGCTTCAAATAAATATGTGAAAGTGTTTTAATGTTACCCCCATGAACCCCCCCTCCCGCCCATGAACTCTCGTAGACGAGATGACATGGATTTATGCCGATTTTGTGCGAGAACCATAGTTCTAGTGACGTCAGGTAGGACTTGTTACCATGGTGATGCCAACTTTGCCAAGCTTAGCCCGGGCCCGCGGCGCGCGCGCCCTGCCCCTCCCTTCCCTGTTCTGACATTCCAGTAGACTGCCGCATTTCAATCTAGTATTAAACATACTATTGGTTCATGTTGGAATAAAAACACTGCTTGTATCGATAAATATGCACCATTACTACTACAAAATGAAAAAATAATTTTGAAAAAGACCGAAATAACAACTTAAATCGAGCTCTGTTTAGAGGGGGGAAATCAGCGTCAGGCTGCCTGGAGGAAAACGGCACACCAAAAAAATCGTCACTCCTCGCCTGAGAGTAAATCTCCAAGGCTGTGAGGACGCTGTGTCTGCTGCAGCCAAACGTGCAGTGTCCCCTCCGTCTCCCTCTCCCTCTCTCTCCGTCTCTCTCTCTCTCTCTCCCTCTCTCTCCGTCTCTCTCTCTCTCTCTCTCTCTCCCTCTCTCCATGATTGTGGTTTGCAGTGGTTCTCAACGTGGGGTCCGGGTCCTCTGTCTGGGCAGAGGTTTGCGCAAACAAACTTTCACCCCGCTGCTCGCCTGGAGTATTTCGGAGGGTGGGGGTTCTTAAAGGGACAGGACCTAAAACAGAACGTTTCAGACAGAGGCTGAACTGAAGGGGGCAGTGAGAGCCAGTACAAGATAAACTGAGTTTTTTAAACTATGAATGATGCAATAAGTTACTCTACTGGAGGCCAACAATAAAATAATAATACATTATATTAGCAAAATATGGGCCCTTTAAGGACATTTTAGGAAGAACCCGTTTTTTGGGGGGTCGCGGCTCAAAAGGGTTGAGAACCACTGGTCTATGGCATGTCCCCTTAACGTCAACTGATTATATAAAGAGATATTTTTTATCAGATTTGAAAAAGTAGTATGGGTTAAAATTCTGGCTGAATCATTAGTTAAACCCTACTAGATGGTGCTCTGAGCCGCATTTAAAACACAGCTGAAAATTAGGGGTGCACCGATCACGTTTTTTGCCACCGATCACCTATGGGAAATATCTGCCCAACCGATCATCGACCGATTACCGATCACCGATCACCGATATATAAACTCCTCAAAGAAAGTTTGGAAACGTTATTTTAGGTCGATTATTTCTCCCCTTTAATAATACCAATTGGCATTGTATTTTATATCGTTGGAAAGCCTGATTAGTGATAGGGCTATTTTTTTTATTAAAAAATATATATATATATATAAAAAAATTGCCGATCGCCGATCGCATATTTGAGGTCAAAATAGGCCGATAAAAAATGCACCCAGGAGGTAAAGGGAGGAAAGTGCTTTTCCTAAATCACTGCCAGGAGGAGTGGCACAGATCACAGATCACAGATCACTTGACAAACCTGGGTCATATTTCCACCTGGGAGACACAATCTGGAATGGATACTGTGCAACTAGGTAATAACAGGGGTCTATTTCTGTCTCTTAGATCAGGATACTTTGCTCGTATCGCTGACACAGAGGCTGTGTGTTTAGCTGCTATCTTATACAACAAGTCTATATCTGTGAGCTCATTCTGGATCCCTGTTGGCTGAACCTGAGACCGGGGACCGTTTCCTATTGGACAGTTTACTGTGGCTACTGTGACTTAAGTCCAGTAAGCTGGCCACATGTCTCTCACCGAGCATGTCTGCATCCACACGACCACAAACACACACAGCTAATCTCCCTCGCTCTCTCTCCCTCTCATACCACCATCATCTCTCACACAACAAGGGCCGTGGACTTGAGGTCCCCGTGTGAAAGGGCTATTCGCTCTCATTCACACACATCCCGCCACCCAGTGTGTGCACATGGCCAAGGGTGTGACCTGCAGTAGCATGCAACGGTCACTGGATGTCACTGCTGGCTGCGATGATGCCGACGCACTGATTTACTCACAGATTAACTTGATTTGTTCAAAATATTAGTCAGCCTTCTCTTGGACGCCTTACTCATTCAGTTCTGTTGGTTTACTAAAAATAACAACTGAAATTATACTGATATCAGTGTGCAGGAAATGTTGGACTATCAATACTAGCATCATGCATTTGTTATACTGCAAAATGTTAAAAATACATGGATGTCTACAGAAAATAGAGAGAGACGGAGAGAAATCAGTTGCATGCATATTTATTTCATATTTACTGAAGTGCTTTGAATGTTTTTGCACCCTCATCTTGGTGTGAGCTAGAGTCACCACTGAATGCATAATTTATGCTTTTCCTGAACACTGCTAATTGCCTGATAGAATTTGCTGTCTAGTGTGCCAGCTGTCTGTTCTTCTATGTCTGTCTGTACATAGATGCTGTCTAGTGCTGTCTAGTGTCTGTCTGTACATCTATGTCTGTCTGTACATAGATGCTGTCTAGTGCTGTCTAGTGTGCCAGCTGTCTGTACATCTATGTGAAACTGTTGGTATGTTTATATGAAACTTGTTGTGCTGCTGTCTGGGCCAGGACTCCCTTGTAAAAGAGATTCTGAATGTCAATGGGAATATTCCTGGTTAAATAAAGGTTAATGACATTTCCCATGTACATAAAAACCTAACAGGCCACGCCATCTCTTCGGAAGGACAGACTCACAGTCATGCATTTTGATTTTACAATGTGTTGCCAATGGGTTTCAGGTCAGCGATCATTCTCAGCCCATAAAGGACCATGAAGAAATCATCAAGACCCTAATATGAGGGAGGCATTTTGAGCGGGCAATAGGGAGTGGTCCCTGGTAGGGCAATAGGGAGTGGTCCCTGGTAGGGCAGTAGGGAGTGGTCCCTGGTAGGGCAGTAGGGAGTGGTACCTGGTAGCCTGAGGGGCAGTAGGGAGTGGTCCCTGGTAGGGCAGTAGGGAGTGGTCCCTGGTAGGGCAGTAGGGAGTGGTCCCTGGTAGGGCAGAAGGGAGTGGTCCCTGGTAGCCTGAGGGGCAGTAGGGAGTGGTCCCTGGTAGCCTGAGGGGCAGTAGGGAGTGGTCCCTGGTAGGGCAGTAGGGAGTGGTCCCTGGTAGCCTGAGGGGCAGTAGGGAGTGGTCCCTGGTAGCCTGAGGGCCTTTCCTTGGCCTTTCCAGAGGCTTCGGTGCTCATGTCACTGGCATGTCCCCAGTGGGCGGGGCTAGCAGGCATATGGGAAATTACATATTTAGATCAAAGTGAGACAAAAGAGGAAGTCATTTGAAAGCCTTATGAGAGGAGCACAGTCATCCATGACCTTGTGCAGGGAAAAAACCCTGAATACATGATTTTTTTTCTCACTTTCTTTTTTCTCACTGTGTGGCTACTTTTAAAATAAAAGTGCATTTAGAATTGCATTGTATTATGATCCATAATTAAAATAAACAACTGCATGTACTTCCATTATATTTTATTTGATTATTAAAAAAAAAAAAAAAAAAAAAAAAATGATTTTTGACATTTGTGAATCGATGCAGAATCATGCAGGTTCGCATCGCGATGCATCTTATAATCGATTATTTTTGACACCCCTATTACCCATGTGACTCATTACCCATGTGACTCATTACCCATGTGACTTGTTGATGTTGGTGCATTAAACTGTGCGTTCCAGTGTCATCTGATTTTAAGACTAAACTCAGAGCAAAGAACCATATGAACATTGCATGTTAGGCACGTAGCCGATGACTAACCAAAGTAAGGATTGTGAGGGTCAGAACCATACTGCACTGACTATATATATTCCTCTGACCCTGTACATCAGAGATGATAGAGAAATGCTGTGCTAAAAAAATAGCAGCTGGTGAGAGAGGTAGAAATGATTTTTGAACATGGTGGGTGTGTGTGTGTGTGTGTGTGTGTGTGTGTGTGTGTGTGTGTGTGTGTGTGTGTGTGTGTGTGTGTGTGTGTGCGTGCGCGCGCGCGCGTATCCTCTAGTCCAGACCTATCCACATTGCAGAATGAAGGAGGTGTGTACGCAACTCACCTGTCCAGGTTGTAGAGAGTGTGTGAGTTTCTGACGATGGTCTCCACTCTAAACTCATTGGCCATCTTAATGATGGCCCCATCCCTCTCCTTCCCATAAGGCTCGGAGTCGTATTCAAACGTCAGCCTGGTCACGTTCCACTCCTGGAGAAAGACAGAGAGAGAAACCCAGAGCAACAAAGAGTTATTGGCAAATTGCTGTCATATATACTTCTTTGTTCAATTGGTCCCACAGTCACTGTTCAACACGTTCAAGTGATTGGCTAAGGCTTGAAGTAGCGCTTACAAAATCTGAATTTGGGAAAGCTACTTTTATAAATGGTAAATGGCCTGCATTTATATAGCGCTTTTATCCAAAGCGCTTTACAGTCAGTAGGTACATTCACCGATGGTGGCAGGCTACCACGCAGGGTGCTGGCACACCATCAGGAGCAATTTGGGGTTCAGTATCTTGCCCAAGGACACTTCGACATGCAGACTGGAGGAACCGGGAATCGAACCACGACCTCTTTTATCCAAAGCGATTAGTGGACGACCCGCTCTACCTCCTGAGCTACAGCCGCCCCCCTTTTAGTTTCTGCCCTGCACACACCTGGAATACTTTGCAACATACATTGAAACTGGACACAATAGTACAAGTGGGTGAATTTAAAACTATGATTGCAAACTACACCACTCATTGACTGTTGACCGTGGACTGTAGTATTTGCGGTGCAAGTGCAACTTTTTGGCCCAAAACAGGCAATGTGAGGCAACGCAAGTCATCCTTCATTGTCGCTCGCTAGTCCTTTCTAGTTCTCCTGGTGTGTCAACCCCTTTCCAGACAGTGAGGAAACAGATGTTTAGTGTTTGTGTAGAGCAGCCGAACCGGCAGCCAATCAGGAGCCTTGCTTTGATTTGATTGGCTTATGATGATCAGATGGTGTACGATGGTGGAACTGTATATAACCAAGGCATCAAATGATTTGTCTCCAAAGGTGACCAGCTCGTGTGACACAATACCCCTAATGTTGACTATTCATTTGACCGACATTTGATGCCTTGTGGTGGTCATTTTAGACCGTGGTTGAGAAGTTCTGAAGAGAGGTTCTGAAGATTCTCAGTAGGTAATGGTAATACACACCTTAAAGAGCCTTGGGAAGACATCAGTTGGCTGCCCTCTGACCACAAACAATCTGGAATTGAGCTTCCTCAGACTGCTGTCCAAGTCCTCCAGAGACTCCAGCAGAAACCTGAAGGTAGACACAAGCAAAAAGGGAGACATACAGTTATTGAGTGAACTAACCTAATATCATTTGGATGAGGCCTTGTGAAATTGTGACCATCAAGGGTCTGATTTGTGATGACTACAGCAGAATAAAATGGAGCCAATATCACCACCACTCATTTTTCAAACCTCTCTCTCTCCGCTTGCCCTCTGTGTCTCTCTCTCACACTCGCTCTCTCTTTCTCTTTCTCACTCGCTCTATCTCACTCTCTGTCTCTCTCGCTCTTTGCCTCTCTTTTTCTCCGTGCCGAATCATATTGTTTCCTCGCGGCCCGGTAGCAAATGCTTTGCGGACCAGCCCGGGGGGAGGGAAAATTCATACTAAATCAGATGTAACAACTGGAGGAGGTAGAGACCCTCTATAGAAAAATTTAAATTGTATGCTGCCTGCAGGTGCTCCCAACCTCACACGTGCTACGTGTAGTAAATGAGTGGAAAAAGACATTGAAGCGGCTGTCAAACCAAAAAACAATTTGAAGAGCTGTAACATCACTGTATTAAGAGAGAAAAGCTCTGAATGAATTACATGATCATCCTAAAATTGTGTTAAAAGCAGCCGGCGATGAGGGAGGAGCTGTGATAAAAGCAGCTGATGAGGGAGGAGCTGTGGTAAAAGCAGCTGATGAGGGAGGAGCTGTGGTAAAAGCAGCTGATGAGGGAGGAGCTGTGGTAAAAGCAGCTGATGAGGGAGGAGCTGTGGTAAAAGCAGCTGATGAGGGAGGAGCTGTGGTAAAAGCAGCTGATGAGGGAGGAGCTGTGGTAAAAGCAGCTGATGAGGGAGGAGCTGTGGTAAAAGCAGCTGATGAGGGAGGAGCTGTGGTAAAAGCAGCTGATGAGGGAGGAGCTGTGGTAAAAGCAGCTGATGAGGGAGGAGCTGTGGTAAAAGCAGCCGATAAGGGAGGAGCTGTGGTAAAAGCAGCTGATAAGGGAGGAGCTGTGGTAAAAGCAGCTGATGAGGAGGAGGAGCTGTGGTCATACAAAATACTAAGACTATGTTGCTGAGGCCCTAAGACAATTAAGCAACACCACCTTTTATAAGCCTTTGCTGCAAAGCTCTGTGGAGACATACTGTATATACGGGGGACAGACAAAGCCCTGTGGAGACATATATACGGGGGACAGACAAAGCCCTGTGGAGACATATATACGGGGGACAGACAAAGCCCTGTGGAGACATATATACGGGGGACAGACAAAGCCCTGTGGAGACATATATACGGGGGACAGACAAAGCCCTGTGGAGACACATATACGGGGGACAGACAAAGCCCTGTGGAGACATATATACGGGGGACAGACAAAGCCCTGTGGAGACATATATACGGGGGACAGACAAAGCTCTGTGGAGAGACATATATACGGGGGACAGAGAGAAGCTCTGTGGAGACATATATACGGGGGACAGAGAGATGACATTTTGAACTCTGCCTGCGTTGGAGAACAAGTGGATCACTAAGAGCCAATAGGATTTTTAAAAAAATAGAACACACTGTCACCTGTGTTTTCTACTTATTGCCTAAGATACATAAAAGGTTGGACAACCCTCCCGGCCGGCCAATTATAGCCAGTAACAACTTCGCTGTCTGAACCTTTAAGTCAATTTGTAGAGCACTTCCTCAATGACATTGTCAAGACACTACCTTCATATGTAGCGGACACCAGAGATGTCTTAAGATCTTTTAACTCTTTTCTGGTTTCCTTTGACGTGGAGAGTTTGTACACGAACATTCCACATGATGGTGGAATAGAAGCCATGGAGTTTTACCTCGGCCCTAAGAAAGATGATCTCCTCCCTGTGGAACTGCTTTTGTCACTCATTACATTTATTTTGAAATCTAATTATTTTATGTTTGATAACAAATATTATTTGCAATCTCAAAACACAAGCATGAGGTCGCCACTCCAAACTATGCAAATTTGTTCATGGGTTTAGGGGAAGACAGATGTATATAACCGCTTTGCTAACAATATTTTGTTTTTCAGACGGTACATTGATGAGCAGCCGAGCTGCGGGTGAGGCCGCGCAGCAGCCGAGCTGGGTATGCGAGCTGCAGGGCCAGCTCGGCAAGCTGCAGGGCGAGCCTAGGAATCGAGCGCGCGCGGGATGCCTAGTTACTGCACTTCTTCATTACCCAAAGAGGCGTAACGTTATTAACGTTACTTATTCCAAGTGTTTTCATCACTAACGTTAGCATGTGTTGAAAAGTACTTTAGTGAATGCAATTAAATGCTTGTGAAAGCGTGCACAAGAGTCAAGACTATGCACCAGTTAGCCTGGGTGTGTCGTGTTTTCTTGTTTACAAAGAACACCACACCAAACTGCATTCAATAATCTGGCAAGATGAGTCTCGCGTTGAGGCTAGCAATAATGTCGCCTTGCTTTTCGGCAAAGACACATGCCGCATAAGATTCAAGGTATTTTCTGAATTGCTAGAATTTATCCTTCACTTCGGCATGCATAACGATAACCTTATAACAAGGTAATCAACCAAATAGCAATTGTTTCAATACAATCTGTATTTAACGCTATATAACGCTAGGAAGTGATTTGCATGTTACGTGTATGTGTAACCTGTTAACCAGTTGTTAATGTTTACATTTTAGGTCTACTTGCGGATCACTTATTTGCGGAAGTAAGACTAACAATTCGTAAAGATCGTAGGTGACATTACTGTTTTATGTGGTGTGTGTGGTTTGCCGATAAGCAAAAACAACATTAAATCGACCGATTTGTGTACAGCGTTTGGTGTGACGTTCTCTCCATTAGCTATAACAGCAGGCTAAGCTAACGTTAGTTAACTGGCGTGGAGAGGAGGCCCAAGCCTTAACTCCAAGCACTGCAGCTGTAGTAAATCATACACACTGTTATAATGAGTATGTAGCATAGAGCTAGCCACTAACCAAACACAGGTGGCTCACAGAACATAGCTAACGCTAGATGTTACAGACCTCCATCGGTTGACTCCCACGTTAGCAGAGCCAGCAAACCAGGGGTCTAGGATATAAACACAGCGCACAGTGTCCGCTCCATTCAGGGCCTCCTGCAACGCCGAGTTATCATGCAACCGCAGACCTTTGCGAAACCAGTGCACGGAATTCACCACCATGATTACGTATTAGTCCATCATTAGATACAAAAATCCAGAGAGACGAGCCGAAATAAAGGCAAAAACAGTCACACTTTTGGAGACTCCCTCAGTAACTTTGGGGCTGTCAACCGAGAACCAACAGCGGAGTGGGCGTGGTCAGTATGCACGTCGTAATTAACCTCGCGTCACCAGGCTCTTCTCGGCGAGAAAGAGCCTGGCTCCCGCCCACAATTGATTTTGTCACCCTACTGGTTCCCGCCTAGAGCCCGCCCTAGACCGGATGGCAGCGTTTCTAGCTCGTCAACTTTCACGTTAACTTGACAATTTGACCCAAGTATCAGAATCCTCTTTCACCGTTTTGACCGGTGTGTCAGGCGGTGGTGGCGGAGATGCCATATTGCATAAACGTTCTGTTTTATGTAACGCTAGCTTTGTTTTGATCAGACTCTAGTTTAGGTAACATCACCGCGTCAAGCTAACGGCAACAAAGACGTTGTTAGGCGCATTGCCATCCGGTGTTAATTCTGGGTCCGGGGTTTACGCCCCCATGACAAAAAGCGGGGTGGAAGGTGCCCAGACTACGTCGTAATAGTTTCCCCTCGTGTCTTTCCGCTGATTGGTCAAAGAGCGAGACGTCATCAGGGGCAAGTCATTCAGATTGGTTGATTGGCACATGTTGGTAAAGCGCTGTCACGTTGAAAAACGTAGGCTGTAGTGTAGTCCATAACATGGTTGATAACGAGCGATGCTTGCCACCCTGCTATACAATATCATTTACCTCAACTTTCGAATGGCATGGACATAACTATTTGCTGCATTTTCACTGCAGTGTCATGCAATCAGCGGCAACGACAACCACAATCTACAGAAAATCACTTTATCACGTGACGAACACTTCATTGCTTTTAACCGTAAAGTTGTCGCAACGTTTATTCCCACTGGACTTGAATGCAGCATTATTACACACGTCCTCAGCCATCACTCTGACTGTAGCTCTACTTGATATGACCCATATACAGGAGGGAAGAAAGGGCGTCAGTAGGCTATGTCACACCATTTTTCACAAAGAAAGGTGGGTGTATCGATTCGTGAGTGGTGGAAATTAACCTGAATTGTTGCGTTGTCCATAGTGAAATAGGCTACTTTTGCTCCAGTATTAGTTACTTAACTTAATATCGTCACAGACAATTCTGAGTGTTTACATTTCACTCCTCTGGTCTGGGGTCATCTTGACTTGAGCAGCATTGTGTTGAATAACATGTCATTTAGCATAATTGCAGGTGCTCCGTGGGAATTTATTTTTCTTATTATGAAGAGAGAGAAAAGGAAAATGATTCATCATTGTCAATGATAAGAATTCAAACACTAATTATTTTTCAACATAATGTGAAACAACTGCCTATATTCTGTATTGGATGCTGGACAGTTCGACACATTGTGAGTCAGTCTGTATAGGCCTAAAAGTGACAGCTAAAAACGTTAAAATAAAACCTTCAAGTCATGTCTCAATTGTTTTGATGCAGACTCAATTATGGTCATATAGGCCATCTAGTGGTGGTGATACGCCACTGCAGGTAACTTAGGTCAATATTCTGCACTGCAGGATTCAGCAGTTTGTTTACCTGTTTATGCAGCCTATACTTCAAAAATCTGATGATTTTATTTTGTTATATCATTCTATAGATGGTTTCCAACCTGTGGTATTCAGCGATCCCTCCCTCCCTTCTTGTTTGTGTAGAGCCTGATCAGTTCTGAGGTGGTACTTTGTGTAAAAAGGTTAAGAACCACAATGTAAATTTATTGAGGTTAAAACCCCAATATGTAGGCTATAAAGAGGCTGAGCAGCAGCAACACTGGCCTCTGTTGGGGAAAGGGGGTAAGGGCACACAGACAACCTGCTTAGCTGCTTAGCTGAACTCCTCCTGCACCTTCTGCTTCTGCTGCATCTCAGTGACTACATCAGGAAACAGCTCACAGAACACGTCGTCGTTGAGGTTGAAGGCGACGCTTTCACCAGACAGCTGTATTTTTGTGTCTCAATGGTGCCGAGAGACCGGTTGGTATCTTTCTCCACCATGAAGCTGAGCAGGCCTGTGAGGATGGTGGATACAGCCCATGTCTCTCTGGATACGCTCACTTCACTATGATGTCACTGACTGTCAACAGTCATTGCTTGAGTGACATCACAATTGCTCAGGTGACATCACTGATGACTGACATCACTCAATGTTGACATCACTGATAGGACTGTTCAAACCGTGCCCTTTGAATTGTACTTCAAACTTTAAATGGGTCATCACTTATAGTACTTCAACACTTTAATTCAGCTTCCATCTTTTGTACTTTTTGAGAAATCGCCGTTTTAAGTTTGATACTTTTTGTTCAACCTTTATAATGGGAGTCTATGGAACCGGCTTAGTGTGTGTGATTTGTTCTGAATTCAGGACCCAAGATGACAACCTGGAACCCCTGTGACATCATGCTGCAAGACATCAGGAAACTGGAGAACCCGGAGGACACCCACACGAACACGGGGAGAACATGCAAACTCCACACAGAAAGGACCTGGCCCTACTTCCACTCCCCCACCTCATCCCCTCAAGCATTCCTGGGTGTGCTGGCTTTGAATTTCCATCTTCCAAAGTCCATGGTGGTGGTGGTTTTTCCAACAGGGACTGGACCTCCCTCCCCATGCAGTGTGTTTGTAGAATGTGTAGTCCACTAGCTGGCTCACCTGCTACGGAGTACTTTATTTAAAAACACAAGCTTCTCTCACTCTTGGGCTATGCTCCTCAGCACGTACATGACTGTGTAGGCAAATGCTACACAATCACAAAGCCTACAATCACAAACCGGTTGGCTGGATATGCAATAGGAGGAAGGCCCAGGATGTATGAATGTTTCTTTTAATACAGACTTGTTGACATTATTTATATTTGATCTGATGTCTGTTTGAGTTGATTGACTTTGTCTTTAGAGCTCTTTTTTAACCATTATCAGTCCAGGTTTGCGGAGAGGGAGGGGCTAAGTGTTGGCGCTGAACTCCTCCTGCGCCTTCTGTTTCTGCTTCATCTCGTTGACCACATCAGGAAACAGCTCACAGAACACTTTGTCGTTGAGGTTGAAGGCGACGCTTTCAGCAGACAGCTGTCTTTTTGTGTCATCAGAGGTCTCAATGCTGCCCAGAGACCGGTTGGTATCTTTCTCCACCATGAAGCTGAGGAAGCCTGTGAGGATGGTGGATACAGACCATGTTGGGGTCCATGTCTCTGGATGGTAGTCTGTAATGGTCAGACACAAGCGAGTATTACACGAGAACCTCCCGTTGGGTGTGATCATGTAGATCTTGGGTGGTTTAAAAGGGAATTCCTCTGGGAATAGGAGTTTCCCGTGGTAATATCCTCCTTCATATGGAGTCTTCTCAGGACCTCGAGCAACATAGTGCCATTCTAAGATGTTGGAGGGGAGAGGTTCTGCACAGATATAAGGCACAGGGTCTCGTTTTATATGGAGGTAGTCCTTCCTCAGTCGCTTATTCCAGAACTTGCTCATCTCTCCAGAGACCAGTGTCTATCACATCATCCGTGGTGAGACGGTGTACTTCTTAAAAAGCCTCTGCAGGGAGGGATTTATGACATCACTGATGATGTCACAATGTCTATGACATCATCAATGCGCAATGCCCATGTGCAGATCTGAAACTGCGCGTGGGCATTGATGTATGTCTGTGTCACTCGAGCAATTGTGATGTCATCACAGATCATGTAATCAGTAATGATGCATCAAGGTTTGATGTCATCAGTGATGTCACTCGAGCAATTGTGATGCGGCGATCTTGTGATGTCATTGGTGAGGACGTCATCAGTGATGTCATTGGTGTGACACCAGCAACCTTGTGATGTCATCAGTGTGAGATCATCGGCAACTTTGTTTTCGCCCTCCGCCTACGGCGTTGGGTGAAGCACGAACCTTGGGTTCGATATGAGGATATACCACGGCGTCGTGATCTATTGCTTAAATATACAATGAATAGAAATATACAATAAATGTATTTTAAATTGTAATCCTGCTAGTAATCAAAATTTTCAGTTACATTTTTAAATGTAACTGTAATCTTGATTGCATCTTTTTTTTCCTATAGCTGTTTTTGTATCCTGATTACATGTAATCAGTTACTTCCCAAGGCTGAGCATAATTCACGGTGTTTATCCAGAAGGGATTTCATCCCTAACGTTACCATTAGCCTATGTCAAGTCTCAAGGCAATTATTTTTTGTCAAGACGCAAGTTATCAAAACAGGGACTGGAGTCCAAGTCACCAAGTCTCAAGTCCCCATCTGTGCATAGCACATAACATAACATCTGTGCTTAGTGGAACCCCTGTTTTAGTTCCTCCTTAGTAGGGATCCTATGCACAGTTTGATAAATGAGACCCTGGTGACTGGCCCTAAGTGGCCCTTTGTTCATAAGGGCGTGTAGGGTACAGTGGTAAATGGACTGCATTTATATAGCGCTTTTATCCAAAGCGCTTTACAATGTTCACCCATTCTCACTTCACACACCGAGGGCGGCCAACTGCCATGCAGGGTGCTGGCACAGCCGTCGGGAGCAATTTGGGGTTCAGTGTCTTGCCCAAAGACACTTCGACCTGCGGACTGGAGGAGCCGGGGATCGAACTACTGACCTTCTGATTAGTAGACGAGCCGCTCTACCTCCTGAGTGGTTCATAAGGGCGTTTAGGGTACAGGGTTAAGAACCACCACCTTAAACCAGATCCACATTCTGGACTGGTTAATGCTCTGTTGAAGGCTGTGTGTCTGTGTGTGAGCTCAGTGATGACTTTGTGCCCCATGCTTGTTAAATGCTGTTTCAGAGACGTCTCCACCCTGAAAACACGTCATCCTTGTTACTTTGAGATTTCAAATAAGACACATTTCTTCTGACCTTTTCTGATGAATGACATTCAGACAGCTCTCTGACCTTAAAGTCGAGCTGAACCCAAAAAAGACTTTTCTTTTAGTTCAAATACCTGGGTATGCAGTGCACCTATTTAATAATGTATGCAAACAAAATCACAACAATCTAATTTCTTTAGTTTTTCACACTTTTTCACATCAAAAGTTCATTTTTCAAGATTTCATTGATAACAGTAATGTACAGTTTGCTGACGTCACCTAGTACTATCAAATTTCTACCCCATTTCAACCAATCCTATCACGACATGCAGCTGTCAATCAAATCTTCATTTCAGGATAATTTTCTCTTCCAAATGAAGTCGAAAATGGCGCCTAGTGCCTGTCATCTGGCAGAATTCCTATCCCATAAACTAACTACTAACTTGGCCAATTGTTAGAAACATGAACAAAAAACAAAAACTATAATCTCTAAGAATGCAAAGAAATGTAACTGGCTCGTTAAAACGCGCATTCCAGGGATATCGTATTTACAGCAGTGATAATGGCGCGCGCATCCGAGAGCTTGGTTGTCAGGGGTCGCACCTCGGGAGATTCCAGGCCGGCGTGCTGCACTCTCTGCTCGGCAACACGAAGGCAGCTGACTGCCTGCCCGTCAAAAGGCTCTTCCCGAGGGGAGCGCCACAACGCACTGAATCCCACTCGATTTGGAGGTGGAACACGCCACGATAGGCCAAAGCCCAATCCAGTCCCCAGAATTGTCAAATAAAATGATCGACATGATACTATGACCCGCCTCTCAACCTGTCATCTTAAACAAACTATGTTTTCAGTCTGAAACGGACTCATTATGCACGTGACCAACGGGTTCAGTTCAACTTTAAGAGTACAAAGCAGACAGCGCAGTTAGAACGTCCATTAATAAAATACCATTTCAAACAACAATTACAGTAAATAATTCCATTTATTACATTATCCAACAGTCTTTCCAAAGCATGGCAGCAAGGGGAGTGGTGAGACACGAACACAACATGGCGTGCATTTGAGTTTCCTAAAGACCTTTCCTCCCTCATAACATCTCCTTGACCTGGAACAAGACAGACACTGGTCCTGTGTAGCTCAATGGGTAGAGAGAGCATGGTGCATATCAGACACAGAGGATCCGTCGCTGGCTTTGGCCCGGGCAGTGGGCGACGCAGAGGTCTGCGTGCAAAACACCCAGAGGTCGTATGGTGAGAGAGCTCAGAGCGATCCAACCCTACGTCATGCTCCGCTGGTCAATCTAGATGCCCCACACACACACCTCTTCTCTCGCTCTCAAAAATGAAAAATGGCGACTGTATATCGGTTCTCTTCACAATGAAAATGGTCCGGTTAGAGCCTGCCTGCCTCGGCACTCGGCAGAAATGTTTCAACCAGTTTCAACACGCTCCATCCGAGTGAAAGTGGTCAGCATGAAATAGCAGATATCAAAGAAAAACTCAACCAAAAAAAAGAGAGAAATTAAACTAAAGCTATAAAATAGCCTACAGCCTTTTAAAAACGTCTTTTCCCGGTTCGCTCGCACACATGGTTGTTTTGTACTACAGCCGGACTAGAATACGTCTTGACCGGATTGTACCTGAATGTGGCCTCAGGGCAGCGATACTCAACTTGAGGCCCGCGGGCCACGCCCCCTGTGTTTTTTTTTTTACAGTGCACCTGAACGCAACATGCAAGATACCCGCTGAATAAGTGTCCAAATGTCCATGTCATTCTGGCCAATACTCCACTTCTGTTATAGCATTTCAGTCTGGAATATGGAATATCATATCTTTCAATAATCTATGATTTAGCTGCTAAATTGTTAAATACCGCCATCTGTTCGCTACCCAGGCACTTATATATGTACTTAACATAACTAACTATCCGGTGTGCACAACATTCATTGTCAGATTAAACTCCGGCTGACACCCCAAAAACCTACAATCCGCTACAGAAAAATGTATATCGTTTGTTTATTAACTGGCCCCTGGCCTTCTATCATTTCACGAAAGTGGCCCCCGGGCAAAGCTAGTTGAGTATCCCTGCCTTAGGGCTTCCATTCCTCAGAGCAGTGGTTCTCAAACTGGGGTCCGGGGTCCTTGAGGGGGGTTCCCAGCAAAAATGGAAATAATTTATTTCCACTATAATTCCATCCACAAGTAACATAATGACAATGTACATGTATGACTATTTTGGTCATGAGTTTCATACACTTTCTGTAATGAAACCAAGCAAAAATCTTATCTGATATCTGATCTCTGTGGTCTAATTTGTGTCCGTTTAGGGTTCCTTGCTCCTTGATGTGAAAAACTTTGAGAAGCACTGCTTTAGAGCAGAGCACTGACACTGCTGGGACACTGATGCACTGTAATGGGACGTTCTGTTAGACATCAAGGACAAGTTTTAGGGACTTTAAAAAAAAATCTAAACTCAGCCAGCTCTGGGATTCTCCAAAGTATCTCAGTGCCACGATTGTGTCTGCTCTGATTCTGGCCAAAGCGACTCTCAATTTGATCTGCATCAGGATGCAAAGTTGATCTCTGCCATGAAAAGTGTGTCCCAATATGCAGTGTGCGTTCTATTAGATGAGACCACATTGATCTATCTTAGCTGCTAGCTATGAAAAGCAAAGCTCATATCGGATTTACCGCAAATATGAGCCGCGAACTGGGAAAAAAAACTCACTCACGTCAGCCTCGTAACTGGTAAATCTTATGCCAATTGCATAAGTGTCAACACAGGTGGCAAACGTGCCCGTGAATCCACCGATGTCGGCGGTCCAAGGTAATAAAAATGATCTGTTATATTCACACTAATACAACTATCTACTTACTGTACAAGAAGCGAGAAATATCTGCTGTAAGTTCGCTTATGGTTGATTTCAAATAGTAAAAATCATTTTGGACGTGGGTGTTTCCAACTGGTAAAACCTGCGAAGGCTTTTCCACGTTGAAGCAACAAGTCGTCCTGTTCTTTGGGTTCTTCCGATAGGACTCATCGTATGGGCTGAGGTGCATTTATGTGGCGAACTTCTTGTGCCGGACCGGTGCGGGCAGCTGAGAGGTGATGTCCAGCAGGGGGCGCTCCACCGCCACCAGAGAGTGGTCCTCCAGTAAAGTCACACACAGCAGGTGCTGTGGGAAACAACAGGGAATGCAGCTTGGTCAGCATGTAAAGCAGGGAGCACAACCACAACAACAACAACAACAACAACAACAACAACAACAACAACAACAACAACAAGGGGAAAAAGGTTTGTTTGCAACACTAAACTGTTAAAGAAACAGTTCAACCAAAAATGGGCCAGTCATCTATTCCAGTGGTCCCCAACCACCAGGCCGCGGACTGGTACCGGACCGCAACGCATTTGGTACCGGGCCGCGAGGCGGTCCAAATTTTCTTTTTTCCTTTAAATAAACATAGGCTATAATATTATAGGCTGTGTGGTAGTTGAAACATATTTTCAAGTTGACGTTTATGTTTGTAGTTAAAACAAAAACATAAATACTGTATAGGCTACATAAAGTACAACACAAAAAGCTGTTATTTACCCTTTGTCGCCACCTGGTGAGTAAATATATATGTAACTAAAACCATTAAAATTGACAACCGGTCCGCGACTTTTTTCCCCATGTATCTACCGGTCCTTGGCACAAAAAAGGTTGGGAACCCCTGATCTATTCTATTCAGCCCGAGGACGCTCCACTGTGTCAGTGTGAAGATCTCACCTGGAAAGCTTTGCATATTTTGAAGGCATGGCTGTGTTTGATCCTCTCCGGCTCTGGAAGACTCCTCAGTGTCATCTGATTGTACAGCACAGTCTTCTGGTCAGGGAGGGGCTGAGGGCAGAGAGAGAGAAGGTTACTGACATCTATAAAACAGATTGGACTGCAACTAACCATTTTCATTGTGGGTTTGAGTGTACGCATTGAACTTGTGTCTGTGTGTGTTCCCCCACCACCCAAAACAAAACAAACAAACTTGTCACTGTTTGCAGGCAGGTGACAGTGCAAATGGCTGGCTACATACCAGACTCTGGCTACATACCAGACTCTGGCTACATACCAGACTCTGGCTACATACCAGACTCTGGCTACATACCAGACTCTGGCTACATACCAGACTCTGGCTACATACCAGACTCTGGCTACATACCAGACTCTGCTACATACCAGACTCTGGCTACATACCAGACTCTGGCTACATACCAGACTCTGGCTACATACCAGACTCTGGCTACATACCAGACTCTGGCTACATACCAGACTCTGCTACATACCAGACTCTGGCTACATACCAGACTGTGGCTACATACCAGACTCTGGCTACATACCAGACTCTGGCTACATACCAGACTCTGGCTACATACCAGACTCTGCTACATACCAGACTCTGGCTACATACCAGACTCTGGTCGATGATGCAGAACATGTAGGCGTCGTGCAGAATGATGTGGGCGGGGTTTGTGGGATTAAAGGTGAGGTGCGTGACAGGTGTGTCCCTCTCCAGCCACAGGGGGTGCAGGCCTTGTTTCTGCAGCTTCCGGCTCCACTCTGTGTACTCCTTCTGTGCCAGGGAGTACTCAAAGATCTACAGAGAAAACAACAACAATGTTTTTACATTCCTGGAAGAGCTCATGAATGAAGGACCATGGGCTCATGGGCATCCGGGTAGTCTGCCTACCAACACGAGGACCGCAGGTTCGAGCCCCCGTGATTCTGATTCAGGTCATATCACGCTATATCAGATGAATAACGCAAAGCTACAGATCTGAGGTCCTATAAATGTTGAGCACATATTCATATCAAACCACGTTTACAAAATGAGGTTGTGTCAATTCATCGACGACCAGTAAGAACATTGATAGAATTTTTCCTACTCTGTATCACCTACTGATCAGAGCCGTGCAAATAGAAGAGTCGCCACATCTCCATTCACTCCAATGGACCAGTTTTTTTTACTCTCTCAAGATTTCCAGAAAGTAAGGTCCTGGATTAAGCAGCACTGTCGAGTTGCAGCAAAATGGACAGTTTGTGTTGTACTTTGAAAGTTTTTTTTTTTAATCAAATTGTACATTATCAGCTTTATTTTAGCATGCAAAAGTAGTGCGAGACCCCTTCCGACTGTTCATTGGCTAATGAGTCACGCATTTTGGTCCGCCGCTGACACCACTCTCTCTCTACATTGCTCTGCTACTGATCTAACACAATAGTGATTCAATCTATATCCAATTTATGAAAGCGTTTACATTTGCAGTTCTAAACACGCAATGTTTGTAGCTCTTTCCAGGAAGTGATGCGTTTCAAGTTCCTGGTTTGTTTGTTTAGAATAAACAGAATAACTGGGCAGTTAGCATGAGGAGTGATAGCCACCATGGCTGTGTGATTGACAGATGAACTCTGGGAAGCGCAGTGCAACTCCATGCCTTGCGCTGAAAAGTTTAAAAGATTTTAACTTTGCTTAAAAACTGCTAGAAAAATACAAAACGCGAGCGTGCCTTAACCATAGGAAAACAATGGTTTTTCTGGCGACGTTTCTCCGTGTGTTTGCCCCCTGACACAGAGGGGCAAAATGAGGCAGTGCTGCTTACATGTTGGTCAGCGTGCACCATGACCAGGTTGCTGCTTCCAGGGTGGATTGCCATGGCAGTGGGACAGGAGTTGTATATTGGGACTGTGCAGTGGAGCTGTACACACACACACACACACACACACACACACACACACACACACACACACACACACACACAAATTAGGGTTTTGCCGTTTGCAGTTAAAAGTTCAAAAATCTTTTTCTCAATTTTATATCAAGCAGGATTTAGGAGATAGACTATTATTATCAAGAGGGAATATACAGAAAGCATAAACATGACTGGCAATTCACCTTTAGCTTGTGAAGGTTGTAGACATGGATCTGACAGTCGGAGTTGGCTGTGGCGAGCCATTTGCCATCGTCACTGGCAAACATCAGGTGAACTGGCTGTGTGGTGCCTGGGGAGACCACACTAATCACTTAGTATAGTCATTTACATGATCAGGGTATATGCAGGAAGCTGTATATATTTGATGTTTGTGTAAACATGTTATATTGTCAAATTGTATTTTCTAAATGTAACTTCTTCCGGGATCATGTGACATGTCACATGACCTGGCCACGGGTATTTAAACATGGCGTCCTGTCTATGTCTTCATGTCTGAGGAAGAGCGTGTGTGCTCCAAACGTCACTACTCTGTTTTGCTGGATGGCTAAATAAAAGGTCAATGGGAGCTCATGCAGTGTGCGGACCTTCTCTCTTTGCATATTCTTGTTTTTGGTTCCTGCACCTGCCTTATTGTTTTGATGTGCGCGACTACCTTTTTTCAAGCAAGTATATTAAAACATGGCACACGGGTTAAATGATTGTCTGTTTGCGTGTCACTCGTAGCACGCGCCACATTATGGATTCCACCGGAGTTGTATCTCACTTCACATTATATCGGTCATCCAAACCCCGCCTCCCGAAAGAATCTCATGGGATCTGGACGAATCACAGAAGTCACCCAAAATGATGTGAAAACAGCGGATTGCGCCGAAAGCGCCGAGTTTGCGTCCCTGTTAATTGCGCGGCACAGCGTGGGCTGCCTGGGCAAGATTTATTTAGATAGTAGATCTTTGGCTGTTGAAAAATAAGTTGATCTGAATTGTAAAATTGTTGGTCTCTACAGTGTTCAAAATACCACAACATTTCATCCTAAACTCCATGGAGCCCCTGGCCTCACCTGACTTGGGCTTGAGGGTGTGGAGGTACTTGCACTCCGACTGGCTGAGGGCGACGACGATGACCGATGAACAGCTGGAGGAGGCGAAGAGTCTGGAGGAGTCGGAGGAGAAGCAGAGCTGGTGGACCGATCGAAGGACCTTCGGCAGCTTGGCCACCTGGAGGGAGGAAGAGGAGAGCCCACAATGTGTACTTTACTAGCATTACCTGCACGGGAGGCTATTTGGTTTCATTAGGTCGTTTACTCAAATCAATCGTCTTTATCTTCAGAATTGTAAGATAAAAAGATACGTCATTCACTCAACTTACTTACTAAAATGTGAAAATTATTAACGCAGACCGGAGCATTAGGGATTGAAAATGCAAATCTAACATTGACTAAGTTTATAGAGAGCTTTCACAGAATTGTCTTGCTAGGGAACAGTTTGAAACCCATCTTATTTCCTGTTCGTTATTGTGAAATAGTCTCATTCAGATTAAGGTCAACAGCGAGATTATTGCAGTCCATGTAAACATAGTCAGTGATGTTGAGCAGCTCACCTTGGTGATGCTGACGTTGTTGTTGTCGTACTGTAATCTGTAGAGGCGGACACTGGAGACGGTGGAGTAGGCCAGCCAGCCTCCACAGGGCGACAGGGCGCTGCAGCAGATGTGCTCGTCGCCCTGCAGAGGTCAAAACACAACAAGTCAGCTCTTTGCTTCAACATCCTCAAGGTCCCACAGAGAACGATTCAATGATTCAAAGTAGGACAAAACAGACCAACGCAGACGGGTCAATTGACAGATAACGACAGAGAGAGAATTGCAGGTGCTTCAGAAGAGAATGGGCTATACATAAATAATGTGCAAATATATAACTGGGCTAGAAAAATAAAGCTATCTCAAAAAGATTGTTCCAGTGAGGAGTACCGTAATACTGTAATTAAATCAAATCACAGTAGATGTTCAAATGAATAGATATTTCTGGGAACAACAAAGTGAATAAAGTATGTCTCTTTTTTTTTAATATGTTTTACTGGTGCAGGAGGTGGTTCAAAGCAAAGCTCTGAAGCCAGTAAGATTTCAGGATTACAAAATTACGCACGATATCGGCACGTCATCGGTACAGTATATGAAGATAAAACCTTCAAATGAAAAATATCGGCATCGGCTTGAAATGAAAATTTGTGCCAATATTACAGTCCAAGAAAACGAAGTTGAAGTAGATTTCTTATTTTGCCCAGTGAATGTGTACCTTTTGAAAAGCTTTGTATTGTCTCTGCATCTGCCAGTGGGCCATCACGATAAGAGGAGGCATAAATAACGTGTTAATTCCACTACAGGAGAGACTTGATTTTTTCTGAAATTAGGTGTGGAAAAATGTGACCATATATCGGTATCGACAATCAGCCAAAAGAGTTGAAAAGTTATCGGCATATCTGGGGGGGAAAATTGTGTATCCCTTACCTTCCTTTTCAGCTGAATCAGTTTCTCTGGTTTCCTCTTCACAGGTAGACTGTCTCCAGCTTTTCCTGTTAACACATCAATTGGCAGGTTCATAAACAAGAGTATGTATGTGAAAAGTGTTACGGGTGTCACAGTACGTGTATTCGTCCCGTGACGTCACAGTACGTGTATTCGTCCCGTGACGTCACAGTTCGGTGCGTGAAGCGACATGCCGAATACGTCTAATCCAGAAGGTGGTGGTAAAGCACCTAAACGCCGTTTGAACGCCATAAAAGACGTCATAGAAGAAGAGACCCACCAAAACAACACAAGAGCCCGGGTCGCTCCAGCGTGTTTACGAGCCGCTGCTCCGCCTTTACCGTCGTCAAAAAAAGGCGAGTGCAGAGCAGTGTCCTAATGACTTTTGTGACTCAGGCGATAAGCTGTTTTGCAAATTCTGTCAACATCAAGCCAACGAGGGAAGCTTCAAGCTTGCTAATGTAACGTTACGTAGCCGCGATGCGCAACTATAAAGGACTTCCCTTTAGTCCTTTATAGCTGCGCGTCGCGGGTAAACGTTACGCAACACTGACAAAGCTGTTAACTTGTAAACAAGCAACTTACATCGCGTGAGATGAGAAGCAAGATGCGGTGAGGAAGAGGGGATGACTCCTTGTCATGTTCCAATAATCCATTATGATGACCGAACGTAATCATTATGTCAACAAAACTCGCATCCAATAACGTGACTTACTTGAGAAAGTGAAACCCACCAACTCACAGTTGTGTGACAACTCTCTCCTTTTGAGAGAGCCTGGTGACACGAGGTTAACTCTGAGTTGTCAGACAGCGGGGAAGGGGTGGGTGGGAGTATTAGGCTACTCCACACATGCACTCTGTTTACAAACTTGTGTACAATAAAGATTTAAATTGGGGGGAAATGCCTTTGCCCTGTCAAACAGCTGGACTACAGACATCTGAGAGGGAGGCGCACCTCACACTTTGAAAATCGTTGCTCTAGAGTAAAACCTTTTTGTGTGCATTGCCTAAATCTTATTAAATTGTGGACATTTATTCATTCTCACTTATTAGACACTATTTCTGATGGTAAAATTAGCGTAAAAAGCAAAACACAGAATTCAGAAAAATTCAAACAGGAAAAACAGAATTTGGGATTTGTTGCTTTTTCCCCCGTTGTACCACATTCGTACCAAACCGTGACCCCGAAAACCGAGGTACGTAGCAAACCGTGACACCCCTAGTGTGTGTGTGTGTGTGTGCGCGCGTGGCGTGTGTGTGTGTGCGTGCGGCGTGTGTGTTTTAGTGTGTTTGTGTTTTAGTGTGTGCGCGAGCGCGTGCATGTGTGTTTTAGTGTGTTTTTCTCACCATGTCCATCGCTCTCCCCCAGTCTCCACAGCTCTAGATGGTCAGGGAATTGGAAGAGCAGCATTCCTGCCTTCTTCCCACAAGAAACCAGACTTCTCTACACAGACAAGAGACAGCCAAGGGCAACCATGTCACCATGGAAAAACCTGATATTTGAGGTTCTCTCTTGTGTGGCGAGAAAGTCACACCAAACGCCATTAAAAAAAATCTGCCAGTTTTATGCTTCCTTGCTTACTGGCCAACACAGATACAGTATCTCGTAAAGCATGGCTTAAGCCCTTTTACAAGCTGTTTGGTTCCACTTGTCAATTCATCATAAATATACTTCAGCACAGAGAAGCATTTATTTCCATCAAATTAAAACTTGTATAATTAGTGTGGCTGTTATTCCTACAGTATAATCTTCACACAGTGAAATACACTGCAGTGGGTGGTAGCAAGCACAGTGTGCCAATTCACAAATGTCCAGGTGGACCCTAATGATTAGGGGTGGGGGAAAAAATCGATTCACCTAAGTATCGCGATTTTTAGTGTCACGATTTTTTAATCGATCTTTTATTCCAGAATCGATAATCGCAAAAAAAAAAAAAAATTGGGTGCTTGCAGTCAGGCCACTCACTAAACAGCAGGCCAGGCGCCGCCTACCGGTTTACTAGTGGTTTTATTACTTTATTAGTTAGTCTGAAGTAATAATTACACTTCAGGGTTAAAGTGGGTGCATCTCATTGTAAAATTGGACTTCAAACGGCCCAAATCTGGCTTCAAACGGCCCAAATTGGGCTTCAAACGGCCCAAATTTCACGCGCGTCGGCCCATATCGGCCTGGCCTGCTTGGTATCTAATGCCCGGCCTGAATTATGATCCCAGTCCGCCCCTGTTTTTAACTATATCGCCCAGCCCTACTCATGATATATAATATACAGTCTCTAGTGTATGATTCAACTTTTCCCATGTTCTAATCTAGTGTAAAAAAGCAAACAAACTGAAAAAAGAAAAGAAAGAAATAAACAAAAATCGCAATAAATCGTAATATCGAATCGCAATAATGGTAGAATCGCAATACTTAAGAATTGCAATACTTAAGAATCGCAATATAAATCGAATCGGCACCCAAGAATCGTGATAGTATCGAATCGGGAGATAAGTGAATCGCCACAGCCCTACTAATGATTGATGCTCAAACAGGTATGTGTGTACATTTGTAAAGAGATTTTTCAGGTGGAGTTTCGACTGACATTTTCTCCATACAATGGAGAATAGCACACATCAGGCCTACTGTAGGTATAGTATATACCTAGTAGGGCTGAGTATCACATCAGGCCTAGGTACTGTAGGTATAGTATATGCCTAGTAGGACTGAGTATCACCACTGAGTTCCTGATTCCAGAGGATGTTAAATAATCAGTAGGTATTAGTGATGCGCGGGTCAGGGTTTTTTAAGTCCCGCCCCAACCCAACCCGTCATTGGAGCCAGCCCGCCCCGCCCCGCCCGTTCAAATATCTGAAAATTCTGAACCCAGCCCAGCAGCCCGCAACGGCCAATTTAATGTAATATGTCTCCGGACTCAGGAGGAGCACAGCAGAGCTTCCAAGGTGTGAAAAGTAGCTAATAACTGTCTCTCCCCCCTCTCTCTCTCTCACACACACACAGACACTCACATGCTGCCGTGCGCGACAACAGTTGTAGCCTACTGCTCTGGATGAGTTGTGCTGCTGCTTTCATGTTGGTCTTTCTTCAATTAATCCATGGTCTTCAGATAGCGCAACCGACTACGCTTCCCCAAAGTGCGGATGGCGTGACCGCAGTGTTTCAAATGGAGGTAGCAGGTAGAGGTAGGCACTAGGCAGGCTACAGAAACAGTTCTTATTCTTCCCCATTTCTTTTAATTACCTCATGCGCTCCCAATTGGCCATGTTGCAGTAGTAGGCTACTAAACGTAGTCGTGCAGCACGTATGCACACGGCTTGCAGATGATACGGCTAGACTCGCTGTCTGATTTCTTTTAATTACCTCATGCGCTCTCAATTGTTCACAGCCTATAATCACGTTGCAGTAAAGTTGACAAATAGATCACAGTCGAGTCCACAACAGAAAATCTGCGGTGGCATTAGTTTTATGGACACTTCAAATAATAATTACAGCGAATAATCCTTCCAAAATGTTTGTTTTGAGAGCACATAGGCTACCTCATTGAAGCGTTTCTTTACTCCATGTAGGCTATAGAGAGTGCAGCAGGAGTCTGTCTGATTGTGTGTACCTACGTGTGAGAGAGTTCACGTCTTTACGGTTAATCACTCTGCGTGTTTCACTGCTCTAAATTATTTAATAATGTTGCTTTGTCACGTTCTGAGCCTGCCCCGCCCGCGATATTTTCATAATTTGCCAACCCAGCCCGCCTGGGGGGCGGCCCAGCCCGCGGGTTCTGGGTGACCCGCGCATCACTAGTAGGTATTAAAGTGATTTTTAAACATAGCCTCACGTCCAAACGTTATTTATCTACCTGAATGTATACTCACATGTGGGAAAGCGATTTTGCGCAGGGCCGATTCCTGGGTGTTTTTCTCCACCTTGTCCAGCAGGGGTCGCACTACCAGCTGAGTGTCCATACCTGAGAGAATTGCAGCATGAAATGTCATGAAATGGAAATTAACACTTCACATTTGAAATGGGATTAGTAATCATAGTTAATTGCTTAGTTTGCCACGAATATGGCCACATTTAAAACAAAACATCCGCTACTGGCAGCTTCAATCCAGAAACATGGCTTCTATCTGCGGTCAAAAACCCGCTATGGTCGAACCCTGACAACAAATTAAAGACTCGCCTCCGGAAACCACAGCGGTCTCGGTGTGGGCGAGGGCGCGAACGTCGTGTGTGTGGTTCTTGAAGGTCCTGGTTCGGACCCACTCCTTGTCTTGCCGGTCCACAGTGGAGGAAATGAACTGGAACTGGACCACCGTGCCCTCGGACGTCCCGGCCAGCAGACTGCTCTCATCCTGTTAAAGCACCAATCCAGTGAGAACATGGACCCAACTCGTCTAATAGACACTAGGCTTGCCACGATTTTAGGTGTTACCGGTGTTACACGGTGTTGGGGGATACACCGATTACATAACGTGCCCACCGGTAACACCTTTTGTTTTTATGGAGGAAGAATTGAAAGAAAAACTCCGCAGTTTCAGCGTGCGCCGGTGTACATTACAAGCGCTCCCTCTCGGCTGCAGTGTGGCTCCACTGTTATGGTTAGACCAGCAACTAACGTGAGTTAACGCTATACATCTTATGAACACAAATGATGCCCTCCTCATACACATGTGGGTAAGACCCTTAGCTAAGCCTGTGTTTCCATTCTGTTGACACTGCGGGCCATCTCTGGAAATGTGCCTTTTTTTCCACAGCGAAAAGTTGATGCTAACTTAGCATCATTGCTAGCGGGAGGGAGGACTTACCAGCATTCAGTCATTGCCTGCTTACTGCTGCTTGCTGGTATTGTTAATCCCATGTCAGAAAAAGTCTCCAGGTGTGTCGCTAACGTTAGTTTCTTATGAGAAAGATTGTCTCCACGCGCGTCTGAAAAGTTGTCTCGAGTCAGATGCAGCCATGAGTTGTGATGCAGCCAGTGTTGTAGGACTGTGAGCGTCCATGCTAACGTTAGCACTTTAAACTGCAGCAGCGTGCGTCTTGTCTCTATGACCCTACAGAATGGACGGTTAAAGCATAGACTCTTGCTTACTTTAAAACTTTTATTATCAACATGCATATAACGTAACGTTCGCTCTAGTCTAGCTGCTGCTGAGGATATCAGACTGGTGTCTCACGGTTATTGTTCCCGGGAACAACATGCACTATAGGAACTAACAATCCTATCGTTTACTCTTTTTTTTGCGGTGTCACCGGTAACACCGGTGTTGTCACGTGTTTTTTTTACCCGGTGGGAAAATGTCCACACCGTGGCATCCCTACGTCACAGTGCAATTAAGGTGTATTCATGTCTACAAAGCACTTCAGTAATGCAACTAAGATGGGAATACTCCACACGTCTTCATTCGATCATTGCTGACTCCAGCTATGAGCTTATTCTGGTTAAGGTATTCACTCAGACAATGCTGTTTACATGGCAGTGCAATATTCCCATTTGAACCTGATTAAGACCATACTCTGAATACAGAGTATAGAGCACACATGGGCAAAATACAACAACTGTGTGGCCCGCGATGGAATTGCAAAAAAACAAAAATTACAGTGCACCTGAACTCAACATGCAAGATACCCGCTGAATAAGTGTCCAAATGTTCATGTCATTCTGGCCAATACTCCACTTCCGTTATAACATTTCAGTCTGGAATATGGAATATCTTTCAATACTCTTTATGACTAAAAGGCTAAAAGTAATCTCATGTGTAAGAAATGACTGTTCTACATTGAAGTAGAAATTTAAATAATTACGGTAACTCGGTTTTGGATTTATTTAGCTTCAAGAGTGCATTTTTGTTCTTGTGTGACCCTCAACACAGGCTTTGAGAATCCCGGGCCACTTACTGATACTTATGCTTAAATTAACCCACTCATATTCTGGTTTATTTCTAGAAAATCATTTTGGATAGTGGAAATTATAATTGGCTGGTAACTTTAAAATCTAGCAGCCATTTGGCAGGTGGTCAAAAAAGTTAATTTCAAGCCCTGCAGGGAGAGCAGGTGGTGACATAGGAGTGAGTGAGACAAGGATCAAATATTGGTGGTTAAGACTGAATAATGACATCACAACTGTTAATTTAAAATGAGTTATTCCTCTAAACCTGCCTTCAAATGCCCCAAATTCTTCACGCTGCCGCCGTTCAGCCCTCAGCAAAATCTGGTAGCAAGGACATTTTTTTGTGGCCCTCTCTATCATCAAAGTTGCCCATCCATGGGTTACGGCATGACAATATTTGTTCGGCCCCCGGCAACAATCTGGGTTTCTCATGTGGCCCCCCATGAAAAATAGTTGCCCACCCCTGGTATGGAGGGTATGCATATGCACTGGTGTCACTTTGCCACTGGAACACGCCCCCTCAAACAGGACTGAGTGGCAAAACATTCAGCAGGTTCCTCCCTGCTGTTTGGAGCAGCAGGCTGATTACTGCATCCAAGCCTTGTTGCCACTCAGTGGGCGTGACCCCGCATTAGTGGGCGTGACTCCGCCCTGACTTCTGCCTCTGTGAGGTCACAGTGGGCGTGACCCCACACTGACTTCTGCCTCTGTGAGGTCACATGCATACCCTCTATAGTCTTAATCAGGTTCATATTGGAATAGTGCAGTCCACATAAACGTAAGTCAGTGATGACGCCAAAACTGGAGTAATTTGTCCTCAGCATTAGTTACACAACCATCGATGACACCATTGATGACAGTAAAAATGACACCACCATCTCCATAACATGCTCACCGGCGAGACAGACAGAACCATAACGTCCCACTTGGTGACCAGGTGAGTGCGGACCAGCGTGCCCGTGTGTCCATCCCACACCTGGACCTTTCCTGCAGAGTCTCCGCTGACGATGGTGTGGTCGGACAGGAAGGCCACGCTCCAGACCACCACCTCTCTGCTCTGGGATGTGCCGACGCCTCGCTCCACCAGCAGCCTGTGTGTGGCACGGCCTGAACGTGGAACAAACCAAAGAGCCCGGGCGGGTCAGGACTCAGGATCATATAAGTAGTGGATGTTGAAGGGTGGGTGAATGTCAATCAATCAATCAATCAAGGAATTAGGGGTGTCAAAAATAATCGATTATAAGATGCATCGCGATGCGGACGTGCACGATTCTGCATCGATTCACAAATGTCAAAAATCGATTATTAAAAAAAGATTTTTTATTTTAATTTTTTATAATCAAATAAAATATAATGGAAGTACATGCAGTTGTTTATTTTAATTATGGATCATAATACAATGCAATTCCAAATGCAGTTTTATTTTAAAAGTAGCCACACGGTGAGAAAAAAGAAAGTGAGAAAAAATAAATCATGTGTTGCGGAAAAAAGTGATGCATCGATTTAAGATGCATCGAGATGCGTCGATAATCGTAATCGAATCGTAGCCCTCTGAATCGTAATCGAATCGAATCGTGGGGCCAGTGAAGATTCACAGCCCTACAAGGAACACATGTGAATGTTTGGAAGAACGGCCAATTTATCATATAAAGAGATGACAAAACATCTGACTAAACATCAGCACTAGCCTTGAATGATTTGATGACAGTGAGAGCTTCCTATACTACACATGCATTGATGTATTCTGGATTGGGTTGTATCTGCTGTGCAGGGAGAGTCCAGCAGATACAATCCATTCTATTGTAGTTTTGCTGATAAACTCACCTGACTCGACATCAAAGATTTTGATCATCCCCATCATGCCGGCGGCAATCCGTGTACCAGAGGGATGCCAGGACAGGGATATGATCCGACCTGGAAGATCACACCAAATAAAATCTGTTTATTTTCAAGTCCCTTTTTGCCTCTTTTTTTTTTAAACCAAAATTACCTCCCACCAGGGTAAATTTTACCAGCCACTCGATAGGTTAGTATTGGTTGTTTTTTTGGATGGTGAATGAAGCAAATCTACCAGCGACTTGTATATTTGACCAGCATTTGGCTGGTGGCTGCTGCTAATCTTGGACCCTGCCTCCTACCAACTATTAAATCCCAGCTCAATTTGACTTTAGTGGATAAACTGGGTACTATACAACATAGAAGGAGCAGAAATAAGCAGCATTTCTAGTAGGGATGTAACGATAAGCGGTTTTAATGATAACCGTGATCAAATTCCTTAAGATAACCGCACCGCTTAAAATATTTTTCATCATCATTAAACCATGGTAGCATGATTACCGTGGTACCATGATTACAGTGCTTTGAAAAACATGGTAAATACTGTCCATCATCAACCAAAGTTGGCAACAGTCTCCCAGATGCAAACGTGCAGCCTTGGAGAAATTATTTCAGTGAGTGTATCGGTCCTTTTTGGGTCTGAGTTTTCAATATAAAACGTAAAATGATTTCAGTGAGTCTCTCAGTACTTTTTGAACATTTCAGCATTTTTTTACAAAACCGTGATAATACGATAACCGTGATAATTTTGGTCACGATAATCGTGATGTGAAATTTTCATACCGTTACACCTCTAATTTCTAGTTCAGCGTTTGGATTCATGTATCCTGCTTACCAAAAGTCATAAAAGTGATTCACGTTTGTAAAGATGATCTTGATGAACACAAATGACCACTCCCACACACTTTTGTTAATCACAAACCTTATTTTATGCATTTAAGTGAAACCCCCATTTCTAAAACCACATTCACTTCCCCCTGAACCTCCAACATGTCCGGGACTTCCGTCTTCCGACTACAAAAACACATCATCCCTGCAGCACTCTATAAGGAGAGCTTACAAGTTCTCTATGCTGCAATTCAATGTGTGTATGGCGTGTACAGGTATATGCAACATAACTGTAAAACATAAAAGTAATAATATTAATGTCAGTAGTCAGGTAATAATATTAATGTCAGTAGTCAGTACACTGCAAAAACAAAGCAATTTATTACTCAAATACAGCCCCCTTGAATGTACATTTTGCCTGTACTTACCTTTCTGCCTGTCGAGGTTTCTTTGAAATTGAATTGTCTCTTCAAGTATTTCAAACATCTTCACTGTCCCGTCCTCACAACCAATCTGAGCACAAAACAATCAGACAGAAATATGAGCACCAAGCACCAGGCTCAATTAAACTTCCATCCAAGGTGCTGTTGGAACCAATTTCAAGATTTGAATATAATTCCATTTAAATAAATATTAATAAAATCCGATCATTGATTTTTTTCATCAATTTAAAATAAAATGATGGCAAATCTCGCCCGTCTCGCCTTGGCCAACCAGCGTGTGAAAACATCATTTTGTCACATGTGACGAACTATTAAAGTTTTCTGAGTCTGGATATAGGTCTGCTAACGCCGCCTTAAAAGGCTTTTACACACAAAGTCCGTATTTTCGTCTGAAATTGACGCACGTAAAAAAAATAATTACGATTTCACTTGTGTCAATAATCGTTGACACACTGAGTCCGTCAATTTCGGCCGCCATTAAAACTTTCGGAGCAGGTTCGATTTTCTGCGTTTTTCGCAACAATCAAAAGCCAAAAGCGACCTATTTGACCTGTGTGTCTGTGTTTGGGTTTGGGAGGGAGAGAGAGAGACAGAGGAGCAGCTGAGCGGAGAGGTTCCACTCACTGGCCCCTCTCTGCTCCCTTCCCCGGCCAGGGGGCATGGTGCTGCGGCCACGGCACACCACAGCCGGCTTGGCGAGGAGAAGGTGACCACAGAGCCCCTGTCCAGTGCGATACTGTGACCATTCCCCGACCTGCTGCCATGATCTGCCTTCTCCAGTCCACCTCACTGCTGCTGCAGTCAGCCCTGCTGCCTGTCACCGACCTAGTCATGTTGTAAAGTGCATACAGGAGAGGAGGAAATGTGTCTCGCATTGCAAATAGAACGACAAACGCATTAATAAAACGCATCGGACTCGTGTGCAAGGTTTCTGTGTGGGACGATTTTTTTTTCTGGATGACAGATTTAAAAATGCAACGGACTCGGTGTGAAAACTCCTTTACTGTCGCTGTGTAAAGTGGCCAAACGCAATTCATGTGACGACACAGCCCCCCTTTGCAATGGAAGACAATGATAGACAATATACAGTAGGAGCCTTCAACTAGCCAATCAACACAGCCTTATAGCACAAGTGAATCGCATTGGCGTTCAACAAACATCAGTCTGATAACGATGTTGCTAAAAACACAATCTGCGTTAAAGCCCCAATCAGTAACTTTTTCACCTTAATATAGCAGCTTTTTAGTCACTGAAGATGCTACAGTGACTTGTAACAGGGAGAATGTCACTATTGGTCACACACCGCCCTCCAAAGGCCTCTCCTGGGACTAAGCATTTGTGTGCTTGCGTCCCAGAGGCAAGCACGCGCTGTACAGCGGGAGCGTTATGTTCATGAAAACAAGCAAGCAACTCGGTGCAGATTTGCTACGAAAATGACGTTTCACGTAACTATGGATTATTATTTCATCACGAGGTGAGTACCCGATGTCACAACATGTACAGAGAGCTTTCTGGCGCTGTGTTTTGATGACTTTGAACGGTGATATCGATACCGATACCGATGCTATTGCACCCAGAGGGCGCAGTTTCTTCAATAGCAAAACTTGGAAAAGTTGCTAAAGTGCCCGCTATTAACATCACGCATATTAATTAATCACTCCTGCATTAAACAATAATATTTCATCAATGAGTTTAATAGTACGTTTAATATCACCTCATGTAATATCATCTCATTCAATGGTCATGTTACAACAGAACATTTGAGTGGTTGGACTGCCCTCTAGTGGACAGAACAGAACATAGCAAACATGAGTTATTAGGCTTTATTTAAGCCTATAGCTACAGAGAAATAGGCTAAATTTGAGCTTTACTATTTCATTAAAAAAAATCTAATATTAAAATAACACTGAAAATCGAATTGCATTATAGGTGAAGATTGACAGCCGTAATGGCAACTGACTGACCGCTAGGTGTGTTCCCTGGCTGTTACTGCCGATGGTCCAAATGGGTCCTCCGTAGGCCTCCATGGTGTACCTGGGCCTCAGGTTGTCCAGGTCGTACTCTGTGATCTCTCCATTCAGACCAGCACTGAACAGACGCCCACCCACCCAGCACAGAGCCTCGATGGCCCGGCCGTCCTGTCCTGGGATCACCTGCACATCAGATCCAGAACAAGTGTAGAGGTTAGATCTTACTTCCTGCTATTTCATACAGATGATGAGATAACAAAGTCAAACGTGTTTCATTATTCCAGAGGGTTACATTAGCAACAGTGAAACACCACAAGACCAGGCAAGATATTGTAATGTAGGGAAAGAATGTCATTCCAAAATCTGACAGTTTAGGGCAGGGGTGCCCACAATTGTTTGCCTTGCGAGCTACTTTAGAATAACCTACCAAACCGACCGCACCCCCCAGCCCCCCGCAAAAGGAAATGGCTGAAAATACATAAGAAATGTACCTTACAATACTAGCAACGGTAAATAATATCTGTTAGAATACGACTTGAAATCACTAGAGGCGTAGAGGGTAGAGAGGCCACGCTTCAATTTGGTCTACATCCAATAATATAACATCACCAGGCAGCATTTATTATTTTATTATTAAATCAAATCTGTTAGAATTCGTCTTATTCCCACATCATGCTTGTTGTTCCACCAAAATAGCACGAATCAGCTGCCACCCAAAAATGCGTAACCCCGCGGCAGTTAACTAGTATGAGTCGTGCCAAACAAACGTTAAAATCTCAAAAACTATACATCACATCGCATATATTTTGACATTCTGAGTGAGAGCAGAATTAGCTCAAGAGTTTGATGTATAATATATGCACTTCGTGTTAAAGTTGTGTGAACTATCGCAGTTTTTAAATTGTAAACACAGTGAGCCAGCTCGAGTCAGACACTCAAACTCAGGCTCCATAGGGTTCCATTGCCACCCAGTGACGCAGTTTGTTTACCAAAATGTTGCTCGGCTGATCCCTCGTATAGAGCGTTGGCTGCAATAGTGAGCAGAGTGAACCAGTTGTAGAAGTTGATTTGCTGCTTTTGCTCCGTACATTGTTCCCGAATTTACCATGGTTCATAAAATGTAGGCTATTTGTGTTTGCCAAAAATCAAGGCGACATTAAACTAGGGTGACCAGATGTCCCACTTTGTGAGGGACTGCACAGCATTTCCATGCCTTTTCCCACGTCCCACATATTGAGATGATTGAGATCATGCCCCACATTTTGATTGGCTCGTTTTCAAAAGTCAAACCACACAGAGAGAGAGGGGGGGAGAGAGAATCTTTTAAGAAAAAGGTTTGTTCGTGTTCCAGCTGTCTGGTGTATTTAGTCTTCTATGACAGACTATCTTTGGGTTGTGGACTGTTGGACAAGATAAGGCATTTGAGGATGTCATTGAGCTTTAGGGGAATTTTTTTTGGCAATTTTTCAGCATTTGATGACATTCTATAGTCCATGATTAATGGAGTAGTCTAAAATAATGGACAGACTAATCAATAATGAAAATAATCGTTAGTTGCAGGCAGCCCTACTCCGCATTGCTAACGTGTCGCACATTGTCCCATACAAACACTCTTCTTCTTCCCACATTTGGTTTGCTGGGATCTGGTCACCCTACATTCAACTGCTATTGTTTTGCATTGAATTTGGTGTCATGTTCTCTCCATACAGAGGCACGTATCGTTGTTTTTAACACGTGATCTCTGTCCATAGCTGAACAAATAATCCTGTGTGCTAAATTCAGTATTTTGACTGAGGCTGTTACCTTCTCTTTGAAGTAGCTGTCAGCGAAGTTGAAGATCTCCAGCGCCCCATCAGCCCGGGCCAGAGCCAGCCTCTCTGTGTGGATGTTGAACGCCATGGCTCTGATGGCACTAGGCATGTAGTCGAAGAACCGAACCCGGTGCACTTTGAACTCACCCATTGTCACTTATTAGGACAGCACACGCGTGTAATTTAGGACTTGAACGTTAGCTAGTAGGTAGCCAAATGGCTAGCTAAATGCGGACTAGCGATCGTTAGCAAAAGACACACACGCACGTGACTCTGGTTAACACACTTCTGAATGTGCAGCAGAATGTGAACTCTGTGTGGATAACTGTTCATTTAATTTCGAGAACATTTGCACTCAATATTCATTTACCTGCTGTTTTCTTTACTGTTAACTAAACTTTAACTGCAAGTAACTCCACACGCTGGAAAACATCGGGAGCCACGTTGAGAACCTTTGAACCGGAAACGAATCTCAAGCACACACACACACGCCTAACCTCGCGTCACCAGGCTCTTCTCGGCGAGAAAGAGCCTGGCTCCCGCCCACAATTGATTTTGTCACCCTACTGGTTCCGGCCTAGAGCCCGCCCTAGACCGGATGGCAGCGTTTCTAGCTCGTCAACTTTCACGTTAACTTGACAATTTGACCCAAGTATCAGAACGGCAAACAACAAAACAAAAGATGGACGTACCGAAGTTACATTGCGGATTCACAATCTCACATATTTTTAAGCCAATACAGAAGCTTTGCATCAGACAATTAATCGAGGGAAGAGACATCAAGCTAACAGCAACACAGATGTTTTTTGGCGCACTGCCTTCCGGTGTTCATTCTGGTTCCGTGGTTTACGCCCCATGACAAAAAGCGGGGTGGAAGGTGCCCAGACTACACACGCCTGTGTTATGAATAGGTGTTAAGCCAGCGAAAGAACTAGCGAATATAAGGAGTCCCGGTGAGGTTTTTCAAAGTAAAAGAACGATTCTGCACAATTATAGGGCAGACAGAGGCGATTGAAAAATGACTATTTTCCACATTTAACTAATAAACTAAGCATTTAAATGAAGCTATACAATATAAATGATGTTTCTGTATGACAATAACTGTTTCAGTAACATTGATAACGTTATTTTCAGCATCTAAACGGACAAATGCTGGTCACTGGGGTGCATGGCTTTTACAATTGGACACTGGACAGGTATAGCTTCGTTTAAATGCTTAGTTTATTATTTTAATGTGCAAACTAACACATTTTCAGTGTCTTTTTAAAACATACATTACGTCGCTTTTATTTTGTCTTACTGTTGGTAGCTCACGCGACAGGACGTGTTATTGTTGCCAGCGAAACGGAGCTCACACAAACCGGACATACGTCATTACATACTGACAGCTACAATCAGCTGGCGGGAAAGCGTGTAGAAAGAACCGAAAGAACAGGAATTTCACTTCCGGCCAGCAGGAATTTCACTCGGGTTTAATGATTTTGCCTTCAAAGTAAAAGCATGATAAAGTTCGTTTTTTTTAACCATAAAAATTGAAGTAGAAATGTAACTATGTCCAATATAATGAACATACGAACACTAAGATAAACCTCTAGTTTAATGTTTGAATGAAAATAGACATACTGTACAAAGGAGACCGTGTGTTATTTCTTGAAAGGCTTAACAGGGTGTGTCGCTAGCTCACACTGGTCAATAGAGGCTAGGCCTACCTCTCACCTGATTATGGCCTCTATAGGGAAGACATCAATAGAAGAGATTATCAAGCTATAGGCTAGGCTAGGTGACCCATTATGCAAAGCATGAACAATGTGGTCTTGTGAGAAGTAGGTAGCCTATTAAATGTTCTTTGTATCCTTCTTGGGACCACAGTGGAAATCAGTTGAACAACTGTCTGTGTTCTTTATCCTTGTACTACTTTTTGTCACATACTTTATGTAATACTATTGTACTAAATATAAATCAATCAATCAATCTATCATAGGGAAGTCATCTTGAGGCTGGATGGGTGTCAATGTTTGTGTTTTGGACATGTATGTACAGTGTCAAGTGAGCAGGAATTTTATAGCTGTCCGCTCCCATTCAGAACACAATGAAAACGCTCCGATTTTGAATAAAGATTAAAAATCTAAAGTCAATTGTTCCAGGGCAAACTCACTTGATCCATGTAGAGACATAGCCCAGCTATCATAGCGAAGTCATCTTGAGGCTGGATGGGTGTCAATTTTTCTGTTTTGGACATGTATGTACAGTGTCAAGTGAGCAGGAATTTTATAGCTGTCCGCTCCCATTCAGAACACAATGAAAACGCTCCGATTTTGAATAAAGATTAAAAATCTAAAGTCAATTGTTCCAGGGCAAACTCACTTGATCCATGTAGAGACATAGCCCAGCTATCATAGCGAAGTCATCTTGAGGCTGGATGGGTGTCAATTTTTCTGTTTTGGACATGTATGTACAGTGTCAAGTGAGCAGGAATTTTATAGCTGTCCGCTCCCATTCAGAACACAATGAAAACGCTCCGATTTTGAATAAAGATTAAAAATCTAAAGTCAATTGTTCCAGGGCAAACTCACTTGATCCATGTAGAGACATAGCCCAGCTATCATAGCGAAGTCATCTTGAGGCTGGATGGGTGTCAATTTTTCTGTTTTGGACATGTATGTACAGTGTCAAGTGAGCAGGAATTTTATAGCTGTCCGCTCCCATTCAGAACACAATGAAAACGCTCCGATTTTGAATAAAGATTAAAAATCTAAAGTCAATTGTTCCAGGGCAAACTCACTTGATCCATGTAGAGACATAGCCCAGCTATCATAAGGAAGTCACCTTGAGGCTGGATGGGTGTCAATTTTTCTGTTTTGGACATGTATGTACAGTGTCAAGTGAGCAGGAATTTTATAGCTGTCCGCTCCCATTCAGAACACAATGAAAACGCTCCGATTTTGAATAAAGATTAAAAATCTAAAGTCAATTGTTCCAGGGCAAACTCACTTGATCCATGTAGAGACATAGCCCAGCTATCATAGCGAAGTCATCTTGAGGCTGGATGGGTGTCAATTTTTCTGTTTTGGACATGTATGTACAGTGTCAAGTGAGCAGGAATTTTATAGCTGTCCGCTCCCATTCAGAACACAATGAAAACGCTCCGATTTTGAATAAAGATTAAAAATCTAAAGTCAATTGTTCCAGGGCAAACTCACTTGATCCATGTAGAGACATAGCCCAGCTATCATAGCGAAGTCATCTTGAGGCTGGATGGGTGTCAATTTTTCTGTTTTGGACATGTATGTACAGTGTCAAGTGAGCAGGAATTTTATAGCTGTCCGCTCCCATTCAGAACACAATGAAAACGCTCCGATTTTGAATAAAGATTAAAAATCTAAAGTCAATTGTTCCAGGGCAAACTCACTTGATCCATGTAGAGACATAGCCCAGCTATCATAAGGAAGTCATCTTGAGGCTGGATGGGTGTCAATTTTTCTGTTTTGGACATGTATGTACAGTGTCAAGTGAGCAGGAATTTTATAGCTGTCCGCTCCCATTCAGAACACAATGAAAACGCTCCGATTTTGAATAAAGATTAAAAATCTAAAGTCAATTGTTCCAGGGCAAACTCACTTGATCCATGTAGAGACATAGCCCAGCTATCATAGCGAAGTCATCTTGAGGCTGGATGGGTGTCAATTTTTCTGTTTTGGACATGTATGTACAGTGTCAAGTGAGCAGGAATTTTATAGCTGTCCGCTCCCATTCAGAACACAATGAAAACGCTCCGATTTTGAATAAAGATTAAAAATCTAAAGTCAATTGTTCCAGGGCAAACTCACTTGATCCATGTAGAGACATAGCCCAGCTATCATAAGGAAGTCATCTTGAGGCTGGATGGGTGTCAATTTTTCTGTTTTGGACATGTATGTACAGTGTCAAGTGAGCAGGAATTTTATAGCTGTCCGCTCCCATTCAGAACACAATGAAAACGCTCCGATTTTGAATAAAGATTAAAAATCTAAAGTCAATTGTTCCAGGGCAAACTCACTTGATCCATGTAGAGACATAGCCCAGCTATCATAAGGAAGTCATCTTGAGGCTGGATGGGTGTCAATTTTTCTGTTTTGGACATGTATGTACAGTGTCAAGTGAGCATGGGAGCGGACAGCTATAAAATTCCTGCTCACTTGACACTGTACATACATGTCCAAAACAGAAAAATTGACACCCATCCAGCCTCAAGGTGACTTCCTTATGATAGCTGGGCTATGTCTCTACATGGATCAAGTGAGTTTGCCCTGGAACAATTGACTTTAGATTTTTAATCTTTATTCAAAATCGGAGCGTTTTCATTGTGTTCTGAATGGGAGCGGACAGCTATAAAATTCCTGCTCACTTGACACTGTACATACATGTCCAAAACAGAAAAATTGACACCCATCCAGCCTCAAGATGACTTCCTTATGATAGCTGGGCTATGTCTCTACATGGATCAAGTGAGTTTGCCCTGGAACAATTGACTTTAGATTTTTAATCTTTATTCGAAATCGGAGCGTTTTCATTGTGTTCTGAATGGGAGCGGACAGCTATAAAATTCCTGCTCACTTGACACTGTACATACATGTCCAAAACAGAAAAATTGACACCCATCCAGCCTCAAGATGACTTCGCTATGATAGCTGGGCTATGTCTCTACATGGATCAAGTGAGTTTGCCCTGGAACAATTGACTTTAGATTTTTAATCTTTATTCAAAATCGGAGCGTTTTCATTGTGTTCTGAATGGGAGCGGACAGCTATAAAATTCCTGCTCACTTGACACTGTACATACATGTCCAAAACAGAAAAATTGACACCCATCCAGCCTCAAGATGACTTCGCTATGATAGCTGGGCTATGTCTCTACATGGATCAAGTGAGTTTGCCCTGGAACAATTGACTTTAGATTTTTAATCTTTATTCAAAATCGGAGCGTTTTCATTGTGTTCTGAATGGGAGCGGACAGCTATAAAATTCCTGCTCACTTGACACTGTACATACATGTCCAAAACAGAAAAATTGACACCCATCCAGCCTCAAGATGACTTCGCTATGATAGCTGGGCTATGTCTCTACATGGATCAAGTGAGTTTGCCCTGGAACAATTGACTTTAGATTTTTAATCTTTATTCAAAATCGGAGCGTTTTCATTGTGTTCTGAATGGGAGCGGACAGCTATAAAATTCCTGCTCACTTGACACTGTACATACATGTCCAAAACAGAAAAATTGACACCCATCCAGCCTCAAGATGACTTCGCTATGATAGCTGGGCTATGTCTCTACATGGATCAAGTGAGTTTGCCCTGGAACAATTGACTTTAGATTTTTAATCTTTATTCAAAATCGGAGCGTTTTCATTGTGTTCTGAATGGGAGCGGACAGCTATAAAATTCCTGCTCACTTGACACTGTACATACATGTCCAAAACAGAAAAATTGACACCCATCCAGCCTCAAGGTGACTTCCTTATGATAGCTGGGCTATGTCTCTACATGGATCAAGTGAGTTTGCCCTGGAACAATTGACTTTAGATTTTTAATCTTTATTCGAAATCGGAGCGTTTTCATTGTGTTCTGACTGATTGGAGCAAGCTTAATATAATAATATAGAAGTAGTTAGTACTACAATACCAAAGGATATATAGATCTAAATGGAATATAACCTTTTCCATGTGTATTGTTATTCAATTTGTGTGATATCACTTAAATTTGTGTATTTTATCGAGTTTGAATGATCGCTTTTATTCTGAAAAATCCTGACCGGAAGTAAGAAATTCCTGCTCAGAAATTCCTGCTCATTTGACACTGGCAAGAACACGTTACTAGTACAGGTCCTACAGGAGCGTTGCGTTGATATGGTTTCTTGGTTATTGCCAGTACATTTTCGATTATAATACGCAACGTTTTCGTATCGTGGCCTGCGTAGCGTTAGTAAATTACTTCAGTTCTGTTCGATTTAGCTCAAGTTTACCATTACACAGCCCGGTGAGAAGAGCTGCTCTCCCCAATCTGCCAGGACAATGGTTCAAATAATCATAAGGTGAGTGGTAAACAGGAACACACAGATGTAAAAAATTAATAAAAAAAATGTTCCAGCACGGATTAAGAAAGCAGAGGCCCCTAGCTGGGTCTTGGGCACAAACTATTGGAGAGCCCCCAGCATGCACACACGATTGATTCATAGTAGGCTGCATACTGCTCTGGGTAGCAGATAGTCGGTGTGATGTATAGCCCCATATGTGACCCGCACTTCCGCTCTGTTCTCCGTACACTCTCGAATCTGTGCTAGCCCCATAAGTGACCCTACTACTGTAGGCTACTGAGCACTATACACTCGTGCAGTATTAGGGTCACACTCAGCTCCATAAGGCAATAGGGGGGAACGGCTGTTGGAGAGACAAGAAGGAAGTACACCTGTCGGAGCCAGACTCACTCCTACATCCCTTCATTTTGTTACATCATTGTAAAGTCAGGTGAAGGCTTTTCCAGGGAGTCGATGGTGTATTTATGACTGCTTGTCTGCTGGCTACAGAGGCAGTGTGGATGGCAGCAGCCCTCCAGAGTGGCTGCTGGTGGAGCTGCAGGGAGAGGTGGTGCCCAGGCACAACGCTGGTCTGGCAGGAGATGTGATGGGAGACTTGGTCTACACCAAAGAGGTAAGCAACACAACCAGGAGCAGAAGCTCCACTAAGCATAGGCTGGGTTCACACCGGCGACCCAAGCCTTGCCTATGCCTTGCCTTTACCCACGCTTTTAAATAGGCGTCCGTTTTAGTCAACGAGGCTGTGTACACAGGGCGCCTGAGCGTGAACCCTGCGTGTACCCACGCCTTGCCGATTTTATCGTTTAGGCGTGAGTTCTATTTTCAAGCCGACAAGGCGCGTGCAGGCAGGCTTCTTCTGTCAAGCCATGAAAGAAAAACGCGACAATATCTGTGGGAAATGGCAAAGTCAACTGAATTTCAAAATAAAATGGAGTTACTACAACAGTGTTGAGCAGAGAGAGAGATTGACAGGTGGCTCTCACGTGGGGCTTTCTCCCTGTCTGCAAACACATCTTCATGAGAGAGAATAGCGACCGAAGAAGCAAGATGGACAATGTTGTTGTGCCAGCACATATTCTTGCAAGATCACCTCTCTAAAATGTCCGACTATAGTCAGACCTGGTTATACATATCCAGCATCAATAGAACATTAAATATATCCGATTTATTTTACCTATGATAATTCGGGACCACACGTGAAAAAATACAGTCGGGAGAGAGGAGAGGCGCTTGTGACTCGGCTCCAGGTTCAGCGTGCAAAGGCGTGCGGTGTGATCGCAAAAGCGTGTAACAGGTTCACGCCCAGCTCAAGGTTTGCAGGCATAGGCGTGGGTTGAGGCAAGGCAAGGCGTAGGTTCTCTGTGTGAACTAAGCGTTAGAAGCTCATAGCCTCTAAGCCTTGTTTTTATATTAGGGGACCAAACCCCTATGTAATGCCCCAGACACACGGGCCCATGTCAAAGAACTAGCGGCAACGAAGTCCAACTGTTGCGTCGCCTCATGTCGCTTGTGTCGGAACCAAAAAGTTGCACTTGAAAGACTCGAGCCGACGGTCAACTAGCACGTACCTTCTGCGCTAGCCGTGACACACACACCCCTCTGTAATCTGGAAATTCTGCTCACTAAGCGGTCCGCTAGCTTTAAAAAAAAATATTTTTGAATGGCTTCTGTGTGCTTTAGACTTGTTTGGTTTGTGTCTGCTCAGTGGTGGAGGATGGTGCTGCTCAGTGGTAGAGGATGGTGCTGCTCAGTGGTGGAGGATGGTACTGTGAGCAAGGCAGCAGTGTTGCAACACATTTCAGCAGTAAAGGCTAAAAGGTCTCATTCAGAAGGAGAACAAAAGCAATGAGAAGCCAGTGTTATTCCAGTATTTAGCAGATGACCTCCTCACTCACTGCACTTGATTTGGAGGAGGAATCAGTAGTCTGGTCACCCTTTATACTGCTTTTTGCCATGGGGGCGTAAACCAAGGAAACGGGAAACAATACCGTAAATAAGTGCGCAAAAAACCGTCTTTGTTGCCGTTAGCTTGATGCCGCGAGGTTACGTTAGCTAGAGCCTGATAAAAATAACAACAACACAAGTTGTATAGTAGCGACAGCACATTTCTCCAGTAGTCACTGCTGAGGAAGGTTTCTGGAGAGCCAAAGACAATGGAGTACTCGCCATGTGAAATCTTATGATCAATGTCCATGTCTTTCCCAGCACAGGCAGCAGAGATGCCTTTGGATTTCAACTGTTGTACTTGATCCTCCATTATCGATAACAGCGGACAGACAACTATAACTATTCCATCAACTGGCCATTTGTTTGAAAAGTAAAGCTTCTGTATTGGCTTAAAGTGATATTGTGAATCCGCAATGTTTCTACAAGAACTTCTTTAAAAACTTTGTTCGGTACGTCCATCTTTTGTTTTGTTGTTTGCCGTTTTATTTTCTTATTCGTTGTGTCTGATTCTCAAGTGAACGAGCTGTTTCCGCTGCTTGTTTCCTGTCTAGGGCGGGCTCTAGGCCGAGTGACAAAATCCCCTGTAAACGGAGACCAGGCTCTTGCTCGCCGAGAAGAGCCTGGTGACGCAAGGTTAGGAATCCGTGAAAAACATCCACGGGAGAACAAGTAGACTACCATGGTTTAACGTTTGCCTCGCTTTCCCCTTTCACTTTGCTCCTCCCTCCACCAGAGGGTGCCGGTGCTGATCGTGGGGCACCACATCCTGTATGGCAAGCAGGTCAAACTGGAGAAAGCCTTCGCCGTCCTCACCAAGCATCCCGGCCACGGGCAGGGGGGGACCGGGGGCAACGGTGTCGACGACAGTGGCAGCCAGATTCCCATGGAAATGGACCAGCAAAGCTCCGCCTCCACGTTTTACTCTGTGTCTGCCCTCATCAAGAGGAAGCTGATCTTCAAGACGCGTCCCAAACCCATCATCACTAACGTGCCCAAGAAGGTGTAGCAGGCTGGTGGGCAGGGCTGGCAGAAGGTGTAGCAGGCTGGTGGGCAGGGCTGGCAGATATGGACCAATGGGCTAAATGTTCAGTTGTTACTTGGTGATTTCACAAAATATTTACACAATGACATTTTTGATAGACTTACCCGGCTGGTTCTTGTTGGACGTCTTGCGTGGGACCCCATCCGCGACATCTCTTACAAGTACATAAGCAAGCACCCAATATGGATGGTAGCACTACATTATAACTGTTGATATTATATATGTTTTTCTTTCTTTTCCTTTCCTGTGTCTGAGCTGGTTCGTTTTTGTTCATATATTGTTAAAATGTAAAATAAAATATTAAAAACATTGGTTTTTGATCAATAATCAGTAATGTGGATATAATATCTAAGTGCGTAAAGACAAATAATAGAACAGATAGAACAGTCTGGTAAGTTCAGATATTCTTTTCCCCATGATGGGAATGCCTCTGATCAGCGTAGCGTCAAACATTGTTCATCCAATCACATTCGCTTGGCTATCCTGCATCTCTTTCTACAGTCTGTGGTCAGTAACCTCGCGTCACCAGGCTCTAGTGGTCAGAGAGACAGAGCAGTTTTGCTTGTTAGCGTGCATGAAAGACAGCACTGTGTGTTTATATGTTTTTATAGTCTATGGTTTATAACGCCGCTGCTACTCTGACAGTGCACGTATGTAGCCTCGACAAATATAATTTTTTTGATAAAAGATTGATGAGAATCGATCAAGGGTGATATAGTGGGGAAAAAAAGTGTCAATACGCATTTACATTGAAACTTAATTCAGCTTATTGCAACACCAAGAGTGACATTTAAATTGAATAAATACTTTAGGGCTGTCCTCGACTCAGGATTCTCCCAGTCGAATCGGATTCAACTGTCCAATCGGAATATTCAACTATTCTATAAAAAAAAATATATATATATATTCAGTGATTATTTCGACCACATTAACAGTCAATGCAACAGAGTGGTCGGGACATATTTTTTATATATATAAGAGACTATAAGACTAAGAGACTGTTATGATCATGCAAGATTTGAATTGCCCACGCCGGACTGTTGGATAATGGATTTGTCTGAATATTGAGGCAGGCAGGACACATATTTTTCTTTTTTTTTTTAATTAAGCTCTTATAGCCCTTTTTTTTTATTTCACCTTTTAAACATTAAAACAGCATGTACCCTACATGAATAAATAACTGAAACAGTCCTTTAGCTTATTTCTCAAAAACGAATAGGCCTAAATCTAAACAAGAATCAATTAACAAATGAAATTAAGATTGGAATTTAGATGGGAGCAAAAAAACAACTGCTCGACTTGAGGAATCTCCATCGACTCACGGGTCTCTTGACTCATGATTCAACTATCCGACTTTTCGAGGACAGCCCTAAAATACTTAAGAGGAAACAAAGTGATGACATTTAGAGTGACAAGAAAATGACACATTCCTGTCTGTGCAATTATGTAAATAACTCACAGTTATAACGGTTTGCAATAGCAAGTTCAACTATAGGCTATGAACTATGATCTCATAACATTTGATTTTATATGCTGCCATCTGCCATCTCATGCTTGTTGATTTAATGGTTGTTTTGCATGTGCTGACATCATGCAGGGTTATGAACAAATTCTTAGATGACCCACAGCAACGTTATAGCCTCAGCAACAACTAACTGTATAGTCATTAATAGAAAAGTGTTATTGTCCAGCACACACACACACACACACCACTACAGTACTTGCAAGTAGTGAGCTCGTTTGAGATGGCTCTGGCTCGCCTGGAAAACAGGCCAGAGCAGCCGAGTGCAAGCAGAGTGCAGTCAGCCAATCGGAGGCAGAGATGGGCCGGTCATGCCTTCGCCATCATGGGGGGAAAATATCGCCACTGAAGGTCATTTCCACCAGATGGCGCCCGGTTGTCTTTGTTTCTGCAGGATACTGAGATGCTGTACTTGGGTCAAAACTATTGTGAATGAATATATGAATGTTGAGTGTTCGGGGGTTTAGGGGGGAATGATGATGAGTGAAGTTATTCCTAAATGTTAGCACAAATTAGTATGAACTAAGTAGGTGGCTGTTCAACATCAGATACAAGAGTTAGCTTCACACCAGTCTGGATGTCAATTCTCAGACATTTCTAAGAAAAAGGGGATACATTTAAAAGCAGTGTTCCTGTACATCTTTGACCAAATTTGAAGATTTTAGTTCATGGTCAAATAAGCTCTAGGCCATATATACTGTACTTGAAGATCATTCTTCACAACATAAAATGTGAAATAGTATTGGTTCTATAACTCAGTAAAGTACAGTAGTTGTGTATATATTGTATTTGAACTGAACAATATTTTTTTCCCATTGTTAATTATGTGTCTGCCTCACTAGCAGTTTATCTCAGTTTGGCTGTTAGCTGATTATATCATGATGTTATAGTCTTATAATCTACTTTTAAAGCATCACAGTGTACTTCAAGTACAGTGTTGTCCATTTGTTTTCTCCTTCCTTCTATCCATCCATGAGATATTTCCAGTGTCCATCAGGAATTTGTGGGTCCATCATTCCCTCATTCTGAGATGGATATCAGGACTGTGCAATCTGATCTGCGCTGGTGTTATTGGATGCTGGGAACCGTATTTATGGACAGACCAAAATCCAGAAATAGTCTTGGTTCTGAAAAATTGAGAACGCACCAACTTGAATGTGGAAAGACACGTGAGCCATAGCACTAATATATTTATTACAAATACATTTGAATCTGATTCCACCACATATTTGAAGTAGAAGAGAAATCATGTATTGTTTTTTTTTTAGCTGTGTTCAGTTCAGGTCAGAGCTGAAGGATCACTCTCCCTCTCCTCTAGCCTGCACATCCCCCAACATCCTCAATCCATCCATCTCTCCCTCCACTTCTCCATCATCTAACTTACTCCAGTGTAGTCCTAATGGACCAGAGGAGGGACTACCTCCATCTCTCCCTCCACTCCTCCATCATCTAACTCCAGTGTAGTCCTAATGGACCAGAGGAGGGACTACCTCCATCTCTCCCTCCACTCCTCCATCATCTAACTCCAGTGTAGTCCTAATGGACCAGAGGAGGGACTACCTCCATCTCTCCCTCCACTCCTCCATCATCTAACTCCAGTGTAGTCCTAATGGACCAGAGGAGGGACTACCTCCATCTCTCCCTCCACTCCTCCATCATCTTACTCCAGTGTAGTCCTAATGGACCAGAGGAGGGACTACCTCCATCTCAGAGGCCTGCTTTTGTTTGGCCTCTGGGGGTGGACAGAGATATAGGGGAGAAGGATAGAAAGAGGAAGGAGACATGTGGAGAGAAGACATCTAGAAAGAAAAAGGGGAAAACTAGTTTGAATTGGTTAGTGTAGTTCTATATCATAAAGCCTTAATCGCTCAAACAACCATCTGCTTTGTTGAAATAAGCTGAGAAATCATATAATAAATAATGCAGTGAGGCTCTTAAAAAGGTCATTTAATACTGTCTGTTTGGAGCATTTCATCCTTTCTTCATTTTGTATAGCATTACAACAAACACATGTGGAACCACGTAGAGAACTTTTAAACATCAGACCTTCGTTTTTTGCCTGTCAAAGTCAAAGGTCATGCCTAGGGTTAGGGTTAAAGGTCATGCCTAGGATTTAATATCAACTCAATTCTGTCCATAAAAGTGAATAAGTGACATGCCACCTCTGTACCTAACTTAACTTAGATAAAGGATAACTTAACTTAACCTGTCTGCTGTGACCATACCTTTGTTGTGATAAGAGCTGAATAGCTCAATGTTTCTCACTTTCAATGCTGACATAGTCACGGCACTTTAAATAGACATTTACACTATTTCATATTGTTTTTTTTAGGAGTGCAGTAATTGATTAGAGTCACCATGGTGCTAAAAGGAGCACAGTTGGAAAGAGAGAAAAAGAAAGAAAAAGACCAACAGAGATGGAGGGAGGGAGGGAGGCAGAGAGTGGGGGGGAGAGAGAGAGAGATGGAGGCAGAGAGTGGGGGAGAGAGAGAGAGATGGAGAGAGGGAGGCAGAGAGTGGGAGAGAGAGGGAGGCAGGGAGTGGGGGAAAGAGAGAGAGAGGGAGGTAGAGAGTGGGAGAGAGAGGGAGGCAGGGAGGGGGGGAGAGAGAGAGAGAGGGAGGTAGAGAGTGGGAGAGAGAGGGAGGCAGGGAGAGGGGGAGAGAGAGATGTGAAGAGAGGGAGGCAGAGAGTGGGAGAGAGAGGGAGGCAGGGAGTGGGGGGGAGAGAGAGAGAGGGAGGTAGAGAGTGGGGAGAGAGGAGTTGAGAGGAAAGGAAGTGGCTGTTAATGGCTGTTTGATCGATCAGAGGAGCTGCTGTCCTTATCCAGGGGAGAGGGAGAGATACATACAGAGAGAAATACAGAGAGGCCAGTTACTGGCTTTCCCTTCAAGAGAAGCATCTTCTGCCTCACTCTGGTGAGAGCAACTAGACAAATAGTGAGAGAAAGAGTTTTGCCGGGTTTACCAAGAACCAAGAAGAGATCGTTCTTGGGTCTATTCCACCATGAGTGTTTGTTGTCCCTCCCTGCTCCACTAGCAGAGAGCACTAGCTCTACTGGACATAGCATCAACTCCAGTAGACCCAGGACACCTGCTCTAGTGGTCCCAGGACACCTGCTCCAATAGAAGGAAGACCAGCCCCAGCAGACCCAGGAATAGTTCCAGCAGAATTGAGATTGGTGGACCAGTGCTCCACTCCACACACAACCAGCTCTAATTGACCCGGGACCAGTTTCAGCAGACTCAAGTTTGGCTCCAGTGGACTTTGGATCAGGTCCAGTAGACCCAGGATCAGCTCTCATAAGCCCAGGATAAGCTACAGTAAACATAGGACTGGCTCCAGTTGACTTAGGTCCAGGTATAGTAGACCCAGTACTCCAGCTCCATTAGACCCAAGATTGGCTCCACTCAATCCAAGACTTGCTCCAGCAGACCTAGTACCATCTCCAGTAGACCCAGGAATCCAGTACAAGTAGACCAAGAACTAGCTATAGTAGACCTTGGACCTGAGCCAATAAGATTTAGTAGACCTAGAAATAGCTCCAGTGAACTGACTGGCCCCAATAGACCCAGAAACAGCTTCAGTAAACCTATGGACCTAGCTCCAGTTGGCCCAGGGGCAGCTCAAGTATACCTAGGACCAGCTCCAGAACAGCCAGGACTGGTTTCAGTAGACTCGGAACCGCCTACAGTAGACCCAGGATTAGCTCCAGTTGACCCAGGACTGTCTCCAGTCCACCCAGGACACAGGACTCTGGCTCCAGTAGCCTACACATTGCACCAACTCCAATACACCCAGGACATATAGGACCAAGAAAGATCTCAAAGCTGAATCGAGAGAGCTCAGTCCATGCTGCTGTTCCTGGAGATGGACCACGCTGAGGATGGGGGAAGCTGGATGGAAGACCAGTGGGAGAAATGGTATGCTGACTTTCCCCTAAAGTGGTGACATTGCAAAAATGTAATACTTAATACTTTAAATGACCCAGGTATTATAGCTGCTTCTCCTACCGTACCAGAACTGTTTACTCTATTATATTAACTATATTGTGCACCGCTTGGACTGTAAATTCCCATTTAACACGTGTACAGTATATTGTATATATTGAACTGCACTTGCGATTTTGTGATTTTGTCTTTTAGATATCTTCTTTTCATCTTCTGAATATTGATATGATTACCATGCTGCATACGTACACTAAGACAAATTCCTCTTGTTTAATCTTTACATTACACATGGCAATAAAAGTCAGTCTGATTCTGATTCTAAATGGTATGAAAGTGGATCTTCAATATCGGAACAAAATATCCTCTTATCAGTAGTTTCAATCCAAGAATATTGGTATCAGTGTCGGCTTTCAACATCTATATGAGAACCCTATCTTTGATACATCTTGATACATCTATATCAGTTGAACCCTATCTTCTCGTCAGTGTTAGGTGTTCGAGAACTTCTGAAACCGTGTAGCCATGTTCCTGTGTTGTATCTCACAAATCCACAGTGACAGAACCTATCCCGCGTCCTGCCTATGGTGGATGGCAGTGTTGTAATACTTGAATCCTGGCCTTGGACTCAAGTCCGACTCGAGTCCCAATTTGAATGACTCTTCAATCAACTCAGACTTCAATATTGACGACTCCAACTTGGAGTAGGACTTGTAAATGGTAAATGGCCTGCATTTATATAGCGCTTTACAATGAGTAGGTACATTCACACAAACGCAGAGTGCTGGCACAGCCATTGGGAGCAATTTGGGCTTCAGTATCTTGCTCAAGGACACTTCAACATGCAGACTGGAGGAGGCGGGAATCGAACCACCGACCTCTTTTTTGATGGTGTGATTGGTAGACTTTTTTTCTCAGCACGATCCATCCTGTTCCTCATAGTAGCTCTGGAACGTTGGGCAAAAATGAATGCAAGGTCAATGGGGTCACGCTCCTGTATGTTCCAGCTGACTGAAATGTATGTGTGTGTGCACTGTGTGTGTGTGTGTGTGTGTGTGTGTGTGTGTGTGTGTGTGTACTGTGTGTGTATGTGTGTGTGTGTGTGTGTGTGTGTGTGTGCACTGTCTGTGTGTGTGTGTGTATGTGTTTGTGTGTGTGTGTGTGTGTGTGTGTGTGTGTGTGTGTGTGTGTGTGTGTGTGTGCACTGTCTGTGTGTGTGTGTGTATGTGTGTGTGTGTGTGTGTATGTGTGTGTGTGTGTGTGTGTGTGTGTGTGTGTGTGTGTGTGCACTGTCTGTGTGTGTGTGTGTGTGTGTGTGTGTGTGTGTGCACTGTGTGTGTGTGTGTGTGTGTGTGTGTGTGTGTGTGTGTGTGTGTGTGTGCACTGTGGATGAGATTTTAGTGAGCTTCAGTCAGCTTATGAATACAGGAGCGTGACCCCATTGACCTTGCATTCATTTTTTGGCCAACTTTCCAGAGCTGCTATGAGGAACAGCATGGATTGTGCTGAGAAAGAACTCTACCAATCAACATCATCATTAGTAAGTAGCAAATAGGGCTAGACTTTAAAAAATGTGAACTATCCCTTTAATGTGGGTTTCATAAAAAAACAAAATGCCATGGTTTAAAAGCTGTTTCATTGGTGCAGTTTTCAGCGATCAAGTTTGTTGTTCTGTTCTTCTGTTTAATAAAATACAATGTGATGCTTATTTTAATATTATAACCATAAACACATTGATGTGCCATGGTTGAATGTCATGTTTCTGTATGTGCATGCTTCTTCTCAGGTTGACGGATGACTTCAGTCTGAATGAGTTTGAAGATGAAGATCTGTCTGACCTCACTGAAATCACAGACCCATACCATGCCCAGGTAGGACAGAGATCACAGACCCATACCATGCCCAGGTAGGACAGAGATCACAGACCCATACCATGCCCAGGTAGGACAGAGGTCACAGACCCATACCATCCCCAGGTAGGACAGAGATCACAGACACATAACATGCCCAGGTAGGACAGAGATCACAGACCCATACCATGCCCAGGTAGGACAGAGATCATAGACCCATACCATGCCCAGGTAGGCCAGAGATCACAGACACATACCATCCCCAGGTAGGACAGATATCACATCACAGACCCATACCATGCCCAGGTAGGACAGAGATCACAGACTCATACCATGCCCAGGTAGGACAGAGGTCACAGACACATACCATGCCCAGGTAGGACAGAGGTCACAGACACATACCATGCCCAGGTAGGACAGAGATCACAGACACATACCATGCCCAGGTAGGACAGAGGTCACAGACACATACCATGCCCAGGTAGGACAGAGATCACAGACACATACCATGCCCAGGTAGGACAGAGGTCACAGACACATACCATGCCCAGGTAGGACAGAGATCACATCACAGACCC
>NC_139636.1:31425462-31457962 GCF_964638095.1 Poromitra crassiceps
CTTAGATCTCCAGAACCGTTTGTCGGATCGACTTCAAACGGGGAATGCGCTTAGGGTGACCTGACGGGAGTGCAGAGAGAGTCTGTAGTGAAGCGCTTCTTATCTGTATGGGGAGTTTGCTGCCCTGTTATCTGTATGGGGAGTTTGCTACCCTGTTATCCATATGGGGAGTTTGCTACCCTGTTATCCATATGGGGAGTTTGCTACCCTGTTATCTGTATAGAGAGTTTGCTGCCCTGTTATCTGTATGGGGAGTTTGCTACCCTGTTATCTGTATAGAGAGTTTGCTGCCCTGTTATCCGTATAGGGAGTTTGCTGCCCTGTTATCTGTATGGGGAGTTTGCTGCCCTGTTATCTGTATAGGGAGTTTGCTGCCCTGTTATCTGTATGGGGAGTTTGCTACCCTGTTATCTGTATAGAGAGTTTGCTGCCCTGTTATCCGTATAGGGAGTTTGCTGCCCTGTTATCTGTATGGGGAGTTTGCTGCCCTGTTATCTGTATAGGGAGTTTGCTGCCCTGTTATCCGTATGGGGAGTTTGCTGCCCTGTTATCTGTATGGGGAGTTTGCTGCCCTGTTATCCATATAGAGAGTTTGCTGCCCTGTTATCTGTATGGGGAGTTTGCTGCCCTGTTATCTGTATAGAGAGTTTGCTGCCCTGTTATCTGTATAGAGAGTTTGCTGCCCTGTTATCTGTATAGAGAGTTTGCTGCCCTGTTATCTGTATAGAGAGTTTGCTGCCCTGTTATCTGTATAGAGAGTTTGCTGCCCTGTTATCTGTATAGAGAGTTTGCTGCCCTGTTATCTGTATAGAGAGTTTGCTGCCCTGTTATCTGTATAGAGAGTTTGCTGCCCTGTTATCTGTATAGAGAGTTTGCTGCCCTGTTATCTGTATAGGGAGTTTGCTACCCTGTTATCTGTATGGGGAGTTTGCTGCCCTGTTATCTGTATAGAGAGTTTGCTGCCCTGTTATCTGTATAGGGAGTTTGCTGCCCTGTTATCTGTATGGGGAGTTTGCTGCCCTGTTATCCATATAGAGAGTTTGCTGCCCTGTTATCCGTATGGGGAGTTTGCTGCCCTGTTATCCGTATAGAGAGTTTGCTGCCCTGTCCTAGACTGACAGAGCCTCTGTGTGGATTCAGTTTCATACCTCTGAACTGCTGACATGGATTTCATAAAGACAGCTCAGGATTGGGTTTCAGGTGGATCAGTGGATTAAGGCCTATACAACAGCAGGTATTCACCACATGCTGTTTGAATGGGTTCCTGATGTGTCGTGGGCAGTGTTGGGGGTAACTCATTACAAAAGTAACATACTACATGTAATATATTACTTTGAGCAGTAACTCAGTAATATAACTTATTAATTATAGGATTTCAGTAATATTATACCAGTTACTTTGTCAAGTAACTCAAGTTACAAATTGAATTACATTTTATTAAATCAAAGCACATATTTAAAAAAGATACAATAATTTCCTAATCAAACTGTGTGTTTTTATGCAAATAACCACTACAGATGACAATAACAAAAGAAAAGAATAACATTTAGAATTTTGGATTGTTTAAACTGACTTCGAGGCGATTGAAATTATTTTTCGGGATGGTTCCGGGGCGGTGATGTCTTTCTGCTGCTGCTGTTGTTTTGGTCAAAGTAATGCAAAAGTAGTGTAATACGTAACGAGTTACTCTACACAGAAAGTAATATTGTAAAGTAACTTGTTACTTTGAAAGTAACTAGTAATATGTAGTATATTACATTTTGAAAGTAACTTGCCCAACACTGGTCGTGGGCCACGTGTTACAGTCTAACATAGGACAAATACCACAAAAATAGAAACCCTAAGGAGAAAACAGACTATCACCGTCTCTTTTGAAAATGTAAAAAAAAATGTGTTAAAACATTTCTGTTGAGATTCTACATATCCGTGGATTGGAGACATAATGCCAAGGTTTTATTCTGGTAATTGGATTGTATCAAAACCATCCAAACTGTGTCCTCAGTAACTTCACCAGCTGGACTCACCACAGACAATGTAAACTGTGTCCTCAGTAACTTCACCAGCTGGACTCACCACAGACAATGTAAACTGTGTCCTCAGTAACTTCACCAGCTGGACTCACCACAGACAATGTAAACTGTGTCCTCAGTAACTTCACCAGCTGGACTTACCACAGACAATGTAAACTGTGTCTTCAGTAACTTCACCAGCTGGACTCACCACAGACAATGTAAACTGTGTCCTCAGTAACTTCACCAGCTGGACTCACCACAGACAATGTAAACTGTGTCTTCAGTAACTTCACCAGCTGGACTCACCACAGACAGCGGATTAGTCTGATAAACTACCACTTAACATGAATGGACTGTAAGCCCCAACTCTGTGTGTGTGTGTGTGTGTGTGTGTGTGTGTGTGTGTGTGTGTGTGTGTGTGCGCGTGCGTGCGTGCGTGTGTGTGTGTGTGTGTGTGTGTGTGTGTGTGTGTGTGTGGTAATGTATAAATAGTGTTTATGTCAGGTTCCTTGTCCATTCTCTCCTCACATACATACACACACTGAAAAAGTCATCCAAAAGCCTATTATTTTGGAAAACATGGTTCTTTTAACCAATTTATCTCATTAACGTATATAATACACATTACATGGATGCATTATTTGTGATTAAAATAATGGTTGTTGGTCATGTATTATTAGCGACCGCCACAGATGTACAATTTTGCTGCTTTCATGAGAAGTCAGACCCCTCCTTACAGGAGCTCAGCTCACTGGCTCCCCCTGGTGTTCATGTTCCAAAACAGCCCAGTGGACGGACATCTATCAGTCAGTCATTCTGTCTGTTCTCTGCCGCAGCGAGTGGACACACTATGTCCTGTACAGGACAGCTAGTGGACACACTATGTCCTGTACAGGACAGCTAGTGGACACACTATGTCCTGTACAGGACAGCTAGTGGACACACTATGTCCTGTACAGCTAGTGGACACACTATGTCCTGTACAGGATCTGTACTTGTTTCTTTTCTTTCTTTTCCTCTATTTTCTTCTGAAGCTAGAGTAATGTGTGAGTATGCTAGAGTAATGTGTGAGTAAGCTAGAGTTATGTGTGAGTATGCTAGAGTAATGTGTGAGTAAGCTAGAATAATGTGTGAGTGAGCTAGAGTAATGTGTGAGTAAGCTAGAATAATGTGTGAGTAAGCTAGAATAATGTGTGAGTAAGCTAGAATAATGTGTGAGTAAGTTAGAGTAATGTGTGAGTAAATTAGAGTAATGTGTGAGTAAGTTAGAATAATGTGTGAGTAAGCTAGAATAATGTGTGAGTGAGCTAGAGTAATGTGTGAGTAAGCTAGAGTAATGTGTGAGTAAGCTAGAATAATGTGTGAGTAAGCTAGAATAATGTGTGAGTAAGCTAGAATAATGTGTGAGTAAGCTAGCGTAATGTGTGAGTAAGATAGAGTAATGTGTGAGTAAGATAGAGTAATGTGTGAGTATGCTAGAATAATGTGTGAGTAAGCTAGAGTAATGTGTGAGTAAGCTAGAGTAATGTGTGAGTAAGCTAGAGTAATGTGTGAGTAAGCTAGAGTAATGTGTGAGTAAGCTAGAGTAATGTGTGAGTAATCTAGAGTAATATGTGAGTAAGCTAGAGTAATGTGTGAGTAAGCTAGAGTAATGTGTGAGTAAGCTAGAGTAATGTGTGAGTAAGTTAGAGTAATGTGTGAGTAAGCTAGAGTAATGTGTGAGTAAGCTAGAGTAATGTGTGAGTAAGCTAGAGTAATGTGTGAGTAAGCTAGAGTAATGTGTGAGTAAGTTAGAGTCATGTGTGAGTAAGCTAGAGTAATGTGTGAGTAAGCTAGAGTAATGTGTGAGTAAGCTAGAGTAATGTGTGAGTAAGCTAGAGTAATGTGTGAGTAAGCTAGAGTAATGTGTGAGTAAGCCAGAGTAATGTGTGAGTAAGTTAGAGTAATATGTGAGTAAGCTAGAATAATGTGTGAGTATGCTAGAATAATGTGTGAGTAAGCTAGAGTAATGTGTGAGTAAGCCAGAGTAATGTGTGAGCAAGCTAGAGTAATGTGTGAGTAAGCTAGAGTGACATCACTGGTTAATGTCAATGTAATCACAGTTTACAGTTTACTGGTGAATTAAAATCAACTCTCAATAACTGTCAAACTATTCATCATTCATCTAGTTTGACAGTTATTGAGAGTTGATTGGAGTTAATGAGTTATTAATTTGAGTTAGTGTGGACCAGTGATGTCACTGGTCCACACTTTAACACTCAATAACTGTCAAATTAAATGACAGACTTCAAAACAGTTTACAGTTTTCTGATATACTACTGATGTTCTAATGATACAAAGCTGGTTGAAAATGGGCAGAGTGTTCCTTTAACAGGTCCCCCAAAACCCCCCGGGACGTCCCGTCATTGTCGTCGTTATCTCTTGCTGACTGATGTAAATGAGTGTTATTACTGTAGACATACAACTGGTTAGTTACATCAGGTTGGGTACCACTCCGCATATTGAACACACCACTGATTATTATGATACCCTGATAATGGAAATTATGGATAATCAGACTCAAGAGAAGCAAATCTGTCATCAGAGAAGTCAGATGATTCTTCAGAGGGAGGGATGTAGGCTACATAGCTTATAGAGATTCTCTCTCCCTCGCTTTCTCTCTCTCTCTCTCTCTCCCCCTCCCTCGGTAACCATAGTAACAGAGCAGGGTGTGCAATGGATGAGGAGCACAGATGCATGATGGGATGCCAGTGAGTGAGTCAGCGCTCTGCGTTGCTGCTGCCATGATGACGTTGCGGCCAGGCCGTCACTTCCTGCTCTGTGTCCCTTCCTCTTCCTGGCAATGAAGTCACTCATCATCAGACAGGCCGAGAGAGGGAGAGACGTGGAGGAGAGAGAAACCCAGAGAGAGACAGAGGTGTAGAGAGACGTAGATGACACAGAGAGAGGAAGAGAGAGAGAGAGAGAGAGAGAGAGACATAGATGACACAGAGAGGAAGAGAGAGAGAGAGAGAGAGAGAGAGAGAGAGAGATACAGTAATTCTGTCCACATGCAGAAAAGTTGTTCAAATCAACCTTACATTAGCCTGGCAGTCAGTGAAGACGAAGTGAAGCTTCAATGGAGACAATGTGCTGTCTCTTCTTGGTCTCTCTATATCAGTGGTTCTCAAATGGGGGTCCGGGGATGCCCAGGGGTCCATGGCACTTTGCCAGGGGGTCCGCGAAAAGTTTTCAGGGAAAAAAAACAAAAAAAAAACGTTTTGTGTGTGCAAAAGCTTCATAGTTCAACGAAAATATGTTATGCTTTAAATCTAAAATGGTTTATGGATTACATTCTAATCTGACAAACCTATCAATTTAAATGTCAAGCACGTTACCGTGGAAACAAGCTGAGCCCAAAATCACAAATCAGAAGGGGGGTCCCCGGTATATTTTATATCTTATAAGGGCTCCTTGGCTGAAAAACATTTGAGAACCTCTGCACTATATGTCTTGTTGTTGTTGTTTTTTGTACATTGTTAAATGCAGGGCTCTTTTTTTTATCAATTAATTATTGAATTAAATTTTAACCAACAAGAAAATGATAATAAACCACAAACATCTACAAAGAACACAAAATACAAATGCAGGGCCCTTACATGAAGTGGTCATATCAAATAGGCAGCAGGTACAAGGTTGCCAGCCATCATAGAGAATAGAGACAGCTGTAGTCCTTTAGTCTATACAGTTTACCAGGAAGCATATTTCACTTTTTTCGGTGGCAAATTACATTGGATTTTTGACTTTGACATATTTTAGGATTCAGGGAATTGACGCCCCCTGGATGTGAGAACATGTGGTTTTGATGGGAGTCTGGGAAACAGGGAAACCTAGCCTAGCAGCTCTCTGCTGCCACCTCAGGCTAAACATAGCGCATCATGTGTTGCTTGTTGCTCTGAAAACTGACACTCTGTCTTTTTAACTCTACCCAGGACAAGGACACCATCAACAACAACTCTTTAGGCAAGGACAGCTGGAAGGAGACTCACTCCTCCTCCCCACACATCACAGGTGAGCACACACTCCTCCTCCCCACACATCACAGGTGAGCACATGGGGGGGAGGGGGAGGGGATGCTTGGGGCAAAGCAGAATGTGTGTAGATGTTCTAAGTCAGTAGGCTACAATGAAGATGTCTAGATTAATGCTGCATTCGTGTCATATCGGAAAGATGATATGAGCTTCCTTACGACACAGCTACTTTCTGGATGTTTGCAGTAGTTTGCGATAAAACATGAATTGAAATCGAAATAGGTGTGGTCCATGGGCGGAGTTAATAGGGGGGCCAGGCCCCCCCCCCAGTAGTTTTTGTTTTTGACCAAAAAAAAGTCAAATACAATGGAACTGGATGGCATTCGGCTTGTGGTGCTTAAAGTGCCAAAAATACACTTGAAAAACACAGTTGCTCAAGCTAATCCACAGACCTTGTTGTGAGCAGTTTCATGTAGGAACTATTTTCTTTCGACCAAAATACACCTGCTAACAGCTAACAACTAGGAGCAGCTAGCGAGTGTAGTTTGCTCAAAAGCTCAGCAACTCCCAGGCCAGAACGATCTAGAATCTAGATCGTAGATATATGTTCAATATGTTTTTTTTTTATCTTACCTGTAGTGCTATTTATCCATCTAGATTCTAGATGGATAAATAGCACTACAGGTAAGATAAAAAAAAAAAAACATATTTCTGATTTTGGGGTGAACCTTCCCTTGAAGTGGAAGTGTTCTGCCAAACAGAAAACTATCTTTATCATGTGGATTTTGCCTTTAAGACTCATGTAACTCAACTCCTATCCAGAATCAATTGCGTACTGTACCTTCATAATCCTTCTGGTTGGCTAATAGCTAATCTGCTGCTGCTTGTGTGTGTGTGTGTGTGTGTGTGTGTGTGTGTGCGCGTGTGTTAAGGGGATCTATCCCCACCAGATACGCAGCCAAAAGCTGAGGACAAGGTCCAAAACAACTCTCGACGCCCCGCCCCCAAACCTCCCACCGCCAATGGAGCGGACAGCAGAGCCAGATCCCGCACGCAGGCTGCCGTGGCCGGGGCCACGCAACTCTCGCGCTCTCGGGAAAGACAGCCGCCCGGCACCACCGCGTCGTACACACAACCCACTGGCGGGCCCCGGAACCAGCGCAGAGGAGGAGGAGGAGGAGGAGGAGGAGGAGGAGGAGGAGGAGGAGGAAGGGGTAGAGGGAGTGGAGGAAGAGGAGCGGCGGCAGCAGCCGTGAGAGAGAGAAACCTGGGGGAGGTCAGAGGGAGAGGGGGGCGACTGTGCCAGGAGACCAGGGCCAAGGAGAGAGAGAGGAGCGGGCATCTGAAGGCCGGCGTCAGGGAGGCGAACGGACGTCCAGGGAGAGGGAACACAGGTCCCAGAGGGGGCAGCAGAGGAGGGGGAGTCAAGGCCAACACCCTCCTTCCCACCCAGGAGATCTACCTGGCGGCCATGGTGGTCCCACGCACACCTGTAGCGCCCCGAAACCAGGACAGGACCCAAGACCCAGGTAAATAAGTCTGTCAGTTACTGTTAACCCACACTTTGGGGGAGGCAGAGTAGAGAAATGAGCCTTATAACCTCTGGAGCCAGTGGGGCCCTTTACACGAGGACAGTTTCTGAAAGAAACGACACAATAGCGTTTCCTTCACACCTTTTCCTTCACACCTTCTCCCTGTTTACATGAGCGCTGTTGAATTTTTAAAACGCCGTAATGTACATGCCAGGTCGCTAGGTGGCAGTGTGATCACCTTATTCTTTGCCCATAAGTAGAAGTAGAGTCCGCCTTCCGCAGTCATTTAGACTTGCCAAAAAGCTTTTTTTCAAGCTAAAAAAAAAAACCAAACTTTTTTAAAGTTTTAATATTTGTCGGGTGAGAATGTAACATATATGTGACCAGTTTATCAGAATAACGCCTATTGGAAATCTTTAACGAGCAGCGATGACCGGGAGCGCTGACTGTGATCTGTCAAACCCTACTGTAGGCTACTGGCAGTGAGAAAACACTGTCGATGTGCTTTTGTAACTAACGTTAAATGCCGACCGGGTACAGCCATCGGCTCCTCGCAGCAGTAACGTTCTGAACATGTAACTGAAGTTGGCCGCAGTGTAGCTTAATTCTGAATGTTGCCAAACTTCATTCATACTGACGTTTTATTTGGTTGCCAACTCGCGCACAGCTATGGCGTAATCGCTTGTGTCGCGTGTGCAGGCACGTCAGAGTTTCTGAAATGTGCCGTTCCAAAGCGATTACATGGAGCCCTCAGCCCCGCTCAGCGGGGAGCGTCTTTAACAATTTCACTCTGGAGGGTGGTTCCAAAATGTGTCGTTTCCTAAGCGCGAATTCGCTGTCGCCGTCTAAAAGGGAGGCACTAACGATAAAATAATTCCCCGTTTCCATAGGAAACCGTCCTCGTGTAAAGTGCCCCAGTGTTTCTGGCCCCATGTTGGCTAGCCTCCACCCTGCTGTGTTTCAGGCCCCATGTTGGCTAGCCTCCACCCTGCAGTGTTTCAGGCCCCATGTTGGCTAGCCTCCACCCTGCTGTGTTTCAGGCCTCATGTTGGCTAGCCTCCCCCCTGCTGTGTTTCAGGCCTCATGTTGGCTAGCCTCCACCCTGCTGTGTTTCAGGCCTCATGTTGGCTAGCCTCCACCCTGCTGTGTTTCAGGCCTCATGTTGGCTAGCCTCCACCCTGCAGTGTTTCAGGCCCCATGTTGGCTAGCCTCCACCCTGCAGTGTTTCAGGCCCCATGTTGGCTAGCCTCCACCCTGCAGTGTTTCAGGCCCCATGTTGGCTAGCCTCCACCCTGCAGTGTTTCAGGCCCCATGTTGGCTAGCCTCCACCCTGCTGTGTTTCAGGCTCCATGTTGGCTAGCCTCCACCCTGCAGTGTTTCAGGCCCTATGTTGGCTAGCCTCCACCCTGCAGTGTTTCAGGCCCCATGTTGGCTAGCCTCCACCCTGCAGTGTTTCAGGCCCCATGTTGGCTAGCCTCCACCCTGCTGTGTTTCAGGCTCCATGTTGGCTAGCCTCCACCCTGCAGTGTTTCAGGCCCCATGTTGGCTAGCCTCCACCCTGCTGTGTTTCAGGCTCCATGTTGGCTAGCCTCCACCCTGCAGTGTTTCAGGCCCCATGTTGGCTAGCCTCCACCCTGCTGTGTTTCAGGCTCCATGTTGGCTAGCCTCCACCCTGCAGTGTTTCAGGCTCCATGTTGGCTAGCCTCCACCCTGCAGTGTTTCAGGCCCCATGTTGGCTAGCCTCCCCCCTGCTGTGTTTCAGGCTCCATGTTGGCTAGCCTCCACCCTGCTGTGTTTCTGGCCCCATGTTGGCTAGCCTCCCCCCTGCTGTGTTTCAGGCCTCATGTTGGCTAGCCTCCACCCTGCTGTGTGGCCCCATGTTGGCTAGCCTCCACCCTGCTGTGTTTCAGGCCCCATGTTGGCTAGCCTCCACCCTGCTGTGTTTCAGGCCCCATGTTGGCTAGCCTCCACCCTGCTGTGTTTCAGGCCCTATGTTGGCTAGCCTCCACCCTGCTGTGTTTCAGGCCTCATGTTGGCTAGCCTCCACCCTGCTGTGTTTCAGGCCTCATGTTGGCTAGCCTCCACCCTGCTGTGTTTCAGGCCCCATGTTGGCTAGCCTCCACCCTGCTGTGTTTCAGGCCTCATGTTGGCTAGCCTCCACCCTGCTGTGTTTCAGGCCTCATGTTGGCTAGCCTCCACCCTGCTGTTTCAGGCCCCATGTTGGCTAGCCTCCACCCTGCTGTGTTTCAGGCCTCATGTTGGCTAGCCTCCACCCTGCTGTGTTTCAGGCCCCATGTTGGCTAGCCTCCACCCTGCTGTGTTTCAGGCCTCATGTTGGCTAGCCTCCACCCTGCTGTGTTTCAGGCTCCATGTTGGCTAGCCTCCACCCTGCTGTGTTTCAGGCCTCATGTTGGCTAGCCTCCACCCTGCTGTGTTTCAGGCCTCATGTTGGCTAGCCTCCACCCTGCTGTGTTTCAGGCCCCATGTTGGCTAGCCTCCACCCTGCTGTGTTTCAGGCCCCATGTTGGCTAGCCTCCACCCTGCTGTGTTTCAGGCCCCATGTTGGCTAGCCTCCACCCTGCTGTGTTTCAGGCTCCATGTTGGCTAGCCTCCACCCTGCTGTGTTTCAGGCCTCATGTTGGCTAGCCTCCACCCTGCTGTGTTTCAGGCCTCATGTTGGCTAGCCTCCACCCTGCTGTGTTTCAGGCTCCATGTTGGCTAGCCTCCACCCTGCTGTTTCAGGCTCCATGTTGGCTAGCCTCCCCCCTGCTGTGTTTCAGGCCCCATGTTGGCTAGCCTCCACCCTGCTGTGTTTCAGGCCCCATGTTGGCTAGCCTCCCCCCTGCTGAAGTAATCATACAAATGCAGAGTCTCTGTCTGTCTGTCTGTGAGTGAGTGAGCGAGCACATCACAATTGCTCGAGTGACATCATTGATGATGTCATAGACATTGTGACATCATCAGTGACACCATTACTGATCACAATCATCACACCCTGGCATTTATGACTGTCTGCTATCGTTTCACACCTTCTTATTTCATACAGTCATAGAGTTGACTTGTGGGTTGATTTTAGCTTACAGTAATTTGGACTTACTCTTAACGAAATCCTACATTTCTTTGCTCACTTTCCCCACATGGATGATACAAGTTCCATCTCATCTAATCGAATGAATATCAGCTAGATAGTTGGCTGACAAGAAGTGTAGTTATTTTGCTGTTATTAATCCATTTGAAGTGTTTCTCTCTATCCAACAGTTTCTCCAACTCCAACTGATTTCCAGTGTCCCTCTCTGTATCACCTTCTTGCTTTGTGTTACATATATATATATATGCATATAGGTACATATATGTACATATAGGTTTCCCATATATGGTGCATACATAAAATTGGCCGATTTCCTATATTATATGTACATATAGGTACATATATGTACCTATACATATAGGTACATATATGTACATATAATATAGGAAAACGGCCAATTTTATGTATGCACCATATATGGGAAAACTATATGTGGCCCTATATTAAAACATATAGGGTACATATAGATTCTTTCCATGTGGGTGTGTTTCAGGCCCCATGTTGGCTAGCCTCCACCCTGCTGTGTTTCAGGCCTCATGTTGGCTAGCCTCCACCCTGCTGTGTTTCAGGCCCCATGTTGGCTAGCCTCCACCCTGCTGTGTTTCAGGCCTCATGTTGGCTAGCCTCCACCCTGCTGTGTTTCAGGCTCCATGTTGGCTAGCCTCCACCCTGCTGTGTTTCAGGCCTCATGTTGGCTAGCCTCCACCCTGCTGTGTTTCAGGCCTCATGTTGGCTAGCCTCCACCCTGCTGTGTTTCAGGCCCCATGTTGGCTAGCCTCCACCCTGCTGTGTTTCAGGCCCCATGTTGGCTAGCCTCCACCCTGCTGTGTTTCAGGCCCCATGTTGGCTAGCCTCCACCCTGCTGTGTTTCAGGCTCCATGTTGGCTAGCCTCCACCCTGCTGTGTTTCAGGCCTCATGTTGGCTAGCCTCCACCCTGCTGTGTTTCAGGCCTCATGTTGGCTAGCCTCCACCCTGCTGTGTTTCAGGCTCCATGTTGGCTAGCCTCCACCCTGCTGTTTCAGGCTCCATGTTGGCTAGCCTCCCCCCTGCTGTGTTTCAGGCCCCATGTTGGCTAGCCTCCACCCTGCTGTGTTTCAGGCCCCATGTTGGCTAGCCTCCCCCCTGCTGAAGTAATCATACAAATGCAGAGTCTCTGTCTGTCTGTCTGTGAGTGAGTGAGCGAGCACATCACAATTGCTCGAGTGACATCATTGATGATGTCATAGACATTGTGACATCATCAGTGACACCATTACTGATCACAATCATCACACCCTGGCATTTATGACTGTCTGCTATCGTTTCACACCTTCTTATTTCATACAGTCATAGAGTTGACTTGTGGGTTGATTTTAGCTTACAGTAATTTGGACTTACTCTTAACGAAATCCTACATTTCTTTGCTCACTTTCCCCACATGGATGATACAAGTTCCATCTCATCTAATCGAATGAATATCAGCTAGATAGTTGGCTGACAAGAAGTGTAGTTATTTTGCTGTTATTAATCCATTTGAAGTGTTTCTCTCTATCCAACAGTTTCTCCAACTCCAACTGATTTCCAGTGTCCCTCTCTGTATCACCTTCTTGCTTTGTGTTACTACTGTTTAGGCCAAAACCATGACAGGACCCAGGACTGCCCCCCTGTCCTGTCCCGCTCCAGCAGTGAGGGGGGATCCAACAGAATGTCACTCAGTTCAGACACCGAGGGCCCCCCACCCGGGCCCCTTCAGCCCACCTTGCCTGACCGAACCAACCCCGTCATCAGCGAAGAAGAGGGGGAGGGGGATCCGACCCCCTCTGTGAACAGTGGCCCGACCCGCTGCCTTCGAGTTAATGAGAAAAGAGAGAAGGACTGCACCAAGCCAGGAGTCCAAGAGGTGGGTAGTATAGCTGAGGTGGACACTTCCAACTCTGTCCCTGCCAAGGGGGGTGCTGTGGCCAGTCGGACCAGACCAAACCCTGAAGCTACGGCGGGGTTGAATTACGACTCTGTGAAATACACTCTGGTGGTGGATGAGCATGCTCAGCTGGAGCTGGTCAGCCTCAAGGACTGTTTCCACAGCTACAGCGAGCGCAACGACGACAGCGATGCAGAGACCGTCTACCAGTCAGCCAATGAGGAGGAAGACCCAGAGTACGAGAAGGAGAGGAAGAGGAAAGAAGAGGAGAGGCAAGGTAATGAGGATGATCCCTTCTTCACATGGATCCATACATTTTTGTCCTCAAATCTTTGCAGCTGGTTGGGGAAAACACATTTTAATTTACCCATATATATCTATATATATATATATATATATATATATATATATATATATATATATATACATTTTCATATACACACATACATATATATACTGTATATATACAGTATATACACACACATAGAGAGCAGGCCAGAAAACTATCATGATGAGCTCTTACATTGTAAACAAAACACCATAAAGACAGCATACAACTGCAAAGAAAGAAACAGTAGCCCAGTACAAAACAAAACCAGCAGGATCATGGGCAAATCTATTTAAATATTGAGTAAAAAAAGCATAGACAGCTCCTTACTGAATCTGCCAGTTATCAGGTTAAACTCATCACTTTGTAACAAGCTCCCTGCAGGAGGAGCTAGAGTCACTTTGTAACGAGTTCCCTGCAGGAGGAGGAGCTAGAGTCACTTTGTAACAAGCTCCCTGCAGGAGGAGGAGCTAGAGTCACTTTGTAACGAGTTCCCTGCAGGAGGAGGAGCTAGAGTAGCCTACATGAAAACATTCAGTTTGGACCTTAGCTAATAGTTATAGATAGAACAAATAATTCCTGTCTGCAGACAGTTTCCACCAAGTTTTCTAGAGCAATAAGAGCACAAACAAGGCAGACCCAGAATGACTTTAGATCAAAATGCCCACATGAGTGGGCACAGTTTTTAGTTTTTCATAGCAACCAAATAAAGGCTTTTTTAACCTATTTTCATGTGCCTTTGTCATTTTCATAAGAGGCCTAGAAGAGGACGTTTTTCAGCTTCGTATCTGTTTCCTGAACCAATTAATTCCAGTAGCAATGTTATGAATGGACATGCAGGCCAATGAACCTGAGTATACAAGACAGAATCACATGAATGGGATTTGGTTCTGAGAGCTTTAGAAAGTGTAATACAGTCAATCAGCCAATCAATTTTACATTATATTTATATAGCGCCAATCAAAACAAGAGTTATCCCAAGGCGCTTTACAAATAGAGCAGGTAGAAGACCGAGCTGTCAAGGAAACCCTTTGAAATAGTTTTCCCTCGCCCAAATTTAACCTACGTTCGGAGCGTTATTTAGCCCCCGTCCTGACAAGCTAGCCTTAGATGCCTTAGGTCTTCTAGTTTCTGCTGTAGCTCTAAAAATGACCCCCTTCTACAGCCATTTGATTACCCGTGAAAATTGGGAGTGTTGGCAGACCACTCGCGGCCTACCTGCAGTACCTCCACCGCCCACAGTTTGGGAATCACTGTCTTATAGAATATGCATGGGAAACAAGCGAAATATGTTGAAACAACCAAATAGTAAACATTAGGGCTGTGGCGATTCACTTATCTCCCGATTCGATACTATCACGATTCTTGGGTGCCGATTCGATTTATATTGCGATTCTTAAGTATTGCGATTCTACGATTATTGCGATTCGATATTACGATTTATTGCGATTTTTGTTTCTTTTTTTCTTTTCTTTTTTCAGTTTGTTTGCTTTTTTACACTAGATTAGAACATGGGAAAAGTTGAATCATACACTAGAGACTGTATATTATATATCATGAGTAGGGCTGGGCGATATAGTTAAAAACAGGGGCGGACTGGGATCATAATTCAGGCCGGGCATTAGATACCAAGCAGGCCAGGCCGATATGGGCCAACGCGCGTGAAATTTGGGCCGTTTGAAGCCAGATTTGGGCCGTTTGAAGTCCAATTTTACAATGAGATGCACCCACTTTAACCCTGAAGTGTAATTATTACTTCAGACTAACTAATAAAGTAATAAAACCACTAGTAAACCAGTAGGCGGCGCCTGGCCTGCTGTTCAGTGAGTGGCCTGACTGCAAGCACAATTTTTTTTTTTTTTTTTTTTTTTTTTGCGATTATCGATTCTGGAATAAAAGATCGATCCAAAAAATCGTGACATTAAAAATCGCGATACTTAGGTGAATCGATTTTTTCCCCCACCCTAGTAAACATGTTGGCCCCACCGGGTCAGTATCATTCATTGTCAATGCCGCCCCCTAGTGGCACAAAGTCAACTGATCCATAGTCCCCCCTTTGGTGGGGGACAATCAAGTTGTTTGTTCGCATTCATTCTACATGTAGTGTCTTTCTCCTACCTGTCTGACCCTTCCATATTTTGTGCTCCAAGAGAGGAGGAAAGAGAAGGAGAAGAGAAGAAAGGAGCAGCAGGAGGAGGTGAAGAGGAGGAGAGAGGAGGTGGTGAACTTCAGCAAGCAGTCCAAGGTGACGTCAACCACCACCTCGGAGGAAGAGGGGTCGAATAGAGCAAGGGCCGGAGCTCCCAGAACCAGAAAGTTCCTCAACCTGTTTGCCAATGGCAGCAGCAACTACAACTCCACTGGTTAGTTTCCTGTTTTAATACCTAGGTAAACTCCATCAGTTCAATCACTAAATACATTTATGTACAGTCACTGGATGAAGTTCCGGGACTGTTTTTGTAGCAAATGATAGATCCAGGGACTTTGCGATACGGTTTACGGCTTCTTATCAAAGGTTGAAAATGAGACAAAAACACAGATTGTCAGCTATTGATTGTGTGACTATAACATCTGTCCTGTATCGTTCAGGCGCTGAGTCATTTGGTATGTTCTCCTGTGTTCTGGACGGAGTGGAGAGACAGCAGAGCCACAGAGCTGTCTACAGGTTAATACACAGGCACTTGCACAGAACCATTGTCCCCAAATACAAATTACCACATTATCTTAAAGGAAAGTTCACCCAAAAAAAATGAAAATTCTGTTATTATCTATTCATGCCGATAGAAGGTCGTGTGAAGCTTTTTTTAGTCGACAAAACATTTGTGGAGCTTTCCAGGGAAACAGAGTTCTCATTCTTCTAAACAATTAAAGTGAATGTTGACCAACTTTCATTAAAAAACAAAGGCTCCATACTGCTGGAGTGTATGACCGGACTGCATGCCTCTGAGCACCGGGCGAGTGATCTTATGAGAGAGAAAACCATGGAGAGCTGAACCTTTATTGACATAGGAAGTTGTTTTTTGGCAAAACCGATCTAGTATGGGATCTGTCTAATATCTGTAGCAGTATGGATTCCAGTATTGTCTGTTGCTCTGGATCTCTTTGCAGTCTTGTTCACAGTGTGTGTTTCTGTGGATCCACCTGTAGGAGGAGCTGTGTCGCTCTGTGTATCCGCATATAGGAGGCGCTGCGTTGCTCTGTTAGCCGGTGATGTTAAAGACAGGGTAGTGCCATAATATGTCTCCTCCATCGGGAATCGAACCAACAGTCAGACTGTCAGGTAGAGACAGTGACCCAGCCATGCGCTATGAGCTGCTTGCTCTTCAGTTTCTGATTTCTACACACTGTGTTCACACTGACAACAACACAGATCTGTTATCTGTTATCTGGGTGAGCTCGCTTGTGGTCTTCTTTTCATATTGTAGCTTTAAACCTTGATCTGCGAGCGTTGAAGTAGGTCTGATGTTATGGAGATAAGAAAGGAATATGAGTGTGTGATCTACCTAGAGGATTTAAGATTTAAGCGAAAACAGGGTGTAAAAATGATCTTCTTCCATTCAACTTGGTATCTCAGGGCTTCTGGACACTTGGATTACGCCAGACTGACTGCCACAGATGCTAAAAGAATTTCAGAAAGGGCAATAAACTAAACTAACTAACTAACTAACTAACAGTATGTTGTATGTGTGTGCATGTGTGTGTGTGTGTGTGTGTGTGTGTGTGTGTGTGTGTGTGTGTGTGTGTGTGTGTCGTTTGAAAGTTGGTCACCATTCACTTCAGTTGTTTAGGAGAATGCTATAACTCTGTTTCCCTGGTTTTGTGGACCACTAAGAGCCAGGTCTGCTGAAGGTGTGGACCACCAAGAGCCAGGTCTGCTCAAGGTGTGGACCACCAAGAGCCAGGTCTGCTGAAGGTGTGGACCACCAAGAGCCAGGTCTGCTCAAGGTGTGGACCACCAAGAGCCAGGTCTGCTCAAGGTGTGGACCACCAAGAGCCAGGTCTGCTCAAGGTTGCTTCCCTGTTAAAGGGCTCTTTCCTGGCCACCATCGCTAAGTACATGCTCTTGTTGGGAAATTGCTTCAATTGCCACATGACCTGTGCAGTAAAATAGTGAGAATTGTTATTGTTCAAAATAAAGAGCCTGATCTTCTACCTGCTCTTTTTGTAAAGCGCCTTCAAACAAATCTTGTTATGATTTGGGCTATTTTTTTTAATAAATTTGGTTGATTGATTGATTGATTGATTGTCATTGACTGACTTAGAAAGTTCACACGACCTTCCACCAGCAGGGGGGGGCGGGTGAGTAATGACTGAATTTTCATTTTTGGGTGAACTTCGTTATCCTTTAAAGCCGTTCTTTGCCTATGCTCTGTTTAGGTTTGTCCCTCGCCATGCCGACGAGCTGTACCTGGAGACGGACGACCCAGTGTTAATGCTGGCCCAGTCTGAGGACCTGTGGTGTCAGGGTTACAACATGAGGACAGGATCTACTGGCATCTTCCCTGCCTACTACGCTGTCAGGGTGGGCAAAGACACCAGCAAAGGTACGTCTCAAATTGCAATGCTAATAGAGGACATCGCCCATCCCCAACAACAACATTCTTGAATGGTATTTGAGCTGGCAAACCTGAGATGTTTCTCTGCTCTCATCTCTCTTCTCAGTCCAGAAAGGTGGCTGGATAGAGCAGTTCTTGGTGCGATTCCTGGGTTCAGTTCAGGTTCCCTTCCATAAAGGCAATGTTGTGCTGTGTGCTGCGATGCATAAGGTACACAACTACTCTACAGATATTGAACAACAGAACTATACATTGAAAGCCAGAACCACTGATAAGAGACTCTAGGCATTGAAATTCCAGCCATCAATGTGGAAAAAAGATGGTCACATGCAACCCCGATCGCCAGAATAAAATGTAGCACTTTATGTTTCTGCAAACCTACAAGCTCAATGCAAAAACAAAACAAAACAACAGTATTTCTACCAGAGAAGTATCTGACTCACTAGGATTCAGCAGGAAAAAACTACAGAAATATAATAAATGATCAGAATAAAGTGATAAAGAGTTATACATTATAAGCATTATACTGGTGACAAAGTACATTGTGTTCATTGTAAATATGAGCGAGCAGGTCTATTGATTGTTTGATATGTTTATAGGTAGCATGTAACAGGCGGTCGGCGATGCAGCCTCCATCAGCCTGTGTGCTGGAGGTCAGTGTGAAGGGTCTGAAGATCAGCATCCAGGACCAGTGTCACTCTGCTGTCAGGGTAGGTACTCTCGCTCGCTCTCTCTCTCTCTTTCTCTCTCTCTCTCTCTCTCTCTCTCTCTCTCTCTCTCTCTCTCTATCTATCTATCTATCTATCTATCTATCTATCTATCTATCTATCTATCTATCTATCTATATATCTATCTATCTATCCATCCATCCATCCATCTCCTATCTTGCCAAAGTCCCAACCTCTGGTTATGCAAAATTAAGCCTACAAGGAAGTACCAAAAACTGCATTTCCTGATGGAAGTGCCTTTGAAGCGTTTCTAAAAAAAATGCATTTAAAAAAAAGCATTTATGTTCCAAAAGTCATAAAAGTTATTCACGTTTGTGCAGATTATCCTGCTGAACCCAAATTCACGTTCCCATAAACTTCTGTTAACCACAGACCTTATTTTATGCATCACTTCCAGTTGAGTGACATCACTTCCGGTTGAGTGACATCACTCGCACATGATGGATTCGCCCAGGTGACTCTGCCTAACCCTAACTAACCCCTTCCAGGTGACTACAGCTCAGGTGAACTCCAGGTGAACTCTCGTGTTCATACCGATAGTCATGCGTAGAAGCGGTTGCACTGCTTAAAAATACATGAAAATGGTTAAAAAACATAACAAAGGTCTCTGAAGCAGCAGTTAGACCATCATGGGACTAAAACCTACATGTTATGGAGAGGGTCACACCTTGCCAAACCGGTGGATTCCTTCCTGCAGCAGAAGATCATGTTGCTGGAAATAAGGAGAGTCTTGTAGTTTAACAACGCTCTCCAGTGGCAATCAGGAGTAACTGCAACTGGACCAGAGATCAGTCAGTAACAAAACCAAAATGACCAGCACCCCCTCCTCTTGACCAGCTTGCTACCTGCTTCCACATCCTTCCTTCGCCCTATTGCCTCCCCCCCCTCTCCTGTCATGTTTAATGGACACTAGATAAAAGACATCATGGTGATTCTGGCTCATGTTGATCCCACCCCTCCCCATTCATTCAACTCTCTCTCTCTCTCTCTCTCTCTCTCTCTCTCTCTCTCTGTCTCTCTGTGTCTCTCTCTCTCTCTCTCTCTCTCTCTCTCTCTCTCTCTCTCTCTCTCTCTCTCTCTCTCTCTCTCTCTCTCTCTCTCTCTCTCTCTCTCTCTCTCTCTCTCTCTCTCTCAGGGGGACCAGTGTTACCATTTCTTCCAGTTGAAGAACATCTCATTCTGTGGCTGTCATCCAAAACACAGCAAGTGAGTTATACTGCTCTGATACAGTTTGCCTTCCTACACTTCCTACACATATTATGAAGAACCACAGTTTCTCAGAGTACAAGTCTGCAAGATGGCTACCTGGCAAACTTGAATGACAAAGAAGGAATTCTGGTCAAAATACAAGTGGCTTCTTTCTTGTTGAGTCATGTCCAGGATATCTTAACAGAAATGTTGCTCCCTTGCAGAAATGTTTGTAGAACTAAAGGTCTATCTCCAAGCTGCCTGAGTACAGCTACTTTCTGATGCTGATGATCAAGCTGCCTGAGTACAGATACTTTCTGATGCTGATGATTTTGCAATGCAGGTATTTTGGTTTCATCACCAAACACCCCGACCAGCAGCGCTTTGCCTGCCATGTGATGATGTCAGAGACGACATCACTTCCTCTGGCCGAGTCTGTAGGGTGAGGCCTCCTTCCTCTTCTTCCTTTCTCCTCCTCTCCCTTAGATTGTCTATTCTATTCTATTCTATTCTATTCTATTCTATTCTGAATCAGAATCACTTTGTTGATCCCAGAGAGGAAATTAAGTAACTTTTCTATTCTATCCTATATACTAGAGCATGCAATGGCCCCACTCTGTTCTAAATTTGTTCTACAAGTAGCAATAATTCAGCTACTCAATAGCTACTGCTTATATTAATATTAATATTATTATTAGTAGTAATAATAATAATAATAATAATAATAATAATTATTATTATTATAATAATAATAATAATAATAATAATAAAGGTAATAATAATAATAATAATAATAATAATAATTTATTCTTTAATAGGCTTTTTCATCATCATGCTGCAGTGGCATATTGAACATAGATTAATTTGAAATTAATCATTGGAAATAATTGGCAGATAAACTCAGAGATAAAAAGGGAAATAACATGGTACACACTGATAAGTTCCCATCAAACCTTGTATATATTTTTGTAGATTATTGATCAACGAAATCTAAATATATTTTATTCTTTGTTAGTCGGTCATGATGTTAGGATATTTAAAGATGTTCTGTCACTGTTGTTATGTAAACTGTACAGACTGGAAGATAATAATATCAATATAATAGACTGTTTACTATTCTCCTCTCGTCTCCCATAGGAGGGCCTTCCAGCAGTATTATAAGGAACATGTGGGCTACTCCTGTCCCACTGAAGATATCTTCATTGAATAAGACCTCTCGTCCATCCAGAACGTACTGAAGACTCACTATGTGCATGTAAGCCTGGTCTTACACGGCGGTCTGGATTTCTGCTAGATCCTCTTCAAACTACTTGCATGGAGGAGTTCCTTTCTTGGCAGCATCCAGTGGTACAGCAAGTTTTTATTTGTGGGTCTTGTCACATACCGGTATAAATATACCTCTATGGATGGATGCTATCGCAGTGACTGTGATGCAAAACACAAAAACACAAATCAAATAGTGGTGTGTTATATAGGTCAAGTGACTGTTCACTACATGCTATGCTACCATGACATTTAGCCCCTACACATCTCATAGTGGTGTCACACTGGAACTGAACACACATCTCATAGTGGTGTCACACTGGAACTGAACACACATCTCATAGTGGTGTCACACTGGAACTGAACACACATCTCATAGTGGTGTCACACTGGAACTGAACACACATCTCATAGTGGTGTCACACTGGAACTGAACACACATCTCATAGTGGTGTCACACTGGAACTGAACACAGATACTGGATGTAGACCATTATGTGCATCTGGTACGTTGAAGCCTTCAGAGTGATGGAGATAATTTAATGCCAGAATTCTTACTATATCTTCATTTTGTGAACTTATAGCTTTGCTTTGTACACACATTACAGGTTCTGCGGCTGTGCGCAAGTTTCACATATTTGTAATGGGGGGAAAAGTCTGTAGCTTTAATTCCAGTTTGCATACTCAGTTTTGGACGAATAAGCTCCATTGATAAACTTGCAACAAATGGTTTGTTGTGTTAATATAGTTGAGAAATTCATAGACTTGCAAATGTGTAAATTTATTAACAAGTGCGAGTAGAGTGTTGACTTTGAGGAAAACCTATGACAGCCTTACATGTGTTAGAATGAAATAATGCACAAATAATTAATAATAATTAATACATTTATATATGAAGCAAATATTAAAGCTGTTCTCAAGATTTTTGCAAGGTTTAATTGATGCATTCTTTGTGTTTTGCCCAAATGAAATTCTGAAGTGAATCTATACTTCAGAAATCCAGTTACCTCTTGCTGCCATTAGTTGTCTACTGCAGCTTGAAGTGACAAGCGTGCAAAATGAATTCACCAATAAGCAAACTGGAATCACAGATGCTTTCATTGCAAGCGCACAAAACCTTTGCACAACCAGAGTACCTCAAATCTGAGTACAAAGCAAAGTTACAATTTCACAAAATTACACAAATATACATCTTCTGTCATTAAATTAGCTCCATTCAGGATACAGTGAAGATGGACTTCCTGCAAAACATGTCCCCCCCCCCCCCCCCGTGACCCAAGCTCATTATAAATACTACTATTGTTAATCATTAACAATAGTAGTATTTTTAATGAGCTTGTTTTAAAAACAGTTTAACAGTTAATGGGTTGGGGGACCCAACAACCCCAAATGGTTTAAAACACACTTCTTTGACGGGATGTATGATCAACTGATGGAGCTGCTTGTGTGTTTGCACAGATGAAGACAGACTGGTGTCAATGAGTTGAGAATGAGATGTTATTAGTATAATTCTAGAGCTTTTCCGTATTCCCCTTGTGTGGAATCGGCCTATATTCTTATGACCCCCCAACAAAACGTGACAATCTATTGTTAAAGACCTTTTGCAGTTTCTCTGTGAAACTCGTGGATGGCGTTAAGGTCGAGTGCCTCATTTCTCTTCTTTGCTGCTTGATGTTACTTTTTCTTCCAAATCTGTTGAGGAAATCCAAATGAGGCTCTAGATCCAAATCCGTTTCCATTCCTTTAGCTTGATCAAAAGAAACAGCAAGGCCCAAAAGACGCTGTGCAATTGTAAGAGGCCAGGTGGGCTGATGTGGGTTCACTGTGCAGTCATGTTGCTGTCCACGTCTTTCTCATCTCAGACTCTCTTGTTGTTTTTGTTTTTACATTGCCTGCTCAAATCAGACCTTTCATTGAGAGTGAGTCCTCAGTATCCAGTGAGAAGACGTGTAGAACCACTCTAATAAAAAACACATCAGATTTGAGCAGGTAAAGCCAACAGAAGTGAAGCCTGGTCAGCTGTGTATTCTAAAAACTGTGCCTATCTTTTGATGTGTAGCGATGATGACTGTGCTCGCTATTAACTGTTGACTTCAGATGACTCCAATCACAGAATCTAAATAGATACAACAGCCATTCACATCTGTCACATTATGGCTTGGTACACCTAAGATGGCTGCCAATGAACGTCTAATAATTCAGACTCAGAAAGCTGATATATTGCCACGGTTATGTTTTATTCTTTTCTTTTTGTATTCATTCTTTTTTCATTCTTTTCAGAGTGGAGGCATGAGACCACGATGTCACATTAGAATCAATTCAGGTTCAGGACTCCCCATAGAAACCCAGCGTAGTATTGATCAATTCTATAATAAATATGTGATCAATCAAACTGCATCATACATACATACATACATACATACATACATACATACATACATACATACATACATACATACATACATACACATACATACATACACACACTGTGTTGTGTGTGTGTGTGTGTGTGTGTGTGTGTGTGTGTGTGTGTGTACACCAACACACTTCATACATGTCTCACAATAAGCTCATTCAACCATAAACATTGTTCTTACTGAGAAACACACACACACACACACACACACACACACACACACACAATAACACAATAGTATATATACACATGCATACTTGTATACATACATATACTGTAGGATATGGTCCTGATTTAGTTTGGATTCTGCATTCTATTAGTAGCAATATTGCTAGGGTTTCAGTGGAGAGTTTAGTGTCCCTGTGGTCTGAATGCTGTTCAAATGCTGTTTCAGAGGCATTTCTAGCCAAACAAGAACACAATTGTGGAGTAAACAATGCCTGTAATAAAACATTGAGGATTCCAGGGGAATTAATACTTTTGAGTGTAAAAAATAGTGAAATCAAAAGATATTGAATATTGGCACAGAATGTCGCCTAATGTAACATTTCAGATGACATAAAAGTATGTATAATACTTCTTACTCTTAGCATGATCCTGAATTATAATGGAGAGTTTTAGTGTCCCATAAAGCCTTTTCAGGTTTTTCCACCCTGATAAGAAGTTAAATGTACTGAATATCTGTGTAAAATATCAGCTATCAGCAGCTTCAAAAATTATCAAGCGCAAATACCTTGAAGCCCACGCCGTAGTGGTGTGGGGCCATTCAGCATTATGGCACTTTAGGCAATGTTTTGGGGATACCTCAACAACATGATTCATTATTTTTAACATGGGAAATGGTCCTAACCCTATACCTACCCTAACATCCCCACATCAACTCCCCATACCCAACCCTCGAACCCAGACTCCCTACGACCTTCCTATCCCTAGCTATGGCCTCTCTCCCATAGCCCCGCCTCTTTACTGACACGCAAACCTCCCACCATCCACATCCTCCTAGGCCAGGGGTTCCCAAAAATGTTTGGCTCGTGACCCTACTTTGACGTCGCAAAAATCTAGGGACTCGCCACATTCAAATTCCGGTACACCATCGATAATATCGTATCGATAATCGTCAGTGATATCACATAGTATGCTTCTTACCCCCCCCCCCATAATTCTGACAGTAACTCGGAATTCTGACTTTAATCTCAGAAGCCTGATTTAAAGTTATAATCTCAAAGATTTTCATCTAAATAACAAAAATAAAATTAAGAGTCACTCACAATGTTGATTGAGGCTATGGTCCATTGCCTTTGCAGTATATAACATTATGTGCCATTAGTAATGTCATGATGCAACAGTTTGGATGTCACCTGCAATTACCACTCATCGCCATAGGTGTCACCCAAGATAACAAAGCTGAAATCTTACAGATGATCACTTTATGCTTTAAACTCAGAAGTAAAATAAATCACAAGTGACCCTAATCATCTTCGGTAGTATTAAATTGTGTCTGGTAAATTTTTAAAATAAAATAATTTCAGGCGACCCTATTTGAATTCCAGGCGACCCCACTTAGGGTCGCGACCCTAAGCTTGGGAACCACTGCCCTAGGCACTCCCCTTACCCACCCCTCAAACACTGACTCTCTACGACCTTCCTATCCCTAGCTACACCCCCCCCCCCCCCTTCATTAAACGTGAGGGAGAGGGACTTTGGCACCTTCTGACACCGGCCTGGCCTGCTGCCAGTGCCGTAGGAAAACAAATATCATGACATCTGGTTCAAAGATGGTCATTCCAACATGGCCGAACATCTCAACTTTCTGAGTCTTCATGTTCTGTCCATTACGTGCTTGTTTCCTGTATTAGCCATTCTGTGTGCACCAAAGGAGGTTGTTCTGCTCCACCAGAAAGTGTCCTTTCTATCTGTTGCAGTTCTGTGATTCTAACACCATTGGGATCTACTGTATGTATATAACTCATCAATATAGATATATCCTGTATAGATATGTATGATGTTTGTATAGGAGTTATTATTGTATGCTGTTGGTTTCACCAAAACCTGGGTGTATCACTGCATGATATCAGTGTTGTAAAGATGTAGACGAGACACACAAGTTGATGATGATAAAGGTGGATATTCTTGTCAATAAATCACGTTTACAACTGCTCTCTGCTCAGCCTTACAAATTAGGAATGGAATATGTGTGGTTTTCTAAAAGCCAAAGGATCCTCAATAGTTTTTTGACAATATAAAAACATGTCTCCTTTGTATAAGGTTGGGCAATATATCGATATTGTAACAAAGTGGGTATTTGTCCAAGGAACTGGAGACTTGAAGTTGGTACAGGCTTTTTATTCTTGTCTTCACAATATAGCTCCTAGCAGCTAGCTTCGCTGCTAGCTCTGCAACCACCCGGTCAGCTCCCTCACATAGCCTGACTGGCCTCCGCCCCGGCCGCTGGTCACATATATCCCCTTCCCCCTAGGAACACACCCACACATATCAGTTCCTAGCCAAACACGGAAACACCCCAATACACGTAATTACCCGATACGCTACATTTCCCCCACACAAATTTAATGTCGCTTCCACGCGACATGCACAACCCACACACATCCCCCTGTACCAAAACACACCCAACACAACAGTTTTCCCATCACCACATCAAAATCTAATTCCCACAAACCCCACAACATTTCAATTCCCCACATTTAGTCCCTTCTTTTTTTCCAACACCCCCGTCATAATGTCCAGTTTGCATCAGGTACTCCGTAATGTCTAGTTTTCCATTAGGTACCCCCATAATGTCTAGTTTCCCATTAGGCACTCCATAATGTCTAGTTTTCCCATTATTTCCTTTCTTTTTCACACATTTAAATTCAACCCACATTTCCCATTCAACAATAACCCCCACATCTCAATTAAACACAAGCCCCCACATTTTCCTTAACTTTTCTTTTAAACCCCATTTCCATCCCCCCCTTTTCCCAGCTTCTGTCCCACCTGAAGCACTCTTTTCGGTCCCCCCTTTTGTTTGTTCCAGTAGCCAAATGCACGAACGAGCACCGGATCGACATCCTCGTCCTCCGGTCTCCACTCGCGCCCGTCGACTCTCCAGCTGACCCTGGTGTCGTCCTCCCGGCCTCGCACTCGCTCGTTTTTCCGTCCCCCTCCTCCAGGGTTGAGGACAGCAGAGCGAACACCACCGGCGTCGATCTTCCCCTCGGCTCTCCGCTCGTTTTTCCGTCCCCCTCCTCCAGGGTTGAGGACAGCAGAGCGAACACCACCGGCGTCGATCTTCCCCTCGGCTCTCCGCAGTGCAACGTTAGGGGGTGTATAGCGGTTAGGCTGGGCCGGTTCCCCCGGCGGTAACCCCTCTCGCTCACTCGGAGACACGAGCGTCGCTCTCCCGACTGTAACAACGCTGCAGACGATGTCCCTCTCTTCCCTCTGGCTGTTCCCCTGCAGCACCGTTCTCCTATCCGTCACCACGTTCTCTTCTCCCCAGCTGCTCACGCTCTTCCCAGCCTGCGTCTCACCTCCGGCCTCCACACTCTCAGTGCAGTCCCTGGCCAAGTGCTCCGGTGACTGGCAAGTCCAGCAGAGTCTCACCTGTCCGCCGCCTGCACGTCTCTCTTCTCCCGCTGTCCCCCGATCTCCGACAGCCTTTTGACACTCTCTAGCCAGGTGTCCAATCTCGCCGCATGCCCAGCAGGCTCCCTGCTGTCCATGTCGTTGTCCCACATACCCGGTCCGTCTCCCGGGACCGCATCGGCACCACCTCGCCACGTGGCCCGGCTCTCTGCAGGTCCAACACAGTCTCTTCCGTGGCTCCTCCAGCCGCTCTCCCTGCTGCATTACCTCCGCGCTCATCAAGTCCACCCGCTGCATGACTTCTCGCAGCGCCCGCATCACCTCTACTGCCCAGGCAGGAGTCTCTTCTACCAGCCGTCCGACCTCTCTCAACACACGGGCCTCCATGCCCGCCAGCATCGAGCTGATCCCCGCCGTCAGCTCTCCTTTCCTCCCGTTCACCGATGGCCATTCTCCGCGCACCATCGCACGTGGTTTTAGCAGCTAGCAGTTAGCAGTTAGCACCCCTGGTAGCTAACTTACTAGCGCTAGATCTAGAGCCAAAAAGCCGCACCACCCGTCTCTTTTGCCGTTCCTTCTCACCCTCTCCCCTCTCGGCCGAATCAGAGGCGTTACCGCTTTACTGTCTGACACCAATGTAACAAAGTGGTATAAAGTGGGTATTTGTTGGGCGGCTTTAGCTCAGGAGGTAGAGCGGGTAGGCCAATGACGCAAGGGTTGGCGGTTCGATCCCCGCTCCCTCCCAGCTGCCGTCGCTGTGTCCTTGGGCAAGACACTTAACCCTCCTTGCTCCCGATGGTGTGTAGGCACCCTGCGTGGCAGCCTGCCGCCATCGGTGTATGAATGGGTGAATGTAGAATATCTACTCATTGTAAAGCGCTTTGGATAAAAGCGCTATATAAATGCAGACCATTTACCATTTACCATTTACCATTTGTCCAAGGAACTGGAGACTTGAAGTTGGTACAGGCTTTTTATTCTTGTCTTCACAATATAGCTCCTAGCAGCTAGCTTCGCTGCTAGCTCTGCAACCACCCGGTCAGCTCCCTCACATAGCCTGACTGGCCTCCGCCCCGGCCGCTGGTCACATATATCCCCTTCCCCCTAGGAACACACCCACACATATCAGTTCCTAGCCAAACACGGAAACACCCCAATACACGTAATTACCCGATACGCTACAATATTATATCGATATCGTGATATGAGACTAGATATCATCTTCGATTTTGCATATCGTAATATTATGATATGGCATTAGTGTTAAGCTGCTTTCACATCTTCTCTTCACTCACCGTAAGGTAGCGCGACGAGCAGCAGCAGTAGCTGTTGCTAGCCTGTTGCTAGCCTGCTGCATAGTTGGGCGGCACCATTCTCCCCAAAGGAAAAGAATGGAGCAGAGCTGTTTTACCGCAGAGCACGTGGGCCGGCCTTTAGCTCATTGAGTGCCAGCCACTTTTGGAGAACGGACGCTCCCAGTGCCAGAGTTTCAGAGCGTTTTCCGTGATTTCTCGAGGCCCACAGAATATTGTGTGATATTACTATGTAAACACCGAACACGCACAAAGAACGAGGAGAGTCTATTGTATCATCAGCAAAAATATCTTTAGTTATGAGCCGGAGAAGATAGGTTGTTTTAAGCAAAAACAGGCGTTTCAAATTAGAAGCTGAGTTATTCCGCCTTTTGTGAAATGAAGCATTTCAAGCACATTCACTGAGTCTGAAGCTAATATTTTCTGATGTAGTGACGTGGTGTAGTTGTGTGGTGCCCTGCGTGCCCCACCCCCCTCTCCCCCCCTCAGCTGCAAACTCCTCCCCACACTAACACACAGCCTCAGGCACCCAGGTCTATTTTCGGAGTGCTCCGTTTTTGTGCGCCGGCTCCCAGCACGACACGGAAACGCCAAACCGGACTGCTGAGAATGGTTTGGCGCTTCGGCGTCGGGTGCTGCTTTTCTGGCGGCTAATCGTGTGGAGAAACTATACAGCAGAGACAGAGAGGCTCAGTTGTGGGCGCGGATTGACTGCTGTTCGCAGCCAACGTTAACTCCAGCCAGAGCAATCTATATGGCTCTGGCTGCAGCATGAGCGGTTTCTCTTTCATCACGGGGCTTTTTCCTGCTGTTTTCCTGACCTTTCACTAATCTGGAGAGCACTGTCGCCACCTAATGGGTCTGTAAAATAGGTTATACACATTCAATAGCTCCCATATTTTTATAGGAGATGTAAGAGGCTTTGATCCACGTCCCACCATCAAAAAACGCAATTGACGAACATACTCGTCCTTGGCACTCAATGAGTTAGGCACCAATACTCATCCCTACAATATTGTCGCGGTATTTGATCAAAAATATTCAATTGTGATATTTGATTTTTAGGTCTCCCCCCAACTTCCAGAGATATAAGCAGGGGATTATGAGAGAGGAAACCACAGACTGCTGAACATTTATCAGCTGTTGAGACTTATGAGTAAACAGCTCCATCTGCTGGCCATGGCCATCAGAGCTGAATATATTATTGTATCTTTTGCCCTTTCAGCACGTGAAGCTTTTATTTGAATGAAAAGAGAATTGTAGTTTTTTGACAAGTCGATTAAGATAAATAATATTAATATTTCAGTTTAATTAAAAACAACAAATGTGATGAAATGGGATTTTGCTTCTCCTATGTTCTGTTCTCTCCTGTCTTCTCTGTTCTCTTCTCTCTTGTCTTGAGCTGTTGAATGCTGCTCGCTGAAAGAGAAGACTCTGGTGCTGAGAAATGATGAAACAGCACCACCTGCTGGTCTCAGAGACACAGTAGAGAGCTGAGATCCGAGTACTTCATCTGTAGCATTTGTGACATCCAAGAACCAATAATGGATTGAGATCAAATCACACAACCAGTGTTGTTAAACTACTTTTTGCAGTAACTAGTAATCTAACTACTTTGTCAAATTTAGTAACTAATTTACAATGACTGAAGTTTAAATGGGCTAATTACTAGTTACTTTAGGATGTGAAAATAACGGATAATTTCAGAGGGAGAGACACCGCCTCCCTGTCCGGCAATAATGCTCTGCAGCTGCAGCCAGACCTATATATAAGACCTATATATAAGACCTATAAGCCTCCCCAATAAGTGAATGTTCAAGTATCCCATGCAGGTACAATGACTATTAATGATTTATTATGCAGTCATTTGTAAAGTAATTAAATTACCTTTTGAGACTAGTAATTGTAACTAATTACTCATTTTCAGTAACTTGCCCAACACTGCACATAACTAACTGGAGCTGTGCTTCTCTAAATCAAACTGAATGATAGACAGTGGACTTGTGTTGTGATGTTGTGTTGGAGACATCATGAAGCTACAGGTTTCTGACTGACTGTGGTTTCTGCCAGCTGCTTCCTGTCATCACAGGTGGGCCTATCAGAGAAAAACACATCTATGAAGCTGATGAGGAGATAAGAGATGGGGCATAAACAGCACATAAATAGATACCCAGCAGATCAGGAGACGCCATTTTAAGAAGACACGCTGACAGACAGACAGGCTTCTTCAGAGACAACGAGTTAAGACGCGGACAAGCTGACGATATGGATTCCAGAATGATGCTCTTCATGTTGCTATGCTGCTCAGGTAGGACTCAGGTGCATCTTACTGGTGTAATGATGGTGTGTGAAAGCCTCTGAGGTTCTGATTTCTGGAGAACCAGGCTTCTATGGAACATCTGTGGAAGTAAAAATGTTATGAACTGGGTGAACTGCACTGTTAGAGAGAGAGGGAGGGAGAGAGAGAGAGAGAGAGAGAGTTTGTGTGTGTGTGTGTGTGTGTGTGTGTGTGTGTGTGTGTGTGTGTGTGTGTGTGTGTGTGTGTGTGTGTGTGTGTGTGTGTGTGAGTGTTTGGGGGGAGGTAGAGCTGTCGTCCGAGAATCGGAAGGTTCAGGGTTCAACCCCAGCAGCGTGTTGAAGTGTCCTTGATCAAGACACTGAACCCCCAACCGCTCCAGTGGAGCTGCTCAGTGGCCAGCAGATCAGGCTGTACTGGTCAGCTTCCAGGTGTGAATGTGAACAGGATGCTCCTGAAACAGAGAGCATTGCTGTCAGTGAGAGTCCTCCTGTTTAAATAAAGGTTTAAAAGGGACAATGTTGTATTAGTTTGAAGTTTTCCTGGTCAGGTTGTATATTTAGCAAATGGCAAAGTGTGATGACATTTCACGGGACATGCAAGTTGTGCATTTATTGCATAATGGGGGGGGGGGCAGCTTTTAACGTTTTGACTTTTGGTGCTTTTTGTTATTTTATTTTATTTTATTTTTAACATTACATGAACAAGACAGATGAACAGGCTCAGACACAAGACAGAGAAAAAGAAACATACATATATGGACCAGAAAACCCTTGTGCCATCAAAAATTTAATTTCTACCTAAATAAATATATGACACATAGTTTATTGATGTGCTCACCTATTACAATGGGTATTTCTGTATGTTTTCAAATTTTCTTTTCTTGTGCCAACAGGTTAAGACAGAGATAATTTAACATAACATTAGTATTAAACATTCATTCAGTATTAAAAATGTTTAAAAATAAATAGACCAGGCCAGGGTACCCAAGTATAACCCATTTTCAATGGTTTTAAATTGAAAAAACGAAATGTTTTTTGTTGTTGTTTCTTTTTCTTTATTTTTTTTGTTTTTCCGTTTTTTTCCAGTTTTCATTTTTTTGCTTTCGTTTTCCGTTTTAAACTTTAAACTTTTTTTTTGCTAAATTCATGGCGGGCCACTTAAAAACGGGCAGCGGGCCGCAGTTGGCCCGCGGGCTGTAGTTTGGCCACCCCTGGTCTAAGGTTTATGTGCTTGTAAGATACATTGTGCATGGAATCTCAAGCAAGGGGTCGTTAAGAAACCAACCAGGCGAGTCTCTCAACTATGGGACCCATTTTTGGCCTATTTTGATGTGGTTAAGAATGACTGATGTTAGGGGCGGTGGGTGACTCGCGAGTTGAAGCGAGTTGGCTCTCAGGAACCTGAGTCTCTCCATCTGTATAATAGATCATGTCCATCAGCCATACCCGAAAAGAAGGTGAACAGGAGGACTTCCATTCCTTCAGAATGAGTCTTTTGGCGACAGTTGCCCCTTGTGTTAGGGATTGTTGCACAGCTGTAGGAAAGTTCAGAGAGGACTCCGAACAGCCGAAGATGGCGAGTTCCGCCTTCGGTTGCAATGTTATCTTGTAGGCCTTGAGTACCAATCAAATATTTTGGCAGAACCAGAAGGCAAACTTCCTCTTCAGTTGATCAAAGGATGCAAAATGACCATCTATGTATAGGTCTTTGATGGAGACAGTCCCTTCTCACTCCAGGCAAGGTAGTTACTGTCTGACCATGGAGCTAAAAAAAGAGTGGTTGAAACAGATTGGTGTGTGGACAGAAATATCTGGTAGACTCAGAAGAACACCCCTAACACCCCTAAAATTGATGATTATATTTTGTGTGTGTGTGTGTGTGTGTGTGTGTGTGTGTGTGTGTGTGTGTGTGTGTGTGTGTGTGTGTGTGTGTGTGTGTGTGTGTGTGCAGGTGCGGACTGCATAATCGGGCACGTTGGGCAAATGCCCGGTGGCCTGGCCTGGCCTGGCCTGCAAAAAAATAAATAAAAAAATTGCAGGCCAGTCAGGCCACTCACTGAACAGCAGGCCAGGCGCCGCCTACTGGTTTACTAGTGGTTTTATTACTTTATTCAGGGTTAAAGTGGGTGTATCTCATTGTAAAATTGGACTCGGCCCAAATTGGGCTTCAATCGGCCCAAATCTGGCTTCAAATGGCCCAAATTGGGCTTCAAACGGCCCAAATCTGGCTTCAGACGACCCAAATTGGGCTTCAAACGGCCCAAATCTGGCTTCAAACGGCCC
>NC_139636.1:31462962-31467962 GCF_964638095.1 Poromitra crassiceps
GGCAACGTTTATGCCTAACCGTCTGACATATTAGAGTGGCAACGATACTACTTCCTTGCCACCGACAGCACCGCGTGCGCAAACTGCGAACCGGATACGTCGAGACTGTAGTACCTGACAAAAGTGTGATGAGAGGACCATGAGGCCGCGGCACACATGTCCTCCACCGACACACCGCGCAACAACGCAGAGGATGTCGCAACACCTCGCGTAGAAAGCGCCTTGATACCCTCCTGGGGAACCTTGCCCACGGCAGAGTATGCCAACGCGATCGCCTCCACTAACCAGTGTGATAAGCGATCCTTGGAAAGGGGTCCGCCCTGGGCCCTTTGCCCAAAGCAAACCAACAGCTGATCTGTAATGCGTAAAGAACGCGTCCTGGCCACATAGGCCGAGAGCGCCCTTACGGGGCACAGCATGAGCTCTCCTCCTCGCCCGTCTCTAACTGAACGGCGGGGGACAGAATGCCGATAAGTCTATGACCATAGACCTAAAGCTGACATTAATAATCTCAGGTTGGTACGCCGGGTTAGGTCGCAACGTAACCCTGCGCCTATCATTACCACACAGGCCTGCTGCACCGAGAGGGCAATCAGGTCACCAACTCTCTTTCCTGACGACAAGGCCAGCAGCAGCGCGGTCTTTAAAGACAGAACCCTTAAATCGGCGGAGTCCAAGGGCTCAAACGGATGACCCGTTAGCCCGTCCAGCACCGTAACCAGGTCCGATTTGGGGGAAAAAACGCACCGCGACGGCGGGCGCAGTTTACGCGCTCCCTTCATGAGGCGCAAGACCAAAGGGTACGCCCCCACGGGGCTCCCTTCAATCCCCCTATGGCAAGCAGAATCGCGGCTACGTACACCTTAAACGACTGCGGGGACTGACCCGCGTCAAGCAGGCTCTGAAGGAAACAGAGAACTGGTCGCACACTGCAGTTCACTGGATCCACGCCCTTACTTGCTGCATAGTGCATCCCACATTATCAGGCAAACCCTGGGCTAGCAACTGTTCCGGTTCAGGAGCCAGACCGCTAGCTTCCACCTGCCTGGGGAGGGGTGGAACACCTCCCCCTCCGCCTGGGATAGGAGATCGGCCCGTACCGGCAATGCCCAGGGCGGATCTTGCGCCAGGGAGACCAGGTCCGCAAACCATGTCTGCCTGTGCCAAACAGACTAAAACGAGCCGGAGGCACTGTTCCCTCACCCTGTCCCACACCTGACGGATCAGGAGGGGTCGGGGGAAAAGCATAGAGCCCCTCCCTTGGCCACGCGTGCGCTTTTAGCGCGTCATGACCTAACGGGGGCTGTCCTCCTGGATCGAGAACCACAGTGGGCAGTGTGTCGCGCGCCGCGATGCGAGAGATCGACGCAGGTGCGACCAACCCTGGCCCAAACCTGTTCCATGACCCGAGGGTGGAGGCACCACTCCGTATAACGGGGATTGCCTCGAGACAGCAGGCCGGTCGTAACTCCGCCGTCCCGGCAGATAGACCGCTGACACTGAAAGGAGACGGGGAAACACCCACAGGTGAATCCCCGCTATGGTTCAGCGCCCCCGACCGCACACCGCCCTGTTTGTTCAGGTGGGCGATCGCTGCCCTATTGTCCGAGCGAATCAGCACATGGTGCACATGTGTGAGCCGCTGGAAGTGTTACCTCCGCAGGCCGGGGGGACTGCGGAGGCAACGTTCTCTTTCGAGTCTGGTCGCACGCGGACTTGTCCGGCAGTGCGGTCCCCAAGAGAGCTCCCAACCAACAATGGGCCCACGGCGCCATTGATGGTGGGCTTGTCCTGAGGCAGAGCCCGGCGAATCGCCTTCAGCTCTAGCACGTTTATGTGGCGAAGCTCCTGAGCCTCCCACCGGCCGTTCGCCGAAAAATGCCCGCAAATCGCACCCCCTCCCCAGAGGGAGGCGTCTGTGCGAATTACCATCCTGAGCGGGACAGGGCCCCACCGAGTACCTCTCGAGAGGTAACGGGGGTCCGCCCATATAGCCAGCGCCTGCCAGGCCTGACCTGTCAGAGGAACCCTGCGATGACGGTCCCCGGCCGAGTCCAGGCGAAGCCTGAGATTACCATATTTGGACCACGAGAGCATGTGTAGCCTCCCTAGCGGGAGCACATGCAGTGCTGAGGCCATCAGGCCCAACATTACTGTGCACTGATGCAATGACACCGAGGGCACAGACCTAACGTCCTTGGCTTGCTGTCCGAACCGTGCGCGCCTGTCGCTCTGGCGAAAGGCTCGCAGGAAGTATAGCTCGAGCCCCAGGAAGGTCGCCGCCTGCGCTGGGACGAGGCAACTCTTCTGCCAGTTCACCAAAAACCCTAAGGTTTGCCGGTGATCGGTCACCACCTTGGTATGTTCCGCGGCACAGACCCTCGAGTCGGCCGCTAAGAGAACGTCGTTGAGATATAGGAAGGCGCGGAGGGGAGCCACGGCTGCCTCCACGCACACCGTGAGGGTTCGCGGGCTCAAAGACATGCCGAATGGCAAGCCACAGAACTCGTAAGCCTTCCCCCGGAAAGGAGAACCTCAGGTATTTCCTGTGTCTCCTGACCATGTGGACATGGAAGACCGCACCTTCCAGATCCCTGGAAGTAAGAAATCCCCCTGTCTCAACTTGAACAGGCGGGGAAGAGAGCATTCGGGATGGGACTTCCTCAGCGCCTTGTTGAGACGCCGAAGGTCCGATTTTGGACGCATGGAGCCGTCCATGGCCTCCTCCTCCACGGCCAGATCGGGGGTCCCGTCGAACGTGGATGGGCAAACTGTAGCGCGTATCCCCTGTGGAGGGTGCGCCGTAATGGGGACGGGGGAACATAGATGCTCCCAGGCATCGAGCCTGTTGGACAAGATGGTCTCTTGTGGCCAATGGAGCGGAACCCGTTCCACCACTTGGATCATACTCTCTCCCTCAATGTCCCCAAAGGAGACAGTGCACGGTCATCAAAAGCAGAGAGCATATGAACTGAATCAAGTCTCTCTGCCCGCTTCGCGCTCAGAAGAGTATCACCGTCTCATCATCGTGGATAGCGAGAATGAACATTTTAGAAACACATTTCTCAAGTTAGAAACTATAGAAATGATCCCTGAAATATAGTCATGAGCATATTGCTGGGCCCCGGGACCTTTCGATCCGGTGCCCTGATGGGGGGGCGGGACGTGAGAGGCTACGCCCCCCCGCCGCATGGACAGTTCCGTAGAAGCTGTGCATGCTGGGGGAGAACTTCTTACGCAAGCTCCGCCTACTGACGCGCTGTTGTATCGAAGTAACCCCCCCCCCCCCTGCCGTGCGCCTTTCGCAGGCTGGGGGGACTGCGGAGGTAACGTTCTCTCTCGAGACGCACGTGGACTTGTCCGACAGTGCGGCCCCCAGGCGAGCTCCCGACCAGCAATGAGCTGTTGGCGCCATTGATGGTGGGCTGTCCTAGGAGCCTCTAGCCGAGGCCAGGCCGTAGCCATGGACCAAGGCGAGCCTTGATGCTGGGTATGAGACCCTGGGCGAGCTCCCGACCGAACTCAGGCCTTGGGCACCGAGGACGGTGGGTCTAAAGCTACAAGCCGCAGGCTGGAACTAAGCCCAGCCTTGGTGAGCCAACCGGTGGGCTTGACCTGGGCGCCGCCAACCGAGGCCAGGCCGTGGCCATGGACCAAGGTGCGCCGTACCCCCAGCCAGGCTCCCTGCACTTGCAGGGGGCACCCCAACAAGGGAGTGCGACCCATGGAGAGCTCCCAACCACCCCGGGCCTTGGGCACCAAGGGCGGTGGGCTTGTCCTTAGAGCTACAAGCCAAAGGCTGGCACTGAGCCCAGACCTTGGCGAGCTGTAAGCCCTGCTGGACACGTAGCGCCAGCAAGGAGCAGTATGTCTATTGTAGCGGAGGTATCTCGCGCCCAATGTACTTACTAGCACACAGATACTAACTACACGGGTGCACGCCAGCTATCTGCAAAATGCTATCGTTCTGTGCTAAACAGTACTAATATTGCTATCTGCACCTATGCAAGGCAGGCTAGCTTTAACACTTCTTTGAGAGCGGCCTTGGCCAGCTCTCAAGAGCTTAGCTGCGGACCAGACCGAGGGTTCAAGGCGCCTGTGCAGCGTGCTCGTGCCCAAGGCCGAACACGCACTTAACGTGCCGATTCAAACTCGGCCAAGTAGTTTTACACACGGCCCATCCCCTCCCTGACCTTCCCTGCTCAGTAGCAAGAGGGAGCAGGAAGCTAACCACTAATAGCAAGCTCCCGCAGGGCGCACCCTATTAGCGGGAGTACCGCTTAAGCAAGCTAGCAAAAAGCACATGCTAAACAGTAAGCAACCCGGAGGCTAGCGAACGTGCGTGTGCAATGGTAACGTAAGCGGCAATAGCCCATCCCGAAGGGGGGGCACCAATACCCACAACCTGTTAACCCGAGAGAACAGACGTGGAAGCCACTAGCTAAGCTAGCATAAGCACTGAGAGACAAGCGTGCGCTAACACAAGCCTGCGCACAGGCCGGTGCAGCGCGTCTCTACCCTGAGTAACACAGGGAAGCAAGCGTGGCCGCGAGCATTAGGCCAGCGGCCCGCGAAGCTAGTCAATCTCAGAAGAAACTCCTCAGAGGGAGTTGCAATCTAGTAGATGCTAATTGCACGAGGCAAGCAAACACTTAGCAGACAAGCAAGCTGGCTAAGATGGCGTAAGTACTGAGAGAAGCGGCCCACACAAGGTGCGGGGCGAGCTCACCTAGCTAGCGAATCGCCCAGCTAAAATCTCAGACGCCAGTAAAAGCTACACTACATTCATGTAGGTCCCAGCAACGCCTGTTCAAATTCATTGTGCCGGTCGTAATCGGCCAGCGTAGCCTCACAGCTAATACAGCACCTAGCTGTTCCCCCCTCTCTGTGTCTAACAGGAAAACGGGGTTAACGTGCAAGCTAAGCCTGCACCGTAAGAGCTGGAGTACTACACATCGCTAGATACTGGCTGCACGGGGGCAAGCTAGCTAACTAGCTAA
>NC_139636.1:31475462-31477962 GCF_964638095.1 Poromitra crassiceps
TAATCCACATTAAGATCAGGTTTTGTCTCATCGTACCCAAATCATAGATAGGCTATATATTTTAATTTAGATGATTTTGTGCAGAGTTCCATGATCATTCTTGTAGGCTACATTCTGTAATTTATTTTATGTCCCTGTAGGCCTACATTAAGTAGGCGTAATCGTGGAGTTTAACATTAACAATTATAGCCCTCCTTAATTTTAACTATTATCATAGTATTGTTATCATTGTTGTTGTTCAAAATGTAGGCTACAATACAAATATTTTGGGAACATTGCCAGCCAGGCAGACTGAATGTAAATGTAGCCAAACTAATGGAACAGGGGGTCAGCATTTACAACTTGTCTTATTTCATTTTCACATCCATAACACAGGGATCTTGTAGCCTATGTCTGAAATGCAAGAATCAGTGTTCTAGAAGAAACATTTAAACTGAATGAGCTAGCATCATGTGTGTTCATGTTGTGACTGCTTGAAACTTCTATGGAAAGTTTGTCAACCTTGTCATGCCTTACAGCAGGGTTGAAGTTTCAATAGAATATAAACTGACCCGCACTCAGGAAAACAGTTTTCTTTTCTTACATGATGTCCATGGTGCAGCCAGACGTTTCGACCACTGCCTTCTTCAGTAGCTGCATTTCGTAACGTTTTTTTGGGGGGGTGAGCACATTGGTTGTCGAAACATTACAGCAAGGGTGCACTGCCCACACTTTTTTGCTCAACATGATCTACCAACCGCCCCCCCACCCAATATCAAAACAAACATAAAAAACAAACAAAAAAAAACACACACATTGCTGCACAGACATACCACAAGACAATACATTTCATGCTGTTTTATGGTCGTTTAGGTTCCTACATTAATATGCAGTGGTAGTTGGAAGTCAGTTAGGAAAGGCTAAGAGGTTTCAGGAGCAATTTCAATATGATTGATGTTTTCTGTATTCATCAGTAAGTGGTAAACCTTTTTCAGTGCCCTTGATAGAGAACTGCACAGCCGGTGTCAGCAATTGTAATGCAGTTACAGATAGACCTGATATCAGAGTTAAGTTAACCCTATGTGAAAACTTGTTCTTAAAATGTAGGCTAGCTGTAATACCTTACACTAAAATAGACAGGAACATTTTGAGGTTTTGTTATCTATTATGCATTTATCTTTTTGTCTGGGGCATGTGGCCCATGAGTTTGAGACCGCTGTTCAACAGCATCGTATTTCCGAACTGAATCACAGCCCCAATCATCACAGTTTCCCTCCACCAACTGCAACAGGTAACAGCAAAAATATTTGTCTTGCTCTCACTTCAAATAGCGAGACAAAAATAATATACAAGTGTGAGCCGGGCGGTGAGACAATGTTTTTGTATTTCTTTATTCTTTCTTTTGCAGTGTTTAATTATTTTTGAGTTGTTATGTTTCCTTTGGAACTGATGCATGCTTTTATTTTCTAGACGTGGTTTTGTGTTAATTGTCTCAAGCTTGATCACAGCTGCACACCTGTTGTCTATTGGCACCAATCTGTGCTGGATGGAGCACACCTGTGATGAGAAAGACAGGCAGTGCGGGGGGCCTATTAGAAAATAGATGGAGCTGAGCCGACCAATTGAACAGCACCAGAGGATGGACTTAACCTGTTTGGGGGAAGTATATAAACTGTCGATACGAAACACACACGGAAAGAAAGAACACACACTGAGGAGGACACACACACTGAGGGGAAGCGGCGGAGAGGGGAGCAGCTGACGGCCCTGCCTGTGGGCAAGGTAAGGTGTGGGCAACTGAGCCGTTGCGGCTTGGGCCCCTCTCTCTCCCTGCGTACCTATGGGCGCACCGTAGATGACTGATGGGGGATGGGAGAGAGGGGGGGATGCCCAAACGTTGTCACACACCTAGGTTGCTGAGACCCACAGGCGGGGTGAGGCTTCCCGGGCTCGCCGATGTGCCGTTCCCCTGCGGAGGAACATGCAGTGACTGACAGTGGGACGCAGAAGCAGTGGCAGATCGCAGTAGCAGACCTAGCAGCAGACCTGAAGCAGCAGACCTAGCAGCAGCCCAGCAGCAGCAGACCAGAAGGAGCAGCGGGCCGGACCGAAACTCAACCCAAACCCAGCCTTGGAGCACCGCTCGCTAGCGGCCAGCAGAGGGAGAGTGTAAACTCTCCCTTCCGCGTAAGTCTTTGACCTTCTCGGTGTTCCATGTGCTTGTGGTGTAGACGTGTAATAAGCAGGATGTAAGCAAAGGACGGTTGACTCCCCTACAGTTTGTGTCTGTAGGTCTGACCGGAGAGGAGGCCCCCCTGCACGGTGGACTCCGGATTCCCCAGTCATCCAGCACGAGCACTTTATGGGCTTGGCCCAGAGTTTTAGCTGGACCATTTGAGCTGCTGTATTTTAACGAAGACATTTTAGCTGCTGCAGTTTTAACCCCCTGTCTTTTATTTTTTAGACTTAGGTGATCACTGTTGTTGCATTTTATATTTTAGCCATTAAAAACTGTTATTCC
>NC_139636.1:31490462-31495462 GCF_964638095.1 Poromitra crassiceps
TAGTTAATGTGCGTCTCTGTTGGGCTTTTTTACGCTTACCAGGTATTGTGCGAGAGAATAGTCTCTATTCAATAAGCGATAGGTTTCTAATTTGTTGATGGATTTTGTTTCATTTTTCCAATTGTCAATGTAGATTGTTTTGTTTTCTCTGTCGATTGTTTGCAGATGGGGTTTGGAAAGATGGTGGAGGTCTTGTATTTGGAGGTGGCAGGTTTCTCTGATGTTTCTCAGAGGGTCTGTCTCTGGGCTGAGGCTGTTACTTAGAAAGGCTCTGTGATGATATGAGTCAGGATCAGCTTGTGCCAAGTGAGCCTGGAACTTCACTGATCTTTTGATCATGTGGAGAGAGAGTGGGAACACACCTAGCTCTGCTCTACATGCATGGTTTGGACAGTTTCTGTGGACCTTGAGGATCTCCTTACAGAATTGGAGTTGAAATGTTTCTGTGGGTGTTGTGTCCCATGAGGTGTGTCTCTGATTAATTAGGGGGCCCCACACTTCACTTCCATACATAAGGATGGGTTGAATTATACTACTGAATAGTTTTAGCCAAATTTGAATTGGAGGATTGAATTTGTTTAGTGAAGTTCTAATGCTATAGTAGGCCCTGCGTGCCTTATCTGTCAGGGAATGTATTGCTTTGGCAAAGCTGCCAGATGCACTGATGGTTATGCCTAAATAATTATATTCCATTGTATGCTGAAGTGTGGTCCCTCTCACAGTGAAACTGTGTTTGGATTCTTGTGATCTGGCCTTTTTTTGAAATACCATGATCTTAGTTTTCTCAAGGTTGATGTCTAAAGCCCAGTTATGACAGAAGGTGTCCAGCAGTGAGAGGTTCTGCTGTAGACCATGTTCTGTTGGGGATAATATAACCAGGTCATCTGCATACATGAGGAACTTAATTTCTTTGCCATGTAGATCTAATCCAGGGCTTGGGGACTGTTCAAGAATTGTGGCCAATTTATTAATGTAAATGTTAAATAGGGTAGGGGATAGGTTGCACCCCTGGTGCACCCCTCTTCCTTGTTTGAAGAACTCTGTTCTTTTGTTTCCAATTTTTACACAACACTGGTTGTCAGAGTATTTAGATTTAATTAGGTCGTATATTTTACCACCAATTCCACATTGTAAGATTTGGAAAAATAATCCATTATGCCAAATTGTGTCAAAAGCCTTTTTTAGGTCTACGAAACATGCAAATACCTTCCCTTTATGTTTTTTGTGAACGTGGTTTTGGATAAGTGTATGTAGTGTGTAGATGTGGTCTGATGTTTGATGGTTGGGTAGAAAGCCAATCTGGCTTCTAGACAGGACATTGTGGTCAGTGAGATACCCTAATAATCTGCAGTTTAGGATGCTACAGAAGAGTTTGCTGAGGTTGCTGTTAACACAGATGCCTCTGTAGTTACTGGGGTTGTACTTGTCTCCCCTTTTAAATATTGGAGAAATAAGGCCTTTATTCCAAATAGTGGGGTAATATCCTGTTGTCAGCACCAGGTTAAAGTGTTTTAGTATACCAAGTTGAAGTTTTGAGCTACTGTGTTTCAGCATCTCTGAGCTAATGCTGTCTATACCGCAGGCTTTGCCATTTTTAAGGGTTTTAAGTTTGTCCTTTAGTTCTTTAAGAGTGATGGGGTAGTCAAGGGCACATTGGTTATCTTTCACGGCCCTTTCTAGTTCTTTGAGTTTGTCAGTCGTTAAAAGTTGACTGGGGTTCAGACCGTGACATTCTGGATTTTCATAGAGGTCATCAAAGTATTTTATCCAGATATTGCCATTTTGAATTGGGTTCGTCTCTGCACGTGGGCTTCTGTTAATGCTTTTCCATAAATTCCAAAAGGTATTATCATTGATAGCTTTTTCAATTTTGTTGAGTTCTCCTTCCATATAATGTAATTTTTTCACATGGAGGAGTTTTTTGTAATCTTTTAGGGCCTTGATGTATTCAAGCCGTCCCACTGGGTCATTTGGGTTCCTGTGTTTTCTGTTTGACAGTTTCCTCAGGTTTTGTCTTGATAAAGTGCATTCTCTGTCGAACCATCGGTCTTTTTGCTTTATGCTGGATTTTTTACTTTGTGATATTTTTAATTGAGATTCTTTTGCTAATTGGATAAATATACTGTTTAAATGATGTGTGGCCAGATTAATGTTTTCTTCATCAGGTTGATACTGGGTGTTCAGAAAAGTATCCAGAATATTGTGAATGTGATCACGGTCTAGTGCAGCGGTATAGGCAGCAGTGCTCTCTTCTGTCCATCTATATTTCCTCGGCAGAGGAAACATCCTTGGCTCTGGGTTTGGATTGACAATGGGTGACAATGACTTCTTCAGAAATACAGTTATTTGGCTGTGGTCCGATAAGGGCAGTTGTGGTGATACCAGAAATGCATTTATGTAATGTGGTTCAATATCGGTAATGGCATAATCTATAACACTACTACCTAGCACAGAGCAGTGTGTGAGTCTGCCCAGAGAGTCTCCTCTTGTTCTGCCATTAACAATGTACAGACCCAGACCCTTACACATCTGTAGTACCTGTTTGCCAGTTTTGTTTAGCACACTGTCATAACTTTGTCTTTGTGTATTTAATGAAGTGTGGTACAATGGGGAATGTGAGAGTAAGGTATGTTTGTTTCCTTCAAAGTTAATGAAGTCTGGCTCTCTACCAGTTCTGGCATTCAGATCACCACATATCAAGATTGATCCTAAACTCTGGAAAAAGGAGGTTTCTTTTTGGATTTCCTCAAAAATGTCTTCCTCATAGTAGGGTGAGTTTGAGGGTGGGATGTAGATTGCACATACATACACATCTCTGTCGTTTTCCAGAATACTTGAGTCAATTTTAATCCAAATGTGTTGTTTTCCTTTTTTAACAGGTGAGATGCACTCTTTATATTCCCCTTTGTACCACAGTAGTAGACCGCCTGAGTCTCTACCGTTCTTAATATGGTCATGTTTTACAGAGGGTATAACAAGTTCTATATAATTGTTTGGGCAATTAGTTCGGATACAATTTTGATTCCAAGTTTCATTCAAAATTATTATATCAATATTTTTAATACTATTTACAAATTCAGGGTTTGCTGATTTCAAACCAAAAGTTGAAGAGGATAAGCCCTGAATGTTCCAGTTACTAATTGAGAAAGATGCAATTTTCTTTTTCTTAACGGAATAGTGTACTACTAAAGAATATCTGATTTACAAACCAAATGAACGCAACATCATGAAAAGTGTGGTTCAGTGATGATGAATATTACAAGTGCAGGATGCCCCACACTCAATAAAGGAGTGTAGAACAGCCAGCACCAACAACAATGCATCATTAAATCACCGAGCTAATGGGATTTCCACTAGTTCAGAAATTTAGTGCAAAGTAATGTGATAACATCTCTTATCTGATTTGGGTTCAGTTCAGTAGGTGGAGATGTGGTGCCTCTGGCGGCTACAGCAGCGTAACTGTCTCTCTGGGCTGGAGGCTGAGTCTGAGCTGGCTGCTGCTGCTGCCAACTGTATTGTTCCTGGATAGCTTGGTGGGGTAAAACATACTCCACTGAGGTGGGTCTGGAGCCTTGTGGAGGTGGAGCTGGAGCATAGTACGCTGAGTTGGGTCTGGAGCCTTGTGGAGGTGGGGCTGGAGCATAGTACGCTGAGTTGGGTCTGGAGCCTTGTGGAGGTGGGGCTGGGGCGTAGTGCACTGAGGTGGGTCTGGAGCCTTGTGGAGGTGGCGGTGGAGCTGGAGCGTAGTACGCTGAGTTGGGTCTGGAGCCTTGTGGAGGTGGGGCTGGGGCATAGTGCACTGAGGTGGGTCTGGAGCCTTGTGGAGGTGGAGCGTAGTACATTGAGGTGGGTCTGGGGCCCTGAGCAAAGCTATTATTAGTGGCTGTTCCAGTGTGCAGTGAGCTTCTGTGATGGCTGTGATGGCTGGTTGTGGTTGTGGTTGTCCTCCTGTTGTGAGATGTTGATGTGTTGCGGTCTAAAGCTGTGTCTTTAATATTCTTGGCGAACAGTCGTACACCTGTCTGGTTGAGGTGTAGGCGGTCATGCAGGTGCTGGTAGAGGATTTCTGCATGATATGCCATGTGGACGTTTGGTATCTCTGTGCAGGCTTTGGATATTTCAGCGTTGATGGTGTTGATCTCATGCTGAGGTATGTCTCTTCTGGGTAACAGGGTGGATATGGTTACCCTGGCTGTGGGGAACGCTGATGTCGCTCTCTCTGCCACCTGTCTCAGTGAGTGAGCTATGTCTTTGTTCTTTGAAGTTAGATCATTTGTCCCAGTGTGTATCAGGACATGTTTAACATCTTGGAGGTTTGTATTGGTCAGCTTTTCCATGGCTTCTGATGTGGTAGGGCTCCACATCTTTTTGGATGTTCTGCCTGGGAATAGGCGTTTCATGTCAATGTGCTTTCCATTAGAGTCACACAAAAATATAATGTCTGTGTTGTTGTGTGTGAGGTCAGGAGGGAAGAGGGTAAGAGTAGGGCTTGGGAGGGGTGGGGTGCCTAGGAGGGGTGGGGGGTGTAGAGGGGGTGAGAGGGGGAAAACGTGAGAGGAGCAGAGGGTTCTGGTTTCCTCAAGGTCTCCTGGTGCAGGGGCTGTGTCAGTCTGAGTTTGCTGGCTGATGCCAGGTCTGAGTTGGGGGGCTTGGGAGGGGTGGGGGGTGTAGAGGGGTGAGAGGGGAAGATGACATGAGAGGAGCAGAGGGTTCTGGTTTCCTCAGCATCTCCTGGTGCAGGGGCTGTGTCAGTCTGAGTTGGTTGGCCGATGCCAGGTCCTCTGTCAGTTTCCCGAAGTGCTGCTCTCAGACACTGGTTGTCTTCCTCAAGTTCTCGAACGGCCTGATGGAGTTCATTTATCTGGTATCTCTGTTCTCGTACCGTGGAGTAAATCTCCTCCACTGACTGCTTGCTGTCGTCAGACCTCTGAAGGCTGCTCAGTGTTGTCTCTCTTGAAATCTATGAACTCTCGCTCGAGGATGGAGAGTCCCTCCTTCAG
>NC_139636.1:31500462-31502962 GCF_964638095.1 Poromitra crassiceps
TAGTCCTTATTATAATTAATCTCAAAAGTCAAAATCTTTATTGAAAACAGCAAATAAAACGGTAACACTTTACAATAACGTACACAAATCCTATAGTAGTTAGTTACTAGTAAACTAACCATTAACTAATAGCCAGTTAATGAGTAGCTAATGAAAAATTTGGCATTAGTCAATCACTAGTTAATCATAGTTAATGAGTAGGTAGTAGTCATTAGTTAATGATTAGTATCTAATTTCCTGAGTAGAGTAGTTAATCATTACCTAATGATTACTAAATGTCAGCTTGTGAATAGAGTAGTTAATCATTACTTAATGATTCCAAAATGTCAGTGTGTGAATTTATTAGTTCATCATTAGTTCATCATTAGTTAAGGTCACATTGTGAGTATAGTAGTTAATCATTGGTTCATGATTAGTTGTTAGTTCCTTAGCAGAGTAATTACTCATTAGTTAATGGTTAGTCAATGGTCAGTTTAGGAGTATATAGTTAATTGGTAGTTATTCATTACTTAATTATTACCTGTCCATTAGTTACTCTTTTTGTGTACCCTATTGTAAAGTGGTGCATCATACTCAGTAGTTTATGAATACTGAATCATTACTTAATTATTATCTGTCTATTAGTTAGTCTTTTTGTGTACCCTATTGTAAAGTGGTGCATCATACTCAGTAGTTTATGAATACTGAATCATTACTTAATTATTACCTGTCCATTAGTTACTCTTTTTGTGTACCCTATTGTAAAGTGGTGCATCATACTCTGTAGTTTATGAGTACTGAATCATTACCTGTCCATTTGTTACTCTTTTTGCACCCTAATATAAAGTGAAAGACATCCTTATCAAATAAACCCTACCTCCTGGTGAGATTCGAACCGTGAACCCCAAGATTGTTAAATTGTAAGTCTGGTTCTCTACCATCTGAGCTAACCAGCCTGTTGCTTGTTAGAGCCATACTATCGAATGTAGAGCCGGAGACCAAGTATTATAGTTTAAAGGTATATTCCACCCAAATACTACTTTCTGTCCAAGTACTTACAAGTACTTAGACATAAGTAGTATTGGGCTGAAACATACCTAAGTACTTGGACATGAAGTAGTATTTGGATGGAATATACCTTTAAAACTATAAGTACTTGAACAGAAAGTAGTATGTGGATAGGACATAATACTTAGTCTCTGACTCTACAGACCTGTAGTATGGCTCTACCAAATAACAGGCTGGTTAGCTCAGATGGTAGAGAACCAGACTTACAATTTAACAATCTTGGGGTTCAGGGTTTGAATCTCACCTGGAGGGAGTGTTTATTTGATAAGGATATCTTTCACTTTATATTAGGGTGCGAAAAGAGTAACAAATGGACAGGTAATGATTCAGTACTCATAAACTACAGAGTATGATGCACCACTTTACAATAGGGTACACGAAAAGAGTAACTAATGACAGGTAATAATTAAGTAATGATTCAGTATTCATAAACTACTGAGTATCATGCACCACTTTACAATAGGGTACACAAAAAGACTAACTAATAGACAGATAATAATTAAGTAATGATTCAGTATTCATAAACTACTGAGTATGATGCACCACTTTACAATAGGGTACACAAAAAGAGTAACTAATGGACAGGTAATAATTAAGTAATTAAGTAATGAATAACTAACAATTAACTATATACTCCCAAACTGACCATTGACTAACCATTAACTAATGAGTAATTACTCTACTAAGGAACTAACAACTAATCATGAACTAATGATTAACTACTATACTCACAATGTGACCTTAACTAATGATGAACTAATGATTAACTAATACATTCACGCACTGACATTTTGGAATCATTAAGTAATGATTAACTACTCTATTCACGAGCTGACATTTAGTAATCATTAGGTAATGATTAACTACTCTACTCAGGAAATTAGATACTAATCATTAACTAATGACTACCTACTCATTAACTATGATTAACTAGTGATTGACTAATGCCAAATTTTTCATTAGCTACTCATTAACTGGCTATTAGTTAATGGTTAGTTTACTAGTAACTACTATAGGATTTGTGTACATTATTGTAAAGTGTTACCAATAAAACTAGATTAGGCCATGTGCCCGTGTTTACAAACACCATGATCCGTGAACTGTGCTCCGCCCCTTGTTTCACGCAACACGCAAGTAGGGGTAACCTCGCACCACTGGTGAAAGTGGGCCGGAACCGTCCGGTGCGCAGTTCCGGTAAGACTTTCGGTGCCTGAACGCCGTTGGGGGAAGACATGCAGCTGCCTGTCAATCAAAATCCGATTGCTGCAGAAGTAGTCACGATCCATAATTTCCAACAAGGAAATGCATGGCAGACGTTATGTCATTAAACAACAGTCTCTCTCATAAATTGCTTCTAAATTGTTCCTGTTTTAGACCTGGCTGTCAGTGGTTTTTAATCCGTGCTGTGTGTGTAGGCTGATTTGCGCTTCCAGCACGCAGCTCCTGAATGCCG
>NC_139636.1:31507962-31547962 GCF_964638095.1 Poromitra crassiceps
ATCTTCATTGTACCTGGACATACCATATATTTGATGAATGGTCTAGGTGTGTAGATTCTGCTCTAGAGTTTTATGAGGCTCTGATTATCCTAGACATTTTATAAAGTACAGTAATGTCAAGTAAAAAAAATGCTGTCATCACAATGAAACTGTTACTATGAGGACATATTTCATCACACATGCAGTTGGGCTCTCTGGATTCACAGGAGTCTCAACTTTGTAGTCGTACCCAATTTCAACAATTCCATGACTGTTTAGTTATGACAGTGTGCAGAAGTAAGGAAAGAAAACAGGCAAGAATAAAATGTGTTCACTGCAGAACACTTATGCTCGATGTAGCTGACACATCAGACATGGGGGCTCTAAAACTGAGACTTGTGGTTCTAATGAGCCCAATTTCATTCAGACTTCACTGAATTTGGAGCTACAGTATGTTACACTCATGAGCTAGCATAACATGGCTGGTATCTACCGGTTTGAATCAATGTCTATTTTCTGCTAATATTGACTGCGTTTAAATGGACATGAGTATCCCGGTTATTGTCGGGGTTTTGAAGTATCCCGTTTTTGTGTTTGCTCATGTGAACATCATATCCCGATTTCAGAAACCTGGATAAGCCCTTATCCCGGTTTTGAGAAACCCGGTGGTTTACGGAGATTTTCTGTTTCTAACCCCTCCCCCTACCCTAACCCTAACCCTAAGATCTCAGAACGTTACCATTTTACAATTTTCTAGCCGAAATTGTAACATAGCAACGTTGCTCCAAAACGTTGCTATTATCAATTTTCTGTGAGACTGTGTTGCAATGGTTATGCTAGCTGGAGTACTCCGAAGGAACCCGGGATACTGCTGCATGTATACATCTTATCATGGTTTGTGACTGCAGCAGATCACCTGTGCAGGCGTGGCTTCAGTCAAGTCTCACTTCTGGAGTGATGAGGAAATGGAGTTTTGTCTTTCAGTGATGAAAGAAATAAATACTTGGCAGCTTAGATAGGAGAAAGCATGGAAATGCTGACCTATTAAAGTCTGTAGTAGACAGACTACAGGAGGAAGACCTATTCAAGTCTGTAGTAGACAGACTACAGAAGGAAGACCTATTCAAGTCTGAATAGCGCACTATACCCGATAGCTGATAATTATAAATAAAAGCTATTTGCAGCGTTGTAACGTAACCGGAATGGACAGACTGATCAGCGTGCCTTGCAACACCTGGCCACCTGCTCAGTTCAGAGAAAGCCTGTGCGATGGTTATGTAACGTTAGCACACGTGGCATGGTTAATTAGTTGGTAGAAAGAACAGCTAGACAGCTTTTGCGATTTATTCCAGTAACATCTTATAACAGCCTGTCTAGCATTAGCGGAGTTGGAGTGTATCAACTGTGAACTGTGAGTGAAAGCGGCTGGACGTCCAGTCTCACTGATGACTCAGTCTCATCTCATAAGGTGCATACTGCGCTCGTTAACAGCTCGTTAACAGCTTGTTAATGTCGTGTTTCCTAACACATACGAATACGGCAGAAGAGATATGTTTAACACTTCTTTAATCAGAGAGATCAGACTCCGTACAACACTGGCAAGTACTCTACTTCGACTAACCCAAAACGTCCCCTCTAACCAGTCCTGTGCACTCTAGTGCCACAAGTGGCGTACTGCCCTAATGGCATGCAATACACCACATCTCCCTTTTTTCAAAGAAAACAAAAACAGTAGATCTCACAATTTCTTTTGAAAATAAATGAATCCCCAAATACCACAACTTATCTGATTAAGATTCTCATTACTGTTAACCTTATGAACTTTCTCTTTCTGTTACCAAACATGAACATTTTTGTCATTTTCTCTATTCGTTTATATGACATTTATATCAACTGATAAACATCTCCAACATGGACTCTTTGTCTGTCTTTCTTTTTTTTTTTTCAATTGACTTTTCACAAGTCCAGTCTTTGAGGTTTGGTGACAATCCTGCCCGACCTAGTTCTGTTAACAGCAGGCGAGAGGGTATGTGGTGCCTCTGCTGGATGTGTAGCAGTTTGTGTTGCATCAGGCGTACACTCAGGTGGTGGGTCGAGTACACTGGACACCTCCGGGCTGCCGTCTGACACTCGCATCGGGATTAGATGACGTCTGTTCCGCCTGATGTGGCCATGTGGCCCCTCCACTACATACGAGCGGGGAGTAGAATGAGTGGATACCACAGTCCCAGAAGTCTTAGTGTCCGTGATCCACACCTCTTGTCCTGGTGTGAGCTGACTGAGATTCCTGGCCCGGTGTCTCGTGTTAAAAGTTGCAGTGTCTTTACACTTCCTCTCCCTGTCTTTTCCGGCGACCACAGCTTGGTCTGGGAGTTCCGGCTCCAGGAGAGAAGGGTGTTGGGGTAACGGTGTGCGTAGCCTCCGGCCCATCAGAAGCTGGGCTGGGCTGTAGCCATTCGCTAAAGGTGTTGCCCTATATGCTAGGAGGGAAAGATATGGGTCAGTAGCTTTTTTTAGCATGTGTTTTACAGTTTGGATGTGACGTTCCGCCTCTCCATTACTTTGGGCAAATCTGGGGCTGCTCGTGGCATGCTGAAAGCCAGTTGACTGCAAAGTCATTAAACTGTTGACTCACAAACTGAGGTCCATTATCGCTAATGAGGAGCTCTGGCACGCCATGACACGCAAATATAGATTTCAAGTGTACTATCACATCTTCTGATCTCATGGCAGTTAGCTTGGCTATCTCTACAAATTTAGAGAAGTAGTCTACTACCAGAAGATAATTACTGCCGTCGAGTGTGAATATATCAGCACCTAATTTTTGCCACGGTCGCTCCGGGAGCTTACTGGGCAGTAGTGGCTCAACTGGATTGGTTCGTTCCTTAATGCAGGTTCTGCAGTTAAGTATGAGTTCGTTTAGCTGACCACTCATCCCTGGCCACCAGACTGCTTCTCTAGCCCGCTCCTTACATTTCTTAATGCCCTGGTGGCCTTCGTGTAGTTTCTCTAGAACTGAGTTGCGCATGGCTGAGGGGATTACTAATCTTGTGCCTCTGAGCAGCAACCCGTCGTGAACTGTGAGGACGGCTCTTTCTGGCCAGTAGGTTTTTATTACACCTTTCAGCTGATTCGGGTCTGGCCAACCCTCCTGGCATAGAGCCATGACTGCAGAGCACACGCTGTCTGCTTTTAGCTGTTCTCTTAGTTCTGCTAAGTATGTAGGGCTTGCAGCTAAGTTCTCTACTACTGAAAGTATGTAGATGTTGGTATCTTCCATGAGATTTGTGTCTGAGATACTTAAGTGTTTTGGTTGACTAACAGGAGCACGAGATAGAGTGTCGGCTGTGTATAAGGCTTTGCCTGGCACGTGTGAGATGGAGTAACTATAGCTCATGAGTCTAAGGCGAAACCTCTGGATTCTGGGGGGAAGCTCTGCAAGTGCCTTAGTTCCCAGCAGGCTCACCAGTGGCTTGTGATCGGTTTCTAGGTGAAAGTGTCTGCCTATAAGAAAGTCCCGGAACCGCTCACACCCCCAGGTAAGGCCTAATGCCTCTTTCTCCACCTGTGCATAGCGCTGCTCCGTCTCTGTGAGTGAACGTGAGGCATACGCTACAGGACCCCACTGCTCCCCCTCTTTCTGTAAGAGGACAGCACCGAGTCCATATGCTGACGCATCAGCTGACAGTTTTAGCTCCTTGTTGGGGTCATAGAGTAACAGCAGGGGGGTTGACGACAAGTCGTTTTTCAGCTCATTGAAGGCACGCTGTTGTGCAGCACCCCAGACCCAATGATTTTTTTTTGAAGTCAAGTCTCTCAGGGGCTTATCCTTCCCCGCCAGATTGGGTATGAATTTCCCCAAATGATTTAGCATCCCAAGAAAGCTGCGAAGCTCGCTGACGTTGGATGGTTCCTGCAACTCTCTGACGGCCCTTGTCTTTTCTGGGTCTGGTTCCACGCCGTCTGCTGATATTATTTGCCCCAGAAACTTGATCTTGCTCTTGCTTAGCTTACACTTCTCCATGTTTAGTGTGACACCGGCATTCTGAAGTCTGCTTAGCACTGTGTGAAGTCTAGCATCATGCTGGTCTTGATCTACTCCCCATACTAGAACATCATCCATTAGGCATACAGCTCCCTGCAGCCCGTCCAGAATCTGTGACATTCTCTGCTGAAAATGTTCGGGGGCAGAAGCGATCCCAAATGGCATTCTGTTAAAATAATAGCGACCATATGGAGTAATGAAGGTCGTATATTTAGCTTATTCAGGGGACAATGGGATCTGCCAAAATCCTTTGTTTGCGTCGAGCTTGCTGAAGATCTGTGCTCCCGCGATCTGTCCCAGGGTCTGCTCCACTGAGGGTAGAATAAATTGTTCCCTGCAGACAGCTTCGTTTAGGTGAGTCAGGTCCACGCATATACGGACGGAGCCTGTTTTGGTCGGCACAGGCACCATGCCCGCACACCACTCTGTCGGCTCCTCAACTCTAGTGATGACGCCCTGGCTCTCCATCTGCCCGAGCTCCTCCTTGACTTTCTCCAGGAGGGGAATGGGAACTCTCCTTGGTGTTGATAGGGCAAAAGGAACAGCGTCTTTCTTGAGTGCGATAGTGTACGGTTGTTGCAACAGACCGAGCCCGTGACACAGCTTTGGGTATGCTTCCTTCATTGTTGCTTTGTCAATACTGTCCATTCTAGTGACTAGGTTAAGTTTGACGCTGGCAGGCCTACTTATTAAGGCAATGTGTAGGTCTCTAACCACATACACGCTTTCTTGTATAGTGCGTTCTCCCTTACACAGAGTCTCTTGGTATCTGCCCAGCACGTGAAGTGGATTGCCTCCTGGGCCAATCAATGGTCTGTCTGATTTAGTCAGTGTGCAGTGTCCCTCAGCAATGTCCTTGTACATGTGCTCTGGGATGACGGTGACATCCGCACCTGTGTCTATTTTGAAGATCACTTTGTGTTGTCTAATAGACAGTTCTGTAAGCCAGGGGTCCTCCCCCGCTTCCACTGTGCCGAGAAAGAATGCTGGGCTATTATCATCATGTCCTGCTTCTACAGCATGTACTGTCTTGGCTGACATGCAGACTTTACTGAAGTGACTTTTTTTTCGCATGTATGACATGTCACTTCTCTGGCAGGACACTCCCACTTTCCATGACTAGGGGACTTTCCACATCTCAGACACGGCTTGTATCCAGACGGCCCAGACTGAGACTGTTGCGCTGCAGGAGCATGTTTAAACTGACTTTGGGGTTTATGTTTAAATGTTTTTGGTCCCCTCTCTCTTGCAGTGACAGCGTCAACATCACTACTTTTACTCTCACCTCTTAGGTCTGTTTGTTGCTTCTTCACACTTTCTGACTGTCGTGCCATGTTAACAGCCTTTGCCAATGTCAAATCTTTATCCAACTGCATCCTCTCTGATAGAGAAATGTCTCTCAGTCCTACTACCAGGCGATCTCTTATCAGTTCATCATGGAGTATTCCATAGGCACAGTTTTCGGCAAGGGCATACAATGCAGTGATGAACGCATCCACTGTTTCATTAGCTTGTTGCACTCTCTGATTGAATCTGGCCCTTTCATATATGACATTTTTCCTGGGCACGAAGTATTTGTCAAAAGCGTCTTTTACTGCATCATATTGCTGTCTTTCTGCATCCGACAGAACTTGCCCACGTAGGATGTCATCGGCTTCATCGCCCATGCAGTAGACCAACGTGTTTACCTGGTTAGCCTGTGAGCCGATGTGTAGGTTGCTAGCCAGTCGAAATCTTTCGAACCTTCTTATCCATTTTTCCCACTCCTGTGGTCTTGAAAAGTTGAATGCCTCAGGTGGTTGGATCGTGAAGGTGGCGTTTGGTGGTGCAATCATAGCTGGCTGTGGCTGCTGCGTTGTCGATGGTCCTCCTTCATCCTCGGACATGTTGTTGCCGACGTGCTGCTGCTAATGCTAGCTAGCTTATGCACTCGCTAACTAACACACTTCGCCTGCAGCTCTTTTTCCGCTTCTTCTGTATGCACTCACTCTCCCTTACTGCCGCACCACTTCTGACACCATGTCGTGTTTCCTAACACATACGAATACGGCAGAAGAGATATGTTTAACACTTCTTTAATCAGAGAGATCAGACTCCGTACAACACTGGCAAGTACTCTACTTCGACTAACCCAAAACGTCCCCTCTAACCAGTCCTGTGCACTCTAGTGCCACAAGTGGCGTACTGCCCTAATGGCATGCAATACACCACAGTTAACAGCTGATGGCTGACGGCTGCATGCTGAAGGCTGAAACGTGTCCATTGTTTGTGCTGATAGCTGAGCCATTTAACCAGGGGCATAGACAGAAATTTAATTATGGGTGGGCCTGGATAAAATTGGTGGGGCAATTGCATGATGAAACTTTGCGCGCGAGGTGCGCAAAATTCCTAGATGTCATGAAGTCATCATGCATTAGACTCTGGAGATGATGTGCCCTGCATTTTTAAGCTACAAAACCATTAGCTAGCAAGGCAGCAGCAAGTTTGCCTCTAGAAAACAACCAATTGGGCCAGGGCAAGAAGTGGGTGGGCCTGTGCCTACCCAGGCCCACCCGTAGAAACGCCCCTGCATTTAACTTAAATGTCCATCGCTCTGCTGGTTCCTCTCCTTTCTGTGGCAACTGTGGTTGCCTGTCTCTAGCCTGGATCACTCCCTGTGTGCTTCTGCTTCTAGAAAAGGTCCGTGTTGCAACTTGCTTCCGCGGCATGCTACTTAGTTCCGGATCGCTTTTATTTTTATGAAATTGAATTTCTCCTATGAAATTATTAACAACAGCGATTGCGCGACCAACGTGAATCTCGTCGACCAAGAGCACGTCGACCAAACAATCGACCAATCGACCTGGAGGGGGCAGCCCTAATACAGACCACAGGAGGAAGACCTATTCAAGTCTGTAGTAGACAGACTACAGGAGGAAGACCTATTCAAGTCTGTAGTAGACAGACTACAGGAGGAAGACCTATTCAAGTCTGTAGTAGACAGACTACAGGAGGAAGACCTATTCAAGTCTGTAGTAGACAGACTACAGGAGGAAGACCTATTCAAGTCTGTAGTAGACAGACTACAGGAGGAAGACCTATTCAAGTCTGTAGTAGACAGACTACAGGAGGAAGACCTATTCAAGTCTGTAGTAGACAGACTACAGGAGGAAGACCTATTCAAGTCTGTAGTAGACAGACTACAGGAGGAAGACCTATTCAAGTCTGTAGTAGACAGACTACAGGAGGAAGACCTATTCAAGTCTGTAGTAGACAGACTACAGGATGAAGACCTATTCAAGTCTGTAGTAGACAGACTACAGGAGGAAGACCTATTCAAGTCTGTAGTAGACAGACTACAGGATGAAGACCTATTCAAGTCTGTAGTAGACAGACTACAGGAGGAAGACCTATATAAGTATGTAGTAGACAGACTACAGGAGGAAGACCTATTCAAGTCTAGACAGACTACAGGAGGAAGACCTATTCAAGTATGTAGTAGACAGACTACAGGAGGAAGACCTATTCAAGTCTGTAGTAGACAGACTACAGGAGGAAGACCTATTCAAGTCTGTAGTAGACAGACTACAGGAGGAAGACCTATTCAAGTCTGTAGTAGACAGACTACAGGAGGAAGACCTATTCAAGTCTGTAGTAGACAGACTACCGGAGGAAGACCTATTCAAGTCTGTAGTATACAGACTACAGGGGGAAGACCTATTCAGAGGGGACAGACCACGGTGACAATGGAATCCAAGGGAATCCTACACCGTCTTGGCCCAAAAAAGGTGAATGACGTGAAACACAACCAACACAAGTGAGATTTGTGTTGTAAAGATCACAGACACCTACATATAACCTGTTGGGTTATTTCACCTACTTTAGTGAGACTGTGATGAATTTGAGGGTTTTTGAGCCCATCTAGAAGGGTCTAAAATCGCCAATATTTCATTGCATTTTACACAGAGAATAAAAGGAATGGCAGTAATTTCATTTGTTTTTGCAGAAGGAAACTTGACGTAACGTAGCCATCTCAATTCAAAACTCTCGCTCACTCTCTGCCCCCCCTCTCTCTTTCTCTCTCTCCAGAGTCTGTGAGGTTGGTGAATGGTACTAGTCTGTGCTCAGGCAGACTGGAGGTGAAGTCTAACCAGTCCTGGTCCTCAGTGTGTGAAGCTGACTGTGACCAGCAGGATGCAGAGGTGGTCTGTAGGGAGCTTGGCTGTGGGGCTCCTTCAGTCCTCCAGGGGGCGCTCTATGGAGAAGTGGAGGCTCCAATGTGGACCAAAGAGTTCCAGTGTAAAGGGAATGAGTCTGCTCTCCTGGACTGTGGAAGCTCAGGCTCAGCTAGAAAAACCTGCTCACCTGGCAAAGCTGTTGGACTCACCTGCTCAGGTAGGAGAGGAGCTGCAGCTTGTATTTGCCTTAATTTTTGTTCTAATCAAAGTGACTTTACTTCTTTTACTAATGACTCTTGTTTCTGTTCAGAGCCTGATGATGTCAGGTTGGTGGGAGGAGCCAGCCGGTGTGCTGGTGGACTGGAGATTAAAACATCTAATGGAGACTGGAAAACAGTGCATCGTGAGGACTCTCAGTGGGACCTGAAGTCAGCAGCTGTAGTGTGCAGACAGCTGGCATGTGGCTCTGCTGTTTCAACACAATGGAGAAAGTATAACTCATCAAGATCTTCCACGGCAATGAAAAATGACTGGGTGATTCATTCTGACTGTGATGGATCTGAGTCTGCACTGAGGGAGTGTGCAGGAAATTCACAATCATATGAAAGCTCTTCCATCCTGGAGCTGATCTGCTCAGGTAACTGAACAGTGACATCACATCCTCAGCTGCTTCCACAGTGCCAGGCTGCTCTCTGACTCCTCTGTGTTACAATGTAGCAGTTATCTATATGAATGTAGCAGTTCTCTGTATTACATATGAATGTAGCAGTTCTCTGTATTACATATGAATGTAGCAGTTCTCTGTATTACATATGAATGTAGCAGTTATCTGTATTACATCTGAATGTAGCAGTTCTCTGTATTACATATGAATGTAGCAGTTCTCTGTATTACATATGAATGTAGCAGTTCTCTGTATTACATATGAATGTAGCAGTTATCTGTATTACATCTGAATGTAGCAGTTCTCTGTATTACATATGAATGTAGCAGTTCTCTGTATTACATATGAATGTAGCAGTTCTCTGTATTACATATGAATGTAGCAGTTCTCTGTATTACATATGAATGTAGCAGTTCTCTGTATTACATATGAATAGCAGTTATCTGTATTACATAATTAGCAGTTCTCTGTATTACATCTGAATGTAGCAGTTCTCTGTATTACATATGAATGTAGCAGTTCTCTGTATTACATATGAATGTAGCAGTTCTCTGTATTACATAATTAGCAGTTCTCTGTATTACATCTGAATGTAGCAGTTCTCTGTATTACATATGAATGTAGCACTTCTCTCTATTACATATAAATGTAGCCTCTCTCTGTGTTGTACGGTGGCTGCTAACAGACAAACCGTCATCTTTCAACCATCAGCATTCATCACTTTGGTTCAGCCAACCATCCCCCTCTCTATTTACAGACCTGCTGGTCCAGCCAATCATCTCCCTCTCTTTTTACAGACCTGCTGGTCCAGCCAATCATCTCCCTCTCTATTTACAGACCTGCTGGTCCAGCCAACCATCTCCTTCTCTGTTTACAGATCTGCTGGTTCAGCCAATCATCTCCCTCTCTTCCTCCATGGACGGGGTCTCCGAGGCCCAGCAGCAGGGGTTTCAGGTGTTCAGGGGCTCCAGCTTCACCATCAGCTGCTCCATCCAGCCACAGTACCCAGGAGGCTTCTTCCACCTCACCTCCAGCAACACAGCACACAACTACATCCTGCCAGCTGTCAATCACTCTGCCCTCAACAGAGCAGACAACCACACCCAGCCAGCTGTCAATCACTCTGCGCTCAACACAGCAGACAACCACACGCAGCCAGCTGTCAATCACTCTGCCCTCAACACAGCAGACAATCACACCCAGCCAGCTGTCAATCACTCTGCCCTCAACACAGCAGACAACCACACCCAGCCAGCTGCCAATTACTCTGCCTTCAACACAGCAGACAACCACACACAGCCAGCTGTCAATCACTCTGCCCTCAACCACACCCAGCCAGCTGTCAATCACTCTGCCCTCAACACAGCAGACAACCACACCCAGCCAGCTGTCAATCACTCTGCCCTCAACCACACCCAGCCACCTGGCAATCTCACTGCCAACTTCCTGTTTCCTGCTGCAAGCCATGCCCACCAAGGGATCTACAGCTGTGTTTATCACATCTATTTCTCTCATAACTTCTCCTCTGAGAGCCAGCCCCTGTCTCTCACTGTCTCAGGTAACCTGACGGAGAATATTCCAGTTTTTGCCCTTATTCCGAAAAAGATAATCGTAAATATTCCTGTTTGCATGCAGCAGTGCATACTCCCATTACTGTAACATAAAATGTTCCCATGACGTAATGTACGACCTACGGCTACGCTGATTCATGCATTCACTCACTCACTCATCTTAATCTGCCCCCCAATGGCTGTTACAGGCAATGTACACCAGATATGTTACGACTGCGTTGCGGATCCAGTAAAACTGCCAGATCGACTCTCGCCTATGTTAATTGATGGGCGATACATGTTAATTGATGGGCGATACATGTTAATTGATGGGCGATACATGTTAATTGATGGGCGATACATGTTAAGTGATGGGCGATACATGTTAAGTGATGGGCGATACATCTTAATTGATGGGCGATACATGTTAAGTGATGGGCGATACATGTTAATTGATGGGCGATACATGTTAATTGATGGGCGATACATGTTAAGTGATGGGCGATACATGTTAAGTGATGGGCGATACATGTTAAGTGATGGGCGATACATGTTAAGTGATGGGTGATACATGTTAATTGATGGGCGATGCATGTTAAGTGATGGGCGATACATGTTAATTGATGGGCGATACATGTTAATTGATGGGCGATACATGTTAATTGATGGGCGATACATGTTAATTGATGGGCGATACATGTTAAGTGATGGGTGATACATGTTAAGTGATGGGCGATACATGTTAAGTGATGGGTGATACATGTTAATTGATGGGCGATACATGTTAATTGATGGGTGATACATGTTAATTGATGGGCGATACATGTTAAGTGATGGGCGATACATGTTAATTGATGGGTGATACATGTTAAGTGATGGGCGATACATGTTAATTGGTGGGCGATACATGTTAAGTGATGGGCGATACATGTTAAGTGATGGGCGATGCATGTTAAGTGATGGGCGATGCATGTTAATTGATGGGCGATACATGTTAATTGATGGGCGATACATGTTAATTGATGGGCGATACATGTTAAGTGATGGGCGATACATGTTAAGTGATGGGTGATACATGTTAATTGATGGGCGATGCATGTTAAGTGATGGGCGATACATGTTAATTGATGGGCGATACATGTTAATTGATGGGCGATACATGTTAATTGATGGGCGATACATGTTAATTGATGGGCGATACATGTTAATTGATGGGCGATACATGCAGCATATATGTTCAGACCTTACAGTGGGCCAAATTCTTACGGGTCCTGTTAACACTTCCGGCGGTCACGGCGCAAAATAAGAGTTGTTTTTGGAGTGCAGGGGGTAAAATAAAGAACGTAGCCTACTACTTTGAGCCGGTACACAGCAAGCAAGCGAGTATCCACTGTTAGCCAGGTCAGATAACGTTATCGTTGATAATGACGAGCACTTTCTTGTAAAACATACCTGGACTCCAACAAAGAAAGCTTCAGATAGTTTTCTCTCCTCCAAGCCTAGAGCCACTTACGTCAATAAGACCCGCAGAGTTAACGTAATTCCCTGGAATGCGAGACTTAACGAGCCAGTTACATGGCGTTGCATTCTTAGACATTGCCGTTTGCTTTTATTTGGTATGTTACATATTTGGCTAAATTATTAGTTAATTCAGAGTTAGATGATATTGGAGCAGCCAGCCATTTTATTTTATTTTTAGCGGAAGTTTTGACACGACCACACAACCGGGTCAAATGGGCGTGGCTACATAAGGTGAATAGGGGTGTAAAAATACACGTATTTGTACCGTACCACATTCGTACCGAAACTATACCGAACGGTGCAACTGTACCGAATTTTGAATTTTTTTAAACGAAAAAAAAATCCAAAAAAGTAAAAAAAAAAAAAAAAAAATTACCATCTAACAATTTTAGAGACGTACTTGTTAAACTGTAACGTTTTTGGCTGTGGGCCAATGTTTCTATTTCACTATTTTTTGGAGACTGGGTTGCGTGAGAATGTGAACCGACCTCAATCCGACACAACTGCATGAAACGGGGTGCATTTTTTACCACGTGCGCAGCGCGTGGTCAGGAGAACGTTCTTTGGGGTGAGTCATTCATTCACTCAGTCAGTCAGTTATGTCACAGAAAGGACATTTCGGTGTCGCTTGGTGACATTCCCTCTCGTTTCCCGACGGGGTGGTGTTTCAACGCTTAATGTTCACCCCCGCCCACTTGTGGCGCTGCCTGAACTACGAGTGCACCTAGACACACACAGACACAGCGGTAACACTTTACAATACTGGTGCAAACATGTGCATGAATGCATGCTTAACTCATGATGAATTAAGCCATTAATTGATGCTTACCGCATCATCAACTAATGAAAGGTATGTTTGATGAACACACCGAGTCATATATGAATTACTATTAATTAAGTAGGCTATGCCTATATCATCATAGTTAATTCCTCATCAACACATACATTAACACACTGTGTTCAATAATACCGTAATTCATGTGTTAATTACCACTATCGACATCCAGCTCCCTGCAACCGGAACTTTAGCGTTACCAGACCGCAATGCCGACAGCCCACAATCTGAACCAGCTGAGCGTTCATCATGGGCATTCCTTCCTCTTCGAAGCTTGGTCCACTGCAGGGACACAGAACATGTGGCAGGTGTTTTGAGCCTATCTTACCGGGTGTCTAAATGCACGACCCAGCAGGCCAGCCACCCCCAGGCTAAGAGCCTCTCTCCCGGCCCGACACCCAGGGCAGCCCAGGGTCTGTCTGAGAGCAGGTCGAGGTCACTGGGGGCTGGGTTTACCCAGGCTACCACCACCCAACCCCTACCCGCCCTGCCCCTCACCTTGCCTGGGTCCCACACCTCCGGCCGAGACCCCTTCAGAACCTCTTAGCCGGGTACGGCTATTTCAGCAGCTGTAGCTATCATTCCGATGTTGCTGCTCTGATATATGTAGGCTATGCGTGTAGTAGCCCGCCTTGGTAGCCCCGAACCACTATTCCACAAATGCATGATCCTTTCAAGTTGTATCTCGTTGTAAAGGTGACTAATCAGGCTTTCCAACAATATAAAATACAATACCACTTGGTATTATTAAAGGGGAAAAATAATCGACCGAATTAACTAACAATAATTTTTTTAGGATTTTAGCTGAGTAATATTTCAGTAATGTAACAGTACTTCTACTTGAGTACAGACGTTCAGTTTAAATTGTAACAACTTTCACGTAACAAAAAATGCCCTTTCTGAAATTAAATACATAAATTAGAAGGCAAATTAATAGGTTTAATAGGTTTAAGGAATGTCTTTTTCTTACCTCATGCTGGTACGCTGTCCTTCCATTCAAACTTGGAACATCTATGGCAGGGGTGCCCAATACGTCGATCGCGATCGACCGGTCGATCGCGAAGGTAGTGTGGTCGATCGCATGGCATTGAGGAAGAAAAAAAAAAAAAAAAATTTTTTTTTTTTTTTTTTTAACTGTTTTTCCACTGTTTCCACTGTTTTTCCACTGTTTTTCCACTGTTTCCACTGTTTTTCCACTGTTTTTCCACTGTTTCCACTGTTTTTCCACTGTTTTTCCACTGTTCCACTGTTTTCCACTGTATACTCAGTGTATATATATATAAATAAATATGCTTGGTAGCTCACTTTGACTTGGTCATTTTAAAAGTAGCTCGCAAGCTGAAAAAGTGTGGGCACCCCTGATCTATGGGAACAGATTAGTGATGGTGACGCAATATACAATGTGTATCAGGCACGGCCATCGGTGTATTTAATATTATCGGCCGATGAGACAGTTGTCAACAATGCAAAAATCGTCCATTTCCAATATTTAACCGATACATTTGTGCATCACTAAGGGCAACCAGGGCCGTAACCAGGGTTCCGAAATAGGGGAGGCCCAGCAAGGGGAGGCGGATTCGGTGGCGCCCGCAAAAAAATTTGAGGGTTTTTCCCCCCCTTTTTTTGCCATATTTAGAGTAATATATCATTTTAAATCAACATTAGGATTATACTGTTGTGATGTCATTATTCAGTATATTCTCTTTCATGTCACCACCTGCTCAGCTCTCCTGTCAACATAATTGTAACTAACAAACACAAACTGTTTTAGCCAAATTCATATCAAAATGACACCTACAAACACAGGTACACAACCCAAGCCGTACACAACACACAAAGTCATCATCGATAATAAAAAAAACATACAGAGGGACATTTATTTATTCCTGATAGGAACCATTGAAAAATAAAATAAAATATATTATGTTGTTTTTAACTTTACACCACCTCTTTTTGTTACTTATTGGGTCATGAAACTGAAACCATGCATATAGCCACCTGCATACCTGACTTCGGGAGCTTGGCAATTGGCATCATGCATGATTAGCCAGTAGCATCCCAACGTGTCACACAGGTAACATTACTTAAGAGACAGACTAGACACTTACTTTCTTGGTTGTTGCTAAAAAATCTGTCAGTGTCACTCACTGTCTGTCGTTCACTCGCTCACTGTCTCGCAGCTCGCTCACCTTCAATTATCTCGCCAGGCAGACAGACAGTCATCACTCACCACCATGCTGCTGCTCTCTCGGAATCAAGTTACCGCGGACGCGGGGTCAGATGACTTCCTGCCTGACCTGCCTTTCGTTTCAAAATAAAAGCGATCCCGTGTTTTTCATGCTTTTCCATGCAGATTGTTTTATAAAAAAATAAATAAAAATAAATAAAAAATAAAAAACTTTTTTTTTTCTCTGAAATATTAGGGGAGGTCCGGACCTCCCCGTCCTCATAGCTAGTTACGGCCATGAGGGCAACACAAGCTTTATGTTTATTGGGAGCTGTTCTCATGATGTCATCTGATGAGATGTTTCTGTTTCAGCCTCTCCAGCAGATCTCACCTTCAGACATGTTGTCCCGCTGCTGACTGTGCTGTTGCTGCTCACTGGCCTCTGTTTCTACTGCAAGGTACTGAACATCTTTACTCAGTAGACAATTGGTTAAATGAGACAGTTAGACTGTACAATTTTAGCTAGAAGAGAGATCCAATAACAGCTGCTGTCATGTCTCTCCAGGCCAAAAGGAGGCACAGGCCAGGAAGAGACAACATTGAGCTGGTTTATTATAACCTTGTTGGTTCCAGTGCTGAACGGAGTGAGGAGGACATTGAGATGGGTTATGATGACGTGGGTGATCCCAGTGCTGAAGGAAGAGAGGAGAACATTGAGCCGGATCATGATGACGTGGGTGGTCCCAGTGCTGAAGGAAGAGAGGAGAACATTGAGCTAGATTATGATGACCTGGATGGTCCCAGTGCTGAAGGAAGAGAGGAGAACATCGAGCTGGATTATGATGACCTGGATGGTCCCAGTGCTGAAGGAAGAGAGGAGAACATTGAGCTAGATTATGATGACCTGGGTGCTCAAGGAAGAGAGCAGGATATTGAGCTGGATTATGATGACCTGGATGGTCCCAGTGCTGAAGGAAGAGAGGAGGACATTGAGCTGGATTATGATGACCTGGATGGTCCCAGTGCTGAAGGAAGAGAGGAGGACATTGAGCTGGATTATGATGACCTGGATGGTCCCAGTGCTGAAAGAAGAGAGGGGGACATTGAGCTGGATTATGATGACCTGGGTGGTCCCAGTGCTGCAGGAAGAGAGGAGAACATTGAGCTGGATTATGATGACCTGGATGGTCCCAGTGCTGAAGGAAGAGAGGAGAACATTGAGCTGGATTATGATGATCTGGATGGTCCCAGTGCTGAAAGAAGAGAGGAGGACATTGAGCTGGATTATGATGACCTGGGTGGTCCCAGTGCTGAAGGAAGAGAGGAGGACATTGAGCTGGATTATGATGACCTGGGTGGTCCCAGTGCTGAAGGAAGAGAGGAGGACATTGAGCTGGATTATGATGACCTGGATGGTCCCAGTGCTGAAAGAAGAGAGGAGGACATTGAGCTGGATTATGATGACCTGGATGGTCCCAGTGCTGAAAGAAGAGAGGAGGACATTGAGCTGGATTATGATGACCTGGGTGGTCCCAGTGCTGAAGGAAGAGAGGAGGACATTGAGCTGGATTATGATGACCTGGGTGGTCCCAGTGCTGAAGGAAGAGAGGAGGACATTGAGTTGCATTAAGATGACCTGGGTAGTTCTAGTGCTGAAGGCGGGTCGGGCCATCATGCTGACTGCTCTGCTCAGAGACCCCCCCCCCCCTTTCCCCCGTGACCCTCTCCAAATCAAGACAGAGAGTCAATAACCAAGAGAAAATGGAACTTGAAAAAGCTATAAAAAAAATAATTTGCATGATTTTTTTTTTTTGATAATATTTTTTTCCCGATTTTTTTTATCCCATTTTTATCCCCCATTAGTGCTAATTTCATTTATTTATCCTGGTTGCTACTCCACCCTCTGCCGCTCTGGGGAGAGCCGAAACTGGCTCCATGCTTCCTCCGAGACATAGGCAGTTAGCCAGCCGCTTCTTTTCACCTGACAGGGGAAGCTTCACCGGTAGGACATAGCACGTGGGAGGTTCACGCTATTCCAACCAGTTCCCCTCCCTCTGAACAGCCGCCATTAACGACCAGAGGAGGAACCACATTAGCAACCAGGATATTGCATGTTTTGGTGAAGGGGGTTCCTATATGAAGGAAACCCCCGGGAGGCACGGGGAGAACATGCAAACTCCACACAGAAAGGCCCTTTTGACAACCCCACCCGGGCAGTGGGCACTCAAGGACATGCGGACGCGCACGCATTCCTTCAGCGTTCACATCGTCCCAGGTGGGAATCGAACCCAGGACCTTCGAGCTGTGAGGCGACAGCGCTTACCACTGCACCAGCGTACCCCCCCCAAATTTGCATGATTGACAAAATACTTATGTATTTGGTCAACAGTATTTTTACTGAACGTAATGTTTTACAGGTTGACCTTCAGAGAAACTTTGATTTTTAGACAGCCTGAAGATCTGAGGCTGGAGAGCTTGTTTCTCTGTGTAAATATCTGTACAGTAGATCATTATGTGCTTCAGATGTATTGATTTAGATGTGTGGTCTTCGATCAATAGATCATGATGTGTTTCAGATGTATTGAGTTAGATGTGTGAGTTTAGATCAATAGATCATTATGTGCTTCAGATGCATTGAGTTAGATGTGTGAGTTTAGATCAATATAGATCATTTTGTGTTTCAGATGTATTGAGTTAGATGTGTGAGCTTAGATCAATATAGATCATTATGTGTTTCAGATGTATTGAGTTAGATGTGTGAGCTTAGATCAATATAGATCAATATAGCCGTTTTCCCACATGCGTACCGGAAAATTACCTGTAAGTCAATATCGGACATTTCCCTTCACACCTCTCCTCTGGCATGTCGGAATCTACCAGCGAAATTGCCTGTATGTGGGGGGGGGGGGGGAGCGGCACTGCAGAGCGGGTGGGGAGTGACGTGTCGGCAAAACTCCGAATGGTGAAATAAGTTGCTTGTTTATCCATTCACCTGCGTCGCGTTGAAGCACTTTTTACGGCTTCGTTTGATGTGTCCGGGCTTGCCTTCGCTGTCGGCAACGTAAGCAAAATACTTTCACATTTCGCTTCGTGCATTTGCTTAGTCCCTGTCGGGCTGTGACTGAAGGAGGAGGACGGACTGTGGCCAGAGAGCGAGCAGAGAGGAGAGGGGAAAATCAGCACACCCACACATGAAGCTGACATAGGCTACTGCTCTTATTATCACAAGATCATTTCGCAGTTTGCTTTAATGTGCGCGAATGATTAGATTATGCCCGATGGAACATTAAGCAACGTGTGTACACCTCGCCCATGAGAGTGTTGCGGAAAATGACTGCACCCGTTTCTCACTAGTATCCGCTAAAGCGCATACCGCTCTTCTGACTGGCTTGAAAGTGGTGAAATCTCCGCGACGACGGGGTCGCGCTTATACCGGCACGGCGCCTTTCTCACATGCAGGCATTAGACCACGTTCCGGTCATTTTGCGGTACAAAGCGCATGGGGGAAAACGGCTTATGTGTTTCAGATGTATTGAGTTAGATGTGTGAGCTTATTTTGAGATGTGTGAAGCTTCAGGCAGCAGACTTGGGGAGGAAAAGCAAAGCTGTGAAAAGATTTTAAAAAGTCTATCGTTTCTCATTCCCAACATGTCCTATGTTGAATATTTTTCAGGACCTCTTGGCACAACACATTCTCACTCCAAACTCATCTCACAGAACCGCTTTGTCAAGCACCTTTGGAGACCTACAAAGGTGACTTACGTTGGACTTACGTTTAGTCATTGGGTAGGTGGTCTTTAGGTTGAGGCATTGGGTGAGTGTGGTTAGGGTTAGGGGGTAAGCCCCAACCCAAAGCCTCTAATCCAAACCCAGGGTGGTACTACGTGCCCTGGGTGGTACAGTACTACCGTATTTCCCAGCTGGTTCTGGATGATGAGCCCGAGGGCGTGCGTGACCTTTGCCTGAACCCAACGGTGCAGAGTGTTTTTTAACGGTTCCATAAAACACAAGCAGAGCTCTGAGATGAGTTCAGAGTGAGAATGAGCTGCTTTGCTTCACTTCTTGATGCACAGGAGGGCCTTTTTCGTCATTTCTCGACGCCACAGGTTTGATCCTCTGTCGCGTACGTTCCTCCACCGTCAATTTGAAATCATCACGCTGATTCCTTTGAAAAACGTCACGTCAATTAATTTTAAAATGTTGCTGCGTTGGTTAAGTTTAGGCAACTAAAACAACTTAGTTGGTTTGAGGCAACTCATTTATAACAACATGGTGAATGTTAGGCTTATGGTTTGGCTTAGGCTTACATAACAAACACGTGAAATGTGACTTTGAACACGCTGTGTCCGGCGTGAAAGACGAGTGTTTCACTCCTCCTCCTTCCCCAACCGTTACACGCCATGCCCGCCTTCTCTGAATGTCGCACTGCAGTGGTGTCGATTTCAGACACATTGAACACATGACAGATACAAACAAACAAGGCGCTGCTTTGATACGTCTCAATGTTCAGTTCCAGGTTGAGCCTCAGTATAGTGACACAGAGGGACTTGACAACATAGGACACTTTGGCAATGACAACAGCTGTTCATAAGTGCTGTGATGGCCCAACCTCCACCAACTTTACCACACAAGAGAGAGAGAGAGAGAGAGAAGAGGGAGAGAGGGAGAGAGAGAGAGAGGGAGATACAAGGAGAGAGCAGAGAAGGAGACGTCTGCTGGTTTTGGTCCCAGCCAGACCTGGATAAGACTGTTTGCTAAATGCTGAACACATCTTAGTAACACTCATTTGTATATTGCTTTATTTTGTTCTTATTCATTTTATTACTTATTACTTACTAGCTACTTATCACGTTATATACTGTAAACACCTTATGTAACTTCAACTTTATATTTTCACGTTGGAGATTTTGCTAGAATGAAAAGTTTGCATGGTCGGATCTTGATGAGCTCAGACCTCAAACTTTTTGACCTGCTGAAAAATGAGCTTTTAAAGAAAACAGTGTTTAGGGGTTGTGTCCACAGAAAATCCCCATCTCCCCATAGTGGAGCACTTTGGATATAAAAAAATATGAATGCCCAGAGCACTTCCAAAGTGCCTGGAGCTGACTCTGACAGTTAGTAGCTAATATTAGCTAGGATAAGAAGCTGACATCAACCCAACAAGATAATACCATTCATCATTCTAACCCCCCAAACAAGCAGATATCACTCCTCCACCATGTTTGAAAAAGCAGATATCACTCCTCCACCATGTTTGTTGAGCTTTTTAGTCCCGCCTCTTCCTCGATTTTGATTGGTTGGTCAGAAAAACTGACATTAGAAGCTGCATTGCAGAAAGGCACTGGCAGCTCAAAAAATGCTTTCTGTGGACACGCCCCCTTATGCAGCTGATTGTATATTTTCTCTGTTTTGATTTTTTGTTCTTTGTAAACCCCAAAAAAACTGAATAAAGAGAAAAAGTGTTTGAGGCAAAGGAAGTGTCCATCCTTCTGAGTGTGTCCCAGCCTTTCTGCAGCGGAGGAAGTCAGTCTGTGTGTCCGTACAGCTCTGCCTTCTGATTCCCATTGGTTTAAATTCAGCACAGTAACCATGTTTTTACAGTGTGGTGATTCTCATTGGTTTCAATGCAGCACGACAGCCATGTTTTTACACTGATGAATCTCATTGGTTTCACAAATTACAAAGCATCAGAGGAACAGAGTGTCGGATGATTCAGCTCAGCATGTGAAGAGTCTGGTTTCAACACCATGTCAACAAAGTGACTTAAAAGAAATGACAGACAACACAAAATTATGCCCATAATATTAAGCCCTCTCTGCTACTTATTTATTCCTCACCTTCTTGTGGCATATATCAGCAGCGACACTTGTGGGGGGTTGGGCCTGTTGTCCTGTCAGTACACCTGTGAAGAGTAGCAGATGCTAGTATAGGCCTTACTGTATATATTTTTTCATTTATCAAAACTACCCCTTTTCTGATGTAATGGTGTGAGGGAGAAAAAAAGCTTAGGCAGAGACTTAATAAGTCAGAAATGTTGGTTACTCTAACAGGTATACAGTAAGGCTTTATGAGAATAATAATGTGTCAATAATAATAATCATAGTAACAATATTATTATTAGTATTATTATTATTATTAATAATAATAATAAGAGTGATGGAGTTGCCTCTCCGCCCTTGGAGCCATGCATTGACTGTATAATAATGTCTTGGAGGCGTTTCAAATGTTTCAAATAGCTGCATCAAGCTAGACACCGAGGCCTACGATAAGACCGGAAAAGGGCGTTATTTTAATTGGGCACGACTGTCAATGCTTTTGTCACTTTCATAACTGATACAAAAATATATACATCTGTATTTAAGAATATTAATTGACTTAATATACCTCCTCAAACACAATTAATATTTTCACATTTTGATACTTTGTATTAAACATAAAATGTTTTCTAACATTACATCGTAAATGGCAGTTTATTTATTAAATTATAACCGGAAGTTGGACCTTGTAGAGAGACGCGGCGCTGGGAACAAGCCCGTCGAGCTAGTAGGAGCGTGGATGACATACACACACACACACACACACACACACACACACACACACACACACACACACACCTGACTGAGCAGTGGTGGGGTGTCTCAGGTGGAAGTCCTTCGCAGCATGCCCGACTGAAAATACAGCACAAGGAGGTCCTTTGTGAATAGGCTATTAAACCAACACAGCAGAACATTGTCCGTTCCTACAGAAGATAAGAAAGGCAGACAGACAAAGTAGGCTGTTATCGTTGTTGCGTTAACTTTCATAGAGGGGGTGACAGGATGGGTGTGCACAGAAAGCAAGTAGCCTACAACCAGTGGTTCTCAAATGGGGGTCCGAGGACCCCCAGGGGTCCTTGAGGGGGTTCCAGGGTGTCCCGGCAAAAAGGGGCGTAATTTATTTTCCCTATAATTCCATTCATAAGTAACACAGTGACTATTTGGGTGATGGGTTTTATACACTTTCTGTAATAAAACATCTAAAAGCATCAATCTTGTTATCATATGGGGCCCGTGGGACAAAATCCTATCACAGGGATGCAAACTAGTCACCTTTAGGTGACAGTCACCTTTTTGATCCCAAAATATGGCACTTAATGAATGATTTTGAGTGGTTTTGTGTCTGCCTTGGTATCTGTCACCTTTTTCACTGTGGTGAGTTTGCATCCCTGCTATCAAATGGGGGTGCGTGGTCTAATCTTTGTCAGTTTAGGGGTCCCTCATGTGAAACAAATGGAGAACCACTAGCTACACAAAACCAACATTGCTCTACTTGGCATAAGGCCAGTTTGCTCCAGGTTGACTTTGCCCTCCAGCTCTTGTCACAGAGGGATTGTGCAGCAGATTAGCAGCAACAAGTGATCAGAGTTCTCCACCTGCTGGATAAACACAAGTAGCCTACTGCATTCTCCTTCTTTGTCTTCACCAGGAACCTCATAAGCGGAGGAAAGTTGGTCCACAATCATTCACAACTGGGAGCTTCCTAACCTTGCTTGCAAGATGGATAACCTTGCGAGATCAAAAGAGATTCTCTCATTTAGTGAAACGTAATGTGGAGCTAAACCATCCATCTGGCAGCGTCAGGTTAGGAGCTTCCCAGTGTGGTCAGCAATCTTATACAGTGTTTGGATAATCTTATACACAGTGTTTGGATAATCTCATACACAGTGTTTGGATCATCTTATACACAGTGTTTGGATAATCTTATACACAGTGTTTAACTTTTACTCATGAAATTTGATTAGCAAACTTCCCATGTGCATTGCAATCAGTTTAACTTCCCCGAAACGGTGTTCTTCTGGTTTGAATAAAGTAACTGGTAGTATTTGCTGATATGGTAACACATTCCAAATGTATGCATGCCATGGTTGATTGATTGATTGATTGATTTATGTGTCATGCACTCTAGGTGCCCAACCCCCATGGGTTTACAAGACACAACAATAAAACAGAACAATAAACAACACAACACATTTAGAATACGTAGTCGTAAGACAGCAATGGGCCGGACAGCAATATAATATAATAATAATTTAATTTAATATAATATAATATAATATAATATAATATAATATAATATAATATAATATAATATAATATAATAGTATAATATAATATAATATAATATTGTAGCGTTTCAGGTAATCCAGGTATTACCTGTAATGTGATGTGCAACATAAGTGTCTGGATTGTAGCTAGGAACTAATGTGTGTGGGTGTGTTCCTAAGGGAAAGGGGGTATATATGACCAGCGGCCGCAGGCCGGATGTGAGTCTAGCTATGGAGCGAGCTGAGACCGGTTGTTGTGTGTAGAGCTAGCTGTGTGAAGCTAGCTGCTAGGAGCTAAAGAAGCCTGTGAATAAAGAACCTGTACCAACTACAACTCTCCGTTCCTTGACGTATCACCGATTCGTTACATTGGTGTCAGACAGTAAAGCGGTAGCGCCTCTGATTCGGTCGAGAGGGGAGAGAGTGAGGAGGAACAGCGGAGAAAAGTCGGAGATCAAAGGCTCGAGCGACCTAGCGGTAGCGAGCTAGCTGTGTGAGCTAGCTGCTACGAGCGCCACGTGTGATGGTGCGCCTAGAAGAAAGCCTGTCGGCGAACGGGAGAAAAGAGGGGCTGACGACAGAGATCAGCTCGATGCTGGCGGGCATGGAAGCCCGTGTGTTGAAAGAAGTCAGACGGCTGGTGGAAGAAACTCCTGCCTGGGCAGTAGAGGTGATGCGGACGCTGCGAGAAGTCATGCAGCGGGTGGATTTGATGAGCGCAGAGGGAGCGCAGTGTGGAGAACGGCTGGAGGAACCACAAAATAGACTGTGTTGGAGCTGTGGAGAACCGGGCCATGTGGCGAGGTGGTGCCGAGGCGGACCCGGGAGACGGACCGGGTATGCGGGACAACGACATGGACCGCAGGGAGCCTGCTGGGCATGCGGCGCGATCGGACATTTAGCCAGAGAATGTCAAGAAGCTGTCGGGGATTGGAGGACAGCGAGAGAGGAGAGACAGGTGAGGCTTTGTTGGGCTTGCCAGTCGCCTGAACATTTAGCTAGAGACTGCACTAAGAGTGTGAACGCTGGAAGAGACACACAGCCGGGGGAGCAGCCGGAGCAACAGGCAGAGGAGCAGCGGAGTAGCGGAGCAGTGGAGCAGCCTGAGCAACAAGCGGCGGAGCAGCGGAGCAGTGCAGAGCCGATTGTTCTGGGCAGGAGAGTGACTGTTGAGCCGGCCCAGGCTAGCTGCTCTGCATACCAGCCGGTAGAGGGGGACATCATCATCAGCGACGAGACCATCAGGAGAGCGGGGATCGTTTTGAACAGCCAGAGGGAAGTGAGCGACATCATCTGCAGAGCTGTTACAGTCGGGGGAGCGGCACTCGTGTCCCCGGGGGAGCGAGAGGGGTCAAGGCCGGAGGAGACGGGCCAACCAAGCCGCTACACAGCCCCCACGGCCGCACTGCAGAAAGTCGAGGTGGAGATCGACGCCGATGGTGTCCGCCCTGCTGTCCTCAACACGCCGCACCCTGGGGGAGCGGGACGGGAGGACGAGCGAGTGCAAGAGGTGGAGCAGACAGACGAAGACAGGGCCATCTGGGAGGTCGACGGGCATGAGCGGAGACGCAGACAGATGGAGGATGCGGATATCGGTCCGGTGTATGCGTGGGTGGCGGCCGGACGCCGGCCCCCTGTGGAGGAGATTCACATGTTTTCCGGTGCCACGAAAGGATTGTGGAACATGTTTTCGGACCTGCAACTGGGTGGAGCTGGGGTTTTAGAGAGAAAGGGGCACGGGAAAAGCGGGACCCAGTGGGTGGTACCTGGTTGCCTGCGAGAATTGGCACTGAAGTGGATGCACAAGGGCCCATACGGTGATCGTGGGCCCGAAGAGACACTCAGCCTCATCCGTGGACATTTCTATTGGGGCAAACAAAAGGAGGACGTGCGGAGATACTGCAGGGAGTGTGAGGTCTGTGGGGCACAAAGGGGGGACCGAAAAGAGTTACACTGCAGAGGACTAACCCCACTGGGGGTTGAGCGGGACTAGCATGCTTTAGGTGGGACATAAGCTTTAAAAGGGGGGATGGAAATAGTGGTTGAAGTGAAGTGGGATAATGTGAATAAGAAAAAAAAAAGGTTTAAATGAAGGTAATGAAAAAAAGAATGATGTCAATGTGATGGGTTGTAAAGAGAAAAGAGGGAATGTAAATGTTGGGGCTTGTGTTAAGTGAAAATGTTGGGGAAAAGGGTGCTAATGGGAAGTAACTAAATGATGGTGGGAGTGAATGCAAAATTAAGTGGTGTTAAAGAGAAGGGCTATTGGAATGGGAATGTGAATTGAAATGTGGGTTGAATTTAAAGGAATGGGAAAAGAGGGAAGAAATGAAAAGAAATGCAAATGGTGGTGGTGGAACGAAAAATTAAGAAGTAGTGAAATAATAAGAGACAAATTGGGGGAATACAAAATGTTGTGGGGTGGTGTGTTTTGGTACAGGGGGATATGTGTGGGTTGTGGGTGTTAACGTGGGCGTTAACAAATGTTGGGTGAGGAGTATGTAGCGTTTCAGGTAATCCAGGTATTACCTGTAATGTGATGTGCAACATAAGTGTCTGGATTGTAGCTAGGAACTAATGTGTGTGGGTGTGTTCCTAAGGGAAAGGGGGTATATATGACCAGCGGCCGCAGGCCGGATGTGAGTCTAGCTATGGAGCGAGCTGAGACCGGTTGTTGTGTGTAGAGCTAGCTGTGTGAAGCTAGCTGCTAGGAGCTAAAGAAGCCTGTGAATAAAGAACCTGTACCAACTACAACTCTCCGTTCCTTGACGTATCACCGATTCGTTACAATATAATATAATATAATATAATATAATATAATATAATATAATATAACATAATATAACATAACATAATATAACACAATATAATATAATATAATATATAATATTATATTATATTATATTATATTATATTATATTATATTATATTATATAATATAATATAATATTATATTATATTATAATATAATATAATATAATATAATATAATATAATAATAATATAATAATATAATATAATGTAATAGAATAGAATAGAATAGAATAGAATAGAATAGAATAGAATAGAATAGAATATATGTCATGGCATGGCATGCATATTATGAACAGATGACAGTATTCGACAATACCAGTGTAACCGACGTGTGTGTGTGTCAGTGAATGAAACAGTCCAAGACGTTCTGGGTTTTCGCCCTCCTTCTACTTCTCTCATCACAACACCACTCTCCAACTCTCCTCCTATCTCCGCAGCGCCGTCTAGCGGCCAACTCCACTGAGACAAATAGAGGCCAGTGTGAAGGGTATAATGGGATGTGTGGGAGTAGTGGAGGGGAAGAAAGTTTCTTCCCCTCCACTAGTTTCTTCAAGAAACTAGTTGCCAGTTTTTTGAGAGGAACTGGACTGTTAACAAGACTATGGACAAGTAATGGATTAGCGGAACATTTGATGGATTAACCCAGAAGGAGGCGGTAATGCAACATGTTGTATGCCAACCCATATCTATGTGCCAACCGCCGTAAAACCAAACAGAAGAAGAAGAAGAAGAAGAAGAAGAAGAAGAAGAAGAAGAAGAAGAAGAAGAAGAAGAAGAAGAAGAAGAAGAAGAAGAAGAAGAAGAAGAAGAAGAAGAAGAAGAAGAAGAAGAAGAAGAAGAAGAAGAAGAAGAGAGAGGGGGGGGGGATAGAGAGGCTGCCTGACGTCACAGGTCAGCTGACAGGTTTGTTTTGCTGGTTCGAGCTCGTCCTCGTCCTGAAAAAAACACCAGACAGAAGAAGGAAGCGACGACGACATCAAATGGTTTCAAGTTGTAGGCTAATCTATTTTTTTTAACTAAATAACAGACACCGTAGCGACTTAACGTTTTTATAAACCCTTTCTACGTTTTTTTATTCACCTCCTGCTCGCGCTGCCACCGTTTTCTTCAATTGCGAAACGGGTTGACTTTGACGCAATATGCCTTCAGAGAAAACCTTCAAACAAAGAAGGACATTTGGTAAGTCAGTGTTATCCCAGCTGAGCTAACGTGATCGCATTTCACACGACTCGGCTGTTTTGATCACCTGATGGGTCTAGTTGTCATCTCCGTGTTGTGTGTAAACTGTATATGAGTGATTACAGCGTTTTGCTGACAGGCCACAAGCTCAAAACCTCTCTAGTGTTCATCTTGTCCAACTACTGTAGCCCCATAATGTTCCTATAGTCCAACCGAGGCCACCACGATCAACTATGTTACACACTAGACATATGTTACACACTAGACAGACACTATGTTACACACTAGACAGACACTATGTTACACACTAGACAGACACTATGTTACACACTAGACAGACACTATGTTACACACTAGACACGATCAACTATGTTACACACTAGACAGACACTATGTTACACACTAGACAGACACTGTTACACACTAGACAGACACTATGTTACACACTAGACAGACACTATGTTACACACTAGACAGACACTATGTTACACACTAGACACGATCAACTATGTTACACACTAGACAGACACTATGTTACACACTAGACAGACACTATGTTACACACTAGACAGACACTATGTTACACACTAGACAGACACTATGTTACACACTAGACATATGTTACACACTAGACACGATCAACTATGTTACACACTAGACACGATCAACTATGTTACACACTAGACAGACACTATGTTACACACTAGACAGACACTATGTTACACACTAGACAGACACTATGTTACACACTAGACATATGTTACACACTAGACACGATCATCAACTATGTTACACATAACCCAGAAAGTGACTGTAACGTTACACCTAGCTAGGTCTATCCGTGTCAACTTATCCGAAGATGACAGGAAGAATCAACTGTCCCAGACTTGTAGGCCTTTTAGCCTACACCTTAACGTTCATCACATAGTCGAATAGAACAGAATAGAACAGAATAGAATAGTTTGCTGTGTGTGTGTGTGTGTGTGTGTGTGTGTGTGTGTGTGTGTGTGTGTGTGTGTGTGTGTGTGTGTGTGTATCTAGCACGGTGGGGGAAAACAAAGTGGTGTGTCTATGCAGAGGGAGAGAGAGAGAGCTGCAGGATTGGGGGATGGGACCGTGTGGAGAGAGATGGAGTTAGTTTGCTGTTTCTTTTTGTTTGAAGGCTCGGGTGGGTTAAATGAAGGGCCTGTTAGGCCTCTATGTGGAGGATGGTTTGGGTGATGCTGTCTCACCCAGCCCTAGTTAGTTAGCTGAGTAGGCCCCGTAGCCTACTGCTAGCCTAGGCAAGTTGAGTTAGTTGTTTACCCAATTGCCTTTCTGTTACATAATCTCTAGTTTTTGACTCTGGTTGTCTGATATAATAACGCCATGTGGTTAAATGAACCCTGGAAGATCATCAGATTATACTGAATTGTATCACTACCATCTAGTGACTTATTGCCGTGATTCTCAACCTTTTTCATATCGAGGACCCCTAATTTAGTCCACATTAGACCCACGGACCACCATTTGATTTTGTCTCTTGGACCCAAATCTGAGAATATTTATTATTATTAGATATTATTATATTATTATTATTATGATTTTGTTCATAATTAATTACAACAAGACTATCTGTATTGCAGGTGATATTAGAGAGATAACAGAGAAACTAAACTATTATCAAAATAGTCATTCTTATCCATTCTTGATTTGTGTTAACATCTTGTAATGAAATCATGGTGAAGTTTAACAATTCAGTTTGCTGGGGGACCCCTGGAACCCCCTAAACGACCCCTGGTGGTCAGGACCCCACATTGAGAATCACTGACTTATTGTATGGCACAGTACTCACTAGTGAGTTGATAGTGACCAGTGCCAGCTGTATGATGCAGTATTGTTCATGTTGATGGTATGGTATCACCATGACAGAAGTTGGCGTAGTATTCATTACACACGTGATCGGGACACAGATGACAAATAGATCCCATGTCTCCTCCGGAAGCTTGGCTAGAAGCAAAGTCAACATGGACTTCAGGTGCAGCAGGTGCGTTAGTTCAACCTGCAACTTGAGCTGGTGAGCAGCACAGGGAATGCTTCTGTCAGCAGTGTGATCCCACTGGAGGTGCACAGACAATGTCAGATGTGTTTACTGTCATGTTCTTACAAGCTTGCAAAAGCACACCTGTGTGAGCCACACATCAATCTACATCTCTAAATAATCTATCATTCAACACAGTACTGTAAGTAGGCCTAGTGTGAAACGGATGCAGATTATGAGTAGAGCTGGGTATTGGTTCAAATTTCAAGAATCGATTCGATTCCGATTCACAAGGTTGCGAATCGATTAATTTCGATTCGATTCGATACGATTCGATTCCGATTCGATTGGTTAGTGATACCAAAACGTGTTTTTTGAGCTGTACCCTGAATTACATGACTGTCCAGTTATGTAACACAGGGGTTCCCAACCAGCCAAGTAGATACATGGGGAAAAAAAGTTGCAGACCTGTTGTCAATTTTAATGGTTTTAGTTACACATATATTTACTCACCAGGTGGTGACAAAGGGTAAATAAATAACAGCCTTTTCATCTGTCAATAAAGACACTTTCACAATTATGCACAGTGATTTGATTTCAGCCTATATAATTTCTAAAAGTAGATATTAATGATCAAACATTTCCATTCATGTAGCCTACAGTATTTATTTTTTTGTTTCAACTACAAACATAAATAAACGTCAACTTGAAACTATGTTTCAACTACCACACACAGCATAATATTTTAGCCTGTTTATTAAAAAAAAAAAAAAAAAGTCGATCTCTGGACATATGAATCGATAATCGAGGATTAAAATAAAAATCGATTAAAAATCGGAGAATCGATTTTTTGAACCCAGCCCTAATTATGAGGATATGGTCATTCAGAAGGAAGGGAAAAACGGATAATTTTCTGAAAGTATCATTGACGTTTGGTTATGTTGGTGGTTATATTTGCCTTGTGACGATCGCCTACTGGAGGTCATAGTCTACCCAACTCTTTATGTCACCACCTTGTTGCATTGTCACAAGGGCTTTTCCTACATGACCCAATAGGTCTAAGCAGCAGAAAAGTTTGGAAAAGCCACACAGGCCTTTTAGTTCAACGTGTTCCTGTTTTGGGACTTCTATTTTATTGCAAACTGATGACTCAAAGGTGGTTTGTTGTCCGGTCATAAGAGAGAGAGAGAGAGACACACGCACACACACACGCACGCACGCACACACACACACACACACACACACGCACGCACACACGCATAAACAGAAAGAGAGAGAGCTTCCTTGTTCCTAGGCAGTGAACTCATCTTAGACCAAATGTTATCATAGAACAACAATGTGACCTTCACTTCCCAAAGTTCGCCATAAAATGACAGCCTGAATAGGATCAACATGAGTTTTCCTAACAGTTAACACTAACAGTTGTGTGGGCAGTTAACAGTTGTGTGGGCAGAGTAACAGTTGTGTGGGCAAGATTCAAGATTCAAGATTTTTATTGTCACTCCATGGTACAAGTATCACGTGTGAAATTCTTGTGCTGTGGACTCCGTTTACAACATAGTACAAATATAACAGGGCATATGAGTGCAAAAACAACAATAGACACAACAAGCAATAAGGCAGTATAGTGATAGGACAAGTCCGAGACATATTCACTGCACATAGGTGCACATGTAATGTGCATACTTTAGACATGCTTAAACATTTTAAATTCGACGTATTTGACATACAGGTGCAAATAGCATATTCCTTATTAAACATACAATTAAACATTAGACATACGTAATGGTAGCAGCTACAGTACGGTACAGTACAGCTACTACACTATTTGTGTATGTTAACACATTGAGTGCCACAGCGCTTCAGTAAAATTGTCTGGAGCCTGTGCCAGATTCACTTCCATTCAGTTGAAAACAGCTATAGAATTTTTTCTATTAGAGCTATATTGAGAGGGCTGGACTCTACTGAAACATTGAACACTCCTGCTTCTTTCAAAGAAGAAATTTTGTTTCTAGACAGTTCCATTATGAAATGACAGCCTCTGTAAGAAGTGCACTTTCAAGGGTTTTCTGCCGTTTTTTTTTACTTTTCAAGATATAGTGACTTTTATGAATACTTTTTGCACTCTAATTTCGAGCACATTCACTGACTCTGGCTGGTGTTTTCTGATGTGGTGGCGTGGTGTGGTTTCTGTGCAGCCTGCTCCCCCCTCCCCCCTCCCCACCCCCCTCCACCCCCGAGCTGCGGGCTCCTCCCCACACGCACAGAGTCTGTTTCACAGACTCGTTTTTGCCCCGGACAGATCCCAGCGCGCAACAAGGAAGTGCCAAACGCGACTGAACGAAAAGGGCTTGGCCGTTCGGCTTCGGGTGCTGGCTTTCTGGCAGGGAATCATGTGGAGAAACAGATAGATAGAAGATAGATATAAGCAGAAGAGCTCAGTTGTGGGCACGGATGCAGCCGAGCCAACTGTCCGCTCCGCTGCAGACAGAGCAATCAATACGGCTCTGGCTGAAGCATGCATCGGTTTCCACTTTGATCACGGCTTTCTCCGCTGTCTCCTGTACAAAGTAAAGGATCTGAGGTGGGTGGAGCAGCTCCTGTGACGATGTTTAAGGTGGCGCCGTGTGATCCCTTGAAGGGATTCATGCTCACTGGCTAGGTACGACCTTAAACAGCAGAATTATGGAATAATATGAATTATGATTTTAGGACGTCCACAGACGTCCTTGGCACTCCTCGTTACTTTTTTTTAGGACGTCCACAGACGTCCTTGGCACTCAATGTGTTAAGGAGTCTCGTGGCCTGCGGGAAGAAACTGTTCCTCAAGCGATTTGTGCGTGCTTTTGGAACCCTGTATCTCCTCCCTGAGGGTAACAGGGCAGTTAACAGTTGTGTGAAATCAGTGATTGAATTAAGTTAAACTCACAAGTCGTCCTCTGTGCAAACATTTGTAACACTGTGTCAAGTCACGAGTCCGGATCATAGCAACACGAAGCAGCATCAGGTGACCCTGCCTCTCTGCTGCCTCTCTGCTGCCTCTCTGCTGCCTCTCTGCTGCCTCTCTGCTGCCTCTCTGCTGCCTCTCTGCGTTTACACCTGTACTTTCCTTTTGTTTTCCCCTGCAGTCGTGCGCAGTACAGATCAGGACACAACGACCACAAGGACGGTAGCCACCTAGTTAGTTTTGTCTGTTTGATGTTGTTCACTGACAACATTAAAAGCCAGATTATTGCCAATTCTGGCAGCAGCGGAGGTTGAGGATCCCTCTGGGAGGAGAAAAGGTAGGAGGAGTGGAAAAGATGAGCAGCGCGCTTTTCCTCCAAATGTTCATCTTTTTCAGCTTTAAACGCCCAGAGCGCTCCGTCAAAAAAACGAGACGCCACCAGTGTTTAAACGCCAGGTTGCGCTCCTTGAAAGAGGAGCACGTTTAGCGCGTCCTTACATAGAGAATGAATTGCAAAAAGGTGCTGGCAGCTCCAAAAACACTTTTGGTGGATGGCTGTAAAGGTATTAAACGGAGCCTTTTCCCCCGCTAGTCCACAGTGCTGCTATGACTGTTGTGTGTCTACCTGCTAACCTGTCTGTCTGTTAACCTGTCTGTCTTTCTGTCTGTCTGCCCCTTTGTGTCTGTCTGTTAATCTGTCTGTCTGTTAACCTGTCTGTCTTTCTGTCTGTCTGCCCCTTTGTGTCTGTTAACCTGTCTGTCTTTCTGTCTGTCTGTTAATCTGTCTGTCTGTTAACCTGTCTGTCTTTCTGTCCGTCTGCCCTACAGAACAGAGAGTAGAAGATGTGAGACTGATCCGAGAGCAGCACCCCAACAAGATTCCTGTGAGTTGAGCCACACATTCAAATATCAGGGAAATATTATGCAAATCCATTTGAAGGTGTGAGACTGGGTGTAACGTACAATTCAATACAAATACTTTACTAGCGTTCATTTCAAACCACTGTGGGGGAAAAGTGCAAGGCACAGCGATAGTCATATATAGTATAGTCATAATATGGCTGAGCTAAGCTAACCTGTAAGAACAAGCCAAGGTGGCTGACTGACTCACTCTATACCAGGTGGCTGACTGACTCACTCTATACCAGGTGGCTGACTGACTCACTCTATACCAGGTGGCTGACTGACTCACTCTATACCAGGTGGCTGACTGACTCACTCTATACCAGGTGGCTGACTGACTCACTCTATACCAGGTGACTGACTGACTCACTCTATACCAGGTGGCTGACTGACTCACTCTATACCAGGTGGCTGACTGACTCACTCTATACCAGGTGGCTGACTGACTCACTCTATACCAGGTGGCTGACTGACTCACTCTATACCAGGTGGCTGACTGACTCACTCTATACCAGGTGGCTGACTGACTCACTCTATACCAGGTGGCTGACTGACTCACTCTATACCAGGTGGCTGACTGACTCACTCTATACCAGGTGGCTGACTGACTCACTCTATACCAAGGTGGCTGACTGACTCACTCTATACCAGGTGACTGACTGACTCACTCTATACCAGGTGACTGACTGACTCACTCTATACCAGGTGACTGACTGACTCACTCTATACCAGGTGGCTGACTGACTCACTCTATACCAGGTGGCTGACTGACTCACTCTATACCAGGTGGCTGACTGACTCACTCTATACCAGGTGACTGACTGACTCACTCTATACCAGGTGGCTGACTGACTCACTCTATACCAGGTGGCTGACTGACTCACTCTATACCAGGTGGCTGACTGACTCACTCTATACCAGGTTTGACATACAGGTGCAAATAGCATATTCCTTATTAAACATACAATTAAACTCGGCGTTTTTAAGTTCGGCGTATTTGACATACGCAAATAGCATATTCCTTATTAAACATACAATTAAACATTAGACATACGTAATGGTAGCAGCTACAGTGCGGTACAGCACGGCTACTTCACTATTTGTGTATGTTAAGGAGTCTCGTGGCCTGTGGGAAGAAACTGTTCCTCAAGCGATTTGTGCGTGCTTTTGGGACCCTGTATCTTCTCCCTGAGGGTAACAGGGAGAACAGGCTGTTGTGGGGATGGTTTGTGTCTTTGATGATCTTCAGGGACCTCCTGAGGCACCGCTGTTTATACAGTTCATGCAGATCTGGCAACTCACATCCTGTTACGTGCTGGGCCGCGCGTCTCACTCTCTGTAGCGCCCTGCGGTCCATGGTGGTACGGTTCCCGTACCAGGTGGTGAAGCAGCCAGTCAGCAGGCTTTCAATGGTGCCTCTGTAGAAGTCTGTAAGGATTTCTGGCCTTAGCCCAAATTTCTTCAGCCGCCTGAGTCCGTGTATTCGCTGTTGGGCCTTTTTGACAAGACCTACGTTTCCCATGATTCTCAGCGGTTGCCGGTTGTCGACTTCCTGTTTACATTTTTTTCACTAGCAAGGAGGTGCGCTCCGCTGTCAAAGAGTGGGGACGTTTGGCTTATTTGATCCGAAATGGCTAAAAATAGTAGCATTGTGTGGTTGCATAGCGGCGATATTTTACAAAAAACGAGGTGAATGTCAATTCACTCGTACTGTACGGGCTTATTTTAGCCAAAATGGCTAAAAATAGTATGTGGTTGCATAGCGGCCGCTTTTGTTTTGAAGGCTAAACGTCCAAACCGGAACTCTTATTATTTGGTCATTGAACGGAGCTTTAGTGGTCTCTCTCTTTCAAGATTCAAGATATTGTCACTCCGTTGTACAATTATGCACGTGTGAAATTATTGTGCTGGGGGGCTCCATTACAAGACATAGGTAGGTACAAAGTCACAACAATTATTATGATTATTTTCAGTATTTTTTTTCTGCTCTCCCCAAAATCTCAATAAACCTTTATGGCATACTATTACTAGTGGTGTTGACAGTGTCGACGGTAATAGAAGATGCCAAATCATTCAAAACAATAAGCATTTTGCTTTTAGGAGCATTGTGCCAGCGTGCGGCGTTGTTCTAAAACGTGTCAACGTGTGTCGTTGCCTGGGAAACGCACATCCCATAATACAACTGTTCGCATCGTATCCCATAATAGTATGATGATACTTGGGATGCATTGCGAACATAGATGTGAACAGGTTAGCTAAAGGTTTAGCGTCACCAGTGAGGGCCCCCCCACCTTTGCAGTCGGGGTACGTTTCAAAATCCCTCCAGGCCTGAAACATCTTCTAGGGGAAACACTGAAGTATTTCATGTCTTTTTGACACTTGGTAATCGCTCAATAGATGTTGTGAACTGTTCTTGTGAGAGACGGTTGTGGCTCAACCTGCTTCATAGCCAGGTGTCGGTTGGATCCTAACAACCACCAACACACACGCACTCACACACACATGCACGCACGCACACACACACACACACACACATACACACACACACACACACACACACACACACACACACACAACTCCTCCTGTTCCACCTGCTAATTTCTGAGATAGAATGTCACCACAGCTTCCATCTGCTGTCCCATTACAGCTTCCTCTCACTTTGAATGCCCCACCCCACCCCAACACACACACACACACACACACACACACACACACACACACACACACACACACACACACACACACACACAGACACACACACACACAGACACACACACACACACACACACACACACACACACACACACACACACACACACACACACACACACACACACACACACAGCCCCCAGGCGTGTGTGTGTTTCCTGTATTCTCTCTTGGGATGATAAAGTGTCACGTCATGGTAGATGTTCAGAGCAGAGGCCAGATGTGCTGTGTCACTGTAATGTGACTCCATGGGAGAGAGGCGGGGGGGGGGGGGAGGGGCTACAGACTAGGGCTGCTTATCATTAAATATAACTGTGATAGCAATACCAGTACCCTTTATGGTGAGACCGATACCAATGGAGTACTTTGAGATGATTATTATTTTTGGTTGCATTTTAGCATGCTGAACTGTCAACTCCGTCACATAGATGGAGCTGGGCAGTAGTGTGCAGGTGCTGAGCTGCAGGGGAAGCTGAAGCTGAATAACAGTGTTCAAAAAATGAATGAAAACAGCTGACACACTGCATGGGCTCTGTTTTCACTCATTTATTTATTTAGCACCAAGAAAGTGATGTTTTGTGTGTCAAGCTCTTCATCATGAAGCTCTTCATCATGAGGCTCTTCATCATGAAGCTCTTCATCATGAAGCTCTTCATGATGAAGAGCCTCAGAATAGTCTAAGACTAAGAATAGTCTAAGACTAGGCGAAGACTAAGAATAGTCTAACACTAGTCTGAGACTACGAATAGTCTAAGACTAGGCTATAGTCTAAGACTAGTCTAAGACTAAGAATAGTCTAAGACTAGTCTAAGACTAGGCTAAGACTAAGAATAGTCTAAGACTAGTCTAAGACTAGGCTAAGACTAAGAATAGTCCAGGAAAACAGAAGAGATGGAATTCTATCAGTCTTATTGTGTTCGGTCAGTAATCACTCAGCAAAATTCATTCCTGTGTGTGTGTGTGTGTGTGTGTGTGTGTGTGTGTGTGTGTGTGTGTGTGTGTGTGTGTGTGTGTGTGTGTGTGTGTGTGTGTGTGTGTGTGTTTGTGTGTGTGTGTGCTATAGGTGATCATTGAGAGGTATAAAGGAGAGAAACAGCTTCCCATCCTGGACAAGACCAAGTTCCTGGTGCCAGACCACGTCAACATGAGTGAACTCATCAAGATCATCAGGTACAGTAGGACCTCTCCTCTCTTCTTGTCTCCTCTCCTCTCCTCTCCCCTCCCCTCCTCTCCTCCTCTCCTCTCCTCTCCTCCTCTCCTCCTCTCCTCTCCTCCTCTCCTCGTCTCTCCTCCTCCTTCTCTCTCCTCTCCTCTCCTCTCCTCTCCTCCTCCTTCTCTCTCCTCTCATCCTCTCCTCTCCTCCTCCTCTCTCCTCTCCTCACCTCTCCTAACTCTGTGCGATGTTGTTGTTTCTCCACCAGGAGGCGTCTCCAGCTAAACTCCAACCAGGCATTCTTCCTGTTGGTCAACGGGCACAGCATGGTGTCGGTGTCGGCAGCCATCTCGGAGGTGTACGAGCGCGAGCGGGACCAAGACGGCTTCCTCTACATGGTGTACGCCTCCCAGGAGACCTTCGGCGCCGCCCAATGAACACCCTCCGCTTCCACCTGGCCAGCGATTGGACAATGATAGTTTTAGACGCCCTCCCCCCTCCCCCAACTCTAACGTGACCCTCTCTCCCAGCACACACACCCTTACTTACATCCAATGTACACCAGATGCGGATCCGGTAAAACTGCAGGAGCGGACTCTCTGACAGGTCATATGAGTGTGGGTCTGTTCGCAGCCGTACCGGAGCCATACCGCATCTGTCCCGGAGCTGGTGGACATGAGCCCTTAGTCTTAGGGCAAACACACACACACACACAGACACAGACACACACACACACACACACACACACACACACACACACACACACAGACACAGAAACACACACACAGACACACAGCGTTGAAGGGCTCGTATGTTTTCTGCTCCCTCTCCTTCCCTCCTCTGGCCCTTAGCCCCTCCCCTCCATTCAGATCTGGCCCTTAGCCCCTCCCCTCCATTCAGATCTGGCCCTTAGCCCCTCCCCTCCATTCAGATCAGATTGGTTCAGATCAGATTTATTTCTCATTGTGTTCACGTCGCGCTCGCCCCACCACTCAACCAGATCAGCAGCGAGTCTTAAGTAGAGAATGTGTGTGTGTATATAGAATAGAATCTTACGTTTCTGTCTCCACTTCCTCATTCTCTCTCCCATAGAGACACTGTGGAGCGCGTCATCGTTTAGAAACCACGCCCAAAACGGGGGAAAACACAAACTCCCGTCCAATCCTGGCGTTCTCCTATGTCGCGTGCACGGTCGGGTGTTGCACAAAAAGATCGTATATGCGGAAGATGAACACTCCAACTTACTTCATTGACTGCAACATCCACATTTTTCTTCTCGCCAATTCTCAATGGCTTCCTTGTTTTGCTCGGGAGTACAAAAAAACTTTAACTGGCGATTTTTTTTTTTACATTTTTTGTGTGCGCAGCCCCACCACACAACAGCTTTTAGCTATGTTTAATTCAAGGAAAATGAATGGGACTGAACGGAGCGATTTCCCCCGTGATGGGCGTGGCCTATTTCATGCAGTGTCTCTATATATAAATGTGTGTGTGTGACTCAGGCCAATAGAATCTTACGTTTCTGTCTCCACTTCCTCGTTCTCTCTCCCATGACTCACGGCGGCGTGTCGCATTGTTGACGCCGTCAACAACCTGTTTCCTGGGTGTGGTGCTACACCACCTGTCTCTCGCTCTCTCTCTACACACACACACACACACAAACACACACACACACACACACACACACACACACACACACACACACACACACATATATATATATATATATATATATATATATATATATATATATGTGTGTGTATACAGTATGTAGAGGGAATCTCTTGCGCTTCAGTTCGGTGCTCTCAGACAAGGACAGGATACTGGAAACAGTTGAATAGACCGGAGCACAAGAAATCACTGGCAAGCAAATGTAATCAGGTAGAAGAAGTAACGTTTGGACGCTTAGCAGCGTCTTGTTCAGAGTCAAAACGACTGTTCTGTTCTTAGCCTACGAACAAAGATAAGCATCATTTTACGATGTGTTTTGGAAACCAACACCCCGGAGAGGGAGACACTTCTGCTGAGGGTTTATGGATGTAAGATGTCAACTCTTGTGTCACCGCATTTTCTGGGAGGTTTCTGTCACATTCCCTTCTTACAGCGTTTGTAGCCCCTCCCCCCCTGCCTGCCTTGTAGCCTAAACGCATCGCTATAAAGAAGAAAAGATGTGCTATTTGAACAGATGATTGTAGTTTGTGTACAGATCATATTGACGATGACTTTGTGTGAGCGTCTCAGTGAGAGTATAACCGGCAGACTTTGGACACTATGAGGGGCGTGGCTTGGCTGCACACGTGCATGAATCACTGAGGATGTTTATGAGAATGATGATTTGCTTGAAACGTGTTCATGTTTTCCTCTCGTCCGCTGTGTTTGGCGTTCTCATGAAGGGGATCGCCTCAGATCCCCGTGAAGAATGTGTCCACAGCCCGATGAGCAGAGTGGCACATCTGTCTGTCAGGCTGCCCATCTTTGTTTTGCTCTTTGATCCTACAGGCCAACAATGTTAGGAGCACTTTGGGGAGCCCAGAGCTTAAAGGAACCCAGAGCTTAAAGGAATATGCGTCTAGAATATTCTATTAGTCTGCACATGTTTCTTTACACTTTCTATAGCGTGTGCTGTCGTGCTTATCCCAATCTCCCTCGCTCTCTTCTTCACAGATGGAGGTTTAGCCGCTTTTATATCGCTGTGTTTTATCTTTTTGCTTCCTTTTTTATTATTTAATGTGATTTTATTTCATTGCATAATACTGTATGTATTTTACTCTCGCTGTCTTATGTCATAAGTACAAAGGTGATTTTTATTTTGTTTTTTTTTCTGACTAGTGAAAAGCATTGTGTGTTTGTAACAGAGCGGTGGAGCACTAGTGAAAACCATTGTGTGTTTGTAACAGAGCGGCGGAGCACTAGTGAAAACCATTGTGTGTTTGTAACAGAGGGGTGGAGCATTTGTTTCAGCGTTGTCTTTCTGCCTGCTCCTCTGTTTCACACTCACGTCCGCACACACACACACACAGCAATATGACATATCACACCGCCTCCTTTCATCTATTTATGTTGCTATTTTCTAAACAATAAAAGGGAAAAAAAAAGAAATGTTGTTCATTGTGTTGCTCAACTTCAACATCCAATTAAATTGCTACACACATTCTCATACAGGGTTCTGACGCAAGTATGGAATTTGATTTTAGTATTTTCCAGGTCTGGAAAAGTATGTAAAAAAGGAAAATAGAGTATGGAAAAATATTTGTTTCCAGACTATTGTCTATTGT
>NC_139636.1:31552962-31555462 GCF_964638095.1 Poromitra crassiceps
TCAAACTACATTTATTGTGCAGCCACATGAGCAAAGGTGCCCCCACTGCTGAAAAATACTGTCCACTTACTGCGCTGCTGTGAAAGTTACTACACTTTTAAGTGATAACCAAAGATAACCAACATAATGCCTGGCTTGTAGAAAGCCATTTAATTTCACCAGCTAAAACATCAGCTCGTAATTATTCATATCTTTCCATAAAAGTACAGACATTGGGCTATGGTAGCACTTCAAGTCGAGCTGAACCCAAAAAATACTTTTATTTAATTTTAGTTCAAATACCTGGGTATGCAGTGCACCTATTTAAAAATGTATGCAAAAACAAAGTCACAAAAATCTAATTTCTTTAGTTTTTCACACTTTTTAAAGTTAATTGATCAAGATTTCATTCATAACAGTAATCTACAGTTTGCTGACGTCACCCAGTACTATCAAATTTCTACCCCATTTCAACCAATCATATCACGACATGGCAGCTGTCAATCAAATCTTCATTTCAGGAGAATTTTCTCCTCCAAATGAAGGAGAAAATGGCGCCTAGTGCCTGTCATCTGGCAGAATTTCTAGCCCATAAACTACCGTACCTACTAACTTGGCCAATTGTATGTAACATACAAAATAAAGCCAACGGTAATGTCTAAGAATGCAAAGAAATTTAACTGGCTCATTAAACTCTATCGGGTCGCCCCTCAGAGATTCCAGGCGGGCAGGCAGCACTCATGCATCGGATTATCCGCTCCGCTGCACACAGAAGCAGCTGGCTGCCTGCTACTCTGCGGATCCCACTCACGTTAGCAGTTAGCACCACAACACGCTGAATTCCACTGGATTTGGGGGCGGCACACGCCAGGATTGGCCAATGCCAAAGCCAGTCCCCAGAATTGTCAAATCAAATCATCGACACACGCTATTGTGGTCCGCCATTCAACCCTGTCATCTCAGACAAGATTACGGTAGTTTTTTCAGACTCTGAAATGTCTCCGACCCTCGCGCTACTTGCATTCCGTTGGGTTCATTTACCGTAGTCTTTAAAGAATTAAACAAAACAAATTATATTGCTCACTTCCTCTGTTCCTCTGCATCATATGGTTATTTACTGAGTGTAGCTGGGACACTTATGGAGCAGAGAGCAGGGTCGTTTCATAGGAATAGCAGGGGAGTTGGTATTATAGTGTCCTTAGAGGAAGCTAGCAGCCCCTTTTGGCCATCTGGACAAGAGCCATCTGGGTTAGATGCACATTGCGTCAAGATGGGGTCATACAAGCCATTTGGCCCCTGACCAATAAATATAAAGTCAATTTGATTGTAAAAAAAAAAAAAGAGAGAAGAAAAAATAATGGTTTCTACCCTCCAGCAAAGCACTTTAAGACTGACAACCAAGCCTGAGTGTGGTTAAAGGTTAGAGGAGCACAAATAAACTGTTTGTCTCTCATTGCCATTTGGTTTTTATTGTTATCGTCATGTCGACTCAGACACCAACACAGGACGGACGTTATATCAGTGTGATCCTCCTCAGGCGCTGCTCTTATCAAAGTAGCGCTTTGTAGTAGCGTCGTTCATGAGGTGCAGAGGTTAAGAAGCAAGAGGATGTCATGATGATGCCGGACATTCCTGAGCAGGTCAAATTCCACGTTTATCTTCTTTTTTTTTAATACAGGAGGAGCCGAGCTTGAGTTGGCGAGGATGTGCTATGCTAGTCGCTCTTTTAAGCCTCAGTGAGAGAGCAGTACATGTAGAGAGAGAGATGTTGTAGAGAGAGCTGTTGAAAAGGTGAAATGTTTGCAATTGAATACATGACAAAATATTTGAAACAGTCAGCAGGTGAACGAAAGCAAATTGTGTGTGTAATGGAAACATTCAAGAAACTTTGGAGGTTTCCATACACCAGCGGTTTTCAAACGGTGAGGCGGCGCAAGATAATAATCTAGTTTTATTAATATTTATGTAAATTGAATAATATTCGAATACCGAAATTCGTTTCAACAGCCCTAGTTTGACTATTTACATCATTTGGTTTCCCGAGGACGCTCCCCTGCCACAGCCCACATCCCCCACCTCTCCCCTCATCCCCTTCAGCTCCCCTGCCACAGCCCACAGTGTCAGGGGAGCGTCCTCCACCTCTCCCCTCATCCCCTCCCTGCCACAGCCCACAGTGGCAGGGGAGCGTCCCCCACCTCTCCCCTCATCCTGCCACAGCCCACAGTGGCAGGGGAGCGTCCTCCACCTCTCCCCTCATCCCCTTCAGCTCAACATACCTGTGTGAGTGCAGGTGTGATTGATTGAAGATTAAAAGCAAGTTAGTAGGCCTACCGGGCAAGACTGCAGGTAGAGAATCATCTGCGTTTATTCTTTTGTGTGTGTACGTGTGTGTATGTATGTATATATATATATATATATATACACACACATTCATACATACATACATATATATACACATAAAATGTATTTATTTATATTTTTGGGTTTATATTTTTTTATAGTGTATCTAGCTTCTAGTTCA
>NC_139636.1:31557962-31619370 GCF_964638095.1 Poromitra crassiceps
TTTCAGGATGCAGAGACACGTTTCTGTCTTTCCATGTTTCAGGATGCAGAGACGCGTTTCTGTCTTTCCATGTTTCAGGATGCAGAGACGCGTTTCTGTCTTTCCATGTTTCAGGATGCAGAGACACGTTTCTGTCTTTCCATGTTTCAGGATGCAGAGACACGTTTCTGTCTTTCCATGTTTCAGGATGCAGAGACACGTTTCTGTCTTTCCATGTTTCAGGATGCAGAGACGCGTTTCTGTCTTTCCATGTTTCAGGATGCAGAGACGCGCTTCTGTCTTTCCATGTTTCAGGATGCAGAGACGCGTTTCTGTCTTTCCATGTTTCAGGATGCAGAGACACGTTTCTGTCTTTCCATGTTTCAGGATGCAGAGACGTGCTTCTGTCTTTCCATGTTTCAGGATGCAGAGACACGTTTCTGTCTTTCCATGTTTCAGGATGCAGAGACACGTTTCTGTCTTTCCATGTTTCAGGATGCAGAGACACGTTTCTGTCTTTCCATGTTTCAGGATGCAGAGACGCGTTTCTGTCTTTCCATGTTTCAGGATGCAGAGACACGTTTCTGTCTTTCCATGTTTCAGGATGCAGAGACACGTTTCTGTCTTTCCATGTTTCAGGATGCAGAGACGTGCTTCTGTCTTTCCATGTTTCAGGATGCAGAGACGCGTTTCTGTCTTTCCATGTTTCAGGATGCAGAGACGCGCTTCTGTCTTTCCATGTTTCAGGATGCAGAGACACGTTTCTGTCTTTCCATGTTTCAGGATGCAGAGACGCGTTTCTGTCTTTCCATGTTTCAGGATGCAGAGACGCGCTTCTGTCTTTCCATGTTTCAGGATGCAGAGACACGTTTCTGTCTTTCCATGTTTCAGGATGCAGAGACGCGTTTCTGTCTTTCCATGTTTCAGGATGCAGAGACGCGCTTCTGTCTTTCCATGTTTCAGGATGCAGAGACACGTTTCTGTCTTTCCATGTTTCAGGATGCAGAGACGCGTTTCTGTCTTTCCATGTTTCAGGATGCAGAGACGCGCTTCTGTCTTTCCATGTTTCAGGATGCAGAGACACGTTTCTGTCTTTCCATGTTTCAGGATGCAGAGACACGTTTCTGTCTTTCCATGTTTCAGGATGCAGAGACACGTTTCTGTCTTTCCATGTTTCAGGATGCAGAGACGCGTTTCTGTCTTTCCATGTTTCAGGATGCAGAGACGCGCTTCTGTCTTTCCATGTTTCAGGATGCAGAGACACGTTTCTGTCTTTCCATGTTTCAGGATGCAGAGACGCGTTTCTGTCTTTCCATGTTTCAGGATGCAGAGACGCGCTTCTGTCTTTCCATGTTTCAGGATGCAGAGACACGTTTCTGTCTTTCCATGTTTCAGGATGCAGAGACGCGTTTCTGTCTTTCCATGTTTCAGGATGCAGAGACACGTTTCTGTCTTTCCATGTTTCAGGATGCAGAGACACGTTTCTGTCTTTCCATGTTTCAGGATGCAGAGACGCGCTTCTGTCTTTCCATGTTTCAGGATGCAGAGACACGTTTCTGTCTTTCCATGTTTCAGGATGCAGAGACACGTTTCTGTCTTTCCATGTTTCAGGATGCAGAGACACGTTTCTGTCTTTCCATGTTTCAGGATGCAGAGACACGTTTCTGTCTTTCCGTGTTTTTCAGGATGCAGAGACGCGTTTCTGTCTTTCCATGTTTCAGGATGCAGAGACGCGCTTCTGTCTTTCCATGTTTCAGGATGCAGAGACACGTTTCTGTCTTTCCATGTTTCAGGATGCAGAGACGCGTTTCTGTCTTTCCATGTTTCAGGATGCAGAGACGCGCTTCTGTCTTTCCATGTTTCAGGATGCAGAGACACGTTTCTGTCTTTCCATGTTTCAGGATGCAGAGACGCGTTTCTGTCTTTCCATGTTTCAGGATGCAGAGACGCGCTTCTGTCTTTCCATGTTTCAGGATGCAGAGACACGTTTCTGTCTTTCCATGTTTCAGGATGCAGAGACACGTTTCTGTCTTTCCATGTTTCAGGATGCAGAGACGCGTTTCTGTCTTTCCATGTTTCAGGATGCAGAGACACGTTTCTGTCTTTCCATGTTTCAGGATGCAGAGACACGTTTCTGTCTTTCCATGTTTCAGGATGCAGAGACGCGCTTCTGTCTTTCCATGTTTCAGGATGCAGAGACGTGCTTCTGTCTTTCCATGTTTCAGGATGCAGAGACGCGTTTCTGTCTTTCCATGTTTCAGGATGCAGAGACACGTTTCTGTCTTTCCATGTTTCAGGATGCAGAGACGCGTTTCTGTCTTTCCATGTTTCAGGATGCAGAGACGCGTTTCTGTCTTTCCATGTTTCAGGATGCAGAGACGCGTTTCTGTCTTTCCATGTTTCAGGATGCAGAGACACGTTTCTGTCTTTCCATGTTTCAGGATGCAGAGACGCGTTTCTGTCTTTCCATGTTTCAGGATGCAGAGACGCATTTCTGTCTTTCCATGTTTCAGGATGCAGAGACGCGTTTCTGTCTTTCCATGTTTCAGGATGCAGAGACGCGTTTCTGTCTTTCCATGTTTCAGGATGCAGAGACGTGCTTCTGTCTTTCCATGTTTCAGGATGCGGAGACGCGCTTCTGTCTTTCCATGTTTCAGGATGCGGAGACACGTTTCTGTCTTTCCATGTTTCAGGATGCAGAGACACGTTTCTGTCTTTCCATGTTTCAGGATGCAGAGACGCGTTTCTGTCTTTCCATGTTTCAGGATGCAGAGACGCGTTTCTGTCTTTCCATGTTTCAGGATGCAGAGACGCGTTTCTGTCTTTCCATGTTTCAGGATGCAGAGACGCGTTTCTGTCTTTCCATGTTTCAGGATGCAGAGACGCGCTTCTGTCTTTCCATGTTTCAGGATGCAGAGACGCGTTTCTGTCTTTCCATGTTTCAGGATGCAGAGACGCGTTTCTGTCTTTCCATGTTTCAGGATGCAGAGACGCGTTTCACACGCTGTCTTTCCATGTTTCAGGATGCAGAGACGCGCTTCGAGGAGCAGATGGCTCAGCTGCTGGTGGAGAAGCAGGAGCTGGAGTGGCAGAAGGTACGGCTGGGCCTAGCTGGCTCCACATCAGCAGATTTATTTTCTACTCTCTAGGTGGTTAAATATACAAGACATCAGCTACTTTCAATTAGGGCTGCCACAAACGATTATTTTGATAGTCGACTAGTCACCGATTATTTTAACGATTAGTCGACTCGGATCATAAATTGCAGCTTATCGCACAATTACTCAATCGCTCTGATTTAGCTATCATCAGCTTCTAAATTTAGCTTCAAGTAGTTTTAAGCATGTGCCAACTAAAAATAAAGACAATTAACTCATTGAGTGCCAGCCACTTTTGGAGAACGGACGCTCCCAGTGCCAGAGTTTCAGAGCGTTTTCAGTGATTTCTCGAGGCCCACAGAATATTGTGTGATATTACTATGTAAACACCACTGAACACGCACAAAGAACGATGAGACTCTATTGTATCAGCAGCAAAAAAAAGTTTATTGATATCATTTTCCGTTCTTTAGTTATCAGCCGGAGAAGATAGGTCAAAAACAGCAAAAACAGGCGTTTCCATCTAGAAAGCTGAGATATTGAGCCTTTTGTAAAATTAAGCATTTCAAGCAAATCACTGACTCTGAAACTAATATTTTCTGACCTGAAACATCTGAACAGTAATTTCCTTCAATATAACAGCACCCCCACCCCCCTCTACTGCAAACTCCTCCTCCGTGGGTGTGTCTCTGGTGGCTTTGCTCGCTCTGCTGCTTGCGGATCCACGTTCGGATGGCCGCTGCTCGTCGGGGGAGTCTGGATCGGGCTCGCTCGTTTCTGGGGTTTCGGTTGTGAGCTGGGATGAAGCTGCGTCCGATTCTGGGCTTTCTGGGCTTTCTGCTGCGCGTTTCAAAGTGTGCTGCACCCAGAGTCTATTTTCGGAGCCCCCCACCATTGTGCGCCGGCTCCCAGCGCGACAGCGAAAAGCCAAACCATTCAATGGTTTCATCACGGCTTTTTCTGCTGTTTTTACTCAACTTTCTCTAATCTGGAGAGCACTGTCGCCACCTAATGGGTCGGTAAAATAGGTTATACACATTCAACATGCCCCAAAATTTTACAGGAGATGTATTAGGCATTGATCCACGTTCCACCGTCAAAAAATGCAATTGACGAACATACTCGTCCTTGGCACTCTACGTTACTAAACGAATTGACGAACATACTCGTCCTTGGCACTCAATGAGTTAAGATGATAATTCACTCAAAAATAATCTTTTCATGAACTTTAAAGTTTAGAGCATGTAGCAGCATATTTATTTCTGGCATCAATGTACTTGCATGTAATAAATGTAATTCTAGAGCAAATTGCAAATTGCAAAATAGTACACATTGAAATTGAAAACATATAGTGCAATGAAACATCTACTATCGATTGAATGAATAATGCAAAATAAAATTAGGGCACTACTAGGTGGAATGGAACCAAAAACTATTCACTATGTATGCAACCAAAATATAAACACAAATAAATAGTTTCAGTCTTCTCAGGCATCAAACACATTTTTAAATGTAGTAAGTAGAGAGTGCAAACTGCGGAGTAAAATGAGGTTTCCAGTATTCCTGTCAGCAACACATGATCTTAACGTCGCTATGATGACAACGTTACAGCAAGGCTTTTAACGTTAATATCGAAAAGCCAATAGCTAATGTTAGCAGCTAAACGTAACGTTACGGTTAGCAGTGAGCTAACAAGCAAATTAGCTTACTGAGTCTTCATCTCCATCATCGTCTGCATTCGCCACAACGTGCTTCCTTTTGAGATACTCACGCATCGTACTCGTGCTGCCATGATAAGCGAGTTCAGCTTATTTAGCAGATTTTGCATTTCACGCATTTCACATTATTGTGGGTGAAACGCTCCCACACTTTGGACGTACGAGGACGGCTAGAAATGTTTTCTGTGGAGCACTGGGAGGGAGCTGCAAGCTGCTTGTTTTTCCGGTGATGTCACGTTTTCCCCGGATGATGGGTACTGTGCATGTGCATCAAAGACAGGACAGAGACGCCTGGAGGCCAGGCCAGCCAGTGAGGCCATCGCAGGCAGCAGCTTCCGGGAAACAAAACAAACATTTTTTTTCTTTTTTTCAGCTAAAAAAAACATGCGATGACGTCGATTACCAAATACGTCGGTGACGATTTTGGTCATCGCGACTAGTCGACTAATCGTGGCAGCCCTACTTTCAATGTTTCTTCATTTGCGAAATTGATAATTATTATTATTTCCTCTTTTCTTGTGCGGCAGGAATCCTTAGAACGTCAAATTGAAACGACGACAAACCAGCACACAGAGTCACTCACCAGTGTTAAGAAGCAGGTGAGTTTCTAGGGTTTCAGTTTATATGCCAGTATCTTAAGTAAGACTTTTATGCTGATATCTAAACCTTCTGAATAATCAATGTTTTGTATTATTATTTTATTAAGTTTCAGGCCAAAATAAGAGGCATTGAGGAGGAAAAGGTACAGTAATGAGGAGTTTATTCCCAAAAATGTCAACTTGATCTTGATAGTATTTAGTAATTATTTAGTAATAAATTCAGTCAATGTTTTTTAGTTGTACAATCTTGGCCCTTATAGTGAATTCCTTTCTGCTGTGCTGCTTTGTGATTTATTGCTTATTTTCTGGCAAAAAAGGAACACAACATGCATAATAATATAATGTTACGTTTTAGGCAAAACACCAACTCAGTGCCGAGTTGAAAGACAAGGAGGTGAACAGCTTGAAAGAAGCGCTGAAGTCGCTACAGGTACTGAGATGTAAAACACTCTCTCTCACAGTCTCTTTCTCTCACACGCACGCACACACGCACACACATGCACACACGCACACGCACACACACACACACACACACACACACACACACACGCACGCACCCATGCACCCACGCACACACACACACACACACACACACACACACACACACAGAAGCGTCATGCCCATTGTAACTGAGGGGGCAATTGCCTAGGCCTGAGCCAGTCTGGACCTGAGAATGTTAGTGTGTAGGCCTGAGCCAGTCTGGACCTGAGAGTGTTAGTGTGTAGGCCTGAGCCAGTCTGGACCTGAGAGTGTTAGTGTGTAGGCCTGAGCCAGTCTGGACCTGAGTGTGTTAGTGTGTAGGCCTGAGCCAGTCTGGACCTGAGTGTTAGTGTGTAGGCCTGAGCCAGTCTGGACCTGAGTGTTAGTGTGTAGGCCTGAGCCAGTCTGGTCCTGAGTGTGTTAGTGTGTAGGCCTGAGCCAGTCTGGACCTGAGAGTGTTAGTGTGTAGGCCTGAGCCAGTCTGGACCTGAGTGTTAGTGTGTAGGCCTGAGCCAGTCTGGACCTGAGAGTGTTAGTGTGTAGGCCTGAGCCAGTCTGGACCTGAGGGTGTTAGTGTGTAGGCCTGAGCCAGTCTGGACCTGAGTGTTAGTGTGTAGGCCTGAGCCAGTCTGGACCTGAGAGTGTTAGTGTGTAGGCCTGAGCCAGTCTGGTCCTGAGTGTTAGTGTGTCGGCCTGAGCCAGTCTGGTCCTGAGTGTGTTAGTGTGTAGGCCTGAGCCAGTCTGGACCAGAGAGTGTTAGTGTGTAGGCCTGAGCCAGTCTGGACCAGAGAGTGTTAGTGTGTAGGCCTGAGCCAGTCTGGACCTGAGTGTGTTAGTGTGTAGGCCTGAGCCAGTCTGGACCTGAGAGTGTTAGTGTGTAGGCCTGAGCCAGTCTGGACCTGAGGGTGTTAGTGTGTAGGCCTGAGCCAGTCTGGACCTGAGTGTTAGTGTGTAGGCCTGAGCCAGTCTGGTCCTGAGTGTTAGTGTGTAGGCCTGAGCCAGTCTGGACCTGAGGGTGTTAGTGTGTAGGCCTGAGCCAGTCTGGACCTGAGAGTGTTAGTGTGTAGGCCTGAGCCAGTCTGGACCTGAGAGTGTTAGTGTGTAGGCCTGAGCCAGTCTGGACCTGAGAGTGTTAGTGTGTAGGCCTGAGCCAGTCTGGACCTGAGAGTGTTAGTGTGTAGGCCTGAGCCAGTCTGGACCTGAGTGTTAGTGTGTAGGCCTGAGCCAGTCTGGACCTGAGAGTGTTAGTGTGTAGGCCTGAGCCAGTCTGGACCTGAGAGTGTTAGTGTGTAGGCCTGAGCCAGTCTGGACCTGAGAGTTAGTGTGTAGGCCTGAGCCAGTCTGGACCTGAGAGTTAGTGTGTAGGCCTGAGCCAGTCTGGACCTGAGTGTTAGTGTGTAGGCCTGAGCCAGTCTGGACCTGAGAGTGTTAGTGTGTAGGCCTGAGCCAGTCTGGACCTGAGAGTGTTAGTGTGTAGGCCTGAGCCAGTCTGGACCTGAGTGTTAGTGTGTAGGCCTGAGCCAGTCTGGTCCTGAGTGTTAGTGTGTAGGCCTGAGCCAGTCTGGACCTGAGAGTGTTAGTGTGTAGGCCTGAGCCAGTCTGGTCCTGAGTGTGTTAGTGTGTAGGCCTGAGCCAGTCTGGACCTGAGTGTTAGTGTGTAGGCCTGAGCCAGTCTGGTCCTGAGTGTTAGTGTGTAGGCCTGAGCCAGTCTGGTCCTGAGTGTTAGTGTGTAGGCCTGAGCCAGTCTGGTCCTGAGTGTTAGTGTGTAGGCCTGAGCCAGTCTGGACCTGAGAGTGTTAGTGTGTAGGCCTGAGCCAGTCTGGTCCTGAGTGTGTTAGTGTGTAGGCCTGAGCCAGTCTGGTCCTGAGAGTGTTAGTGTGTAGGCCTGAGCCAGTCTGGACCTGAGTGTGTTAGTGTGTAGGCCTGAGCCAGTCTGGACCTGAGAGTGTTAGTGTGTAGGCCTGAGCCAGTCTGGACCTGAGAGTGTTAGTGTGTAGGCCTGAGCCAGTCTGGACCTGAGAGTGTTAGTGTGTAGGCCTGAGCCAGTCTGGACCAGAGAGTGTTAGTGTGTAGGCCTGAGCCAGTCTGGTCCTGAGAGTGTTAGTGTGTAGGCCTGAGCCAGTCTGGTCCTGAGAGTGTTAGTGTGTAGGCCTGAGCCAGTCTGGACCTGAGAGTGTTAGTGTGTAGGCCTGAGCCAGTCTGGTCCTGAGTGTGTTAGTGTGTAGGCCTGAGCCAGTCTGGTCCTGAGTGTGTTAGTGTGTAGGCCTGAGCCAGTCTGGACCAGAGAGTGTTAGTGTGTAGGCCTGAGCCAGTCTGGTCCTGAGAGTGTTAGTGTGTAGGCCTGAGCCAGTCTGGTCCTGAGTGTGTTAGTGTGTAGGCCTGAGCCAGTCTGGACCTGAGTGTGTTAGTGTGTAGGCCTGAGCCAGTCTGGACCTGAGAGTGTTAGTGTGTAGGCCTGAGCCAGTCTGGTCCTGAGTGTTAGTGTGTCACCTGAGCCAGAGTGTGTTGCTGTGTGTAGGCCAGAGTGTGTTGCTGTGTGTAGGCCAGAGTGTGTTAGTGTGTGTAGGCCTGAGTGTGTTAGTGTGTGTAGGCCTGAGTGTGTTAGTGTGTCTAGGACTGAGCCAGTCCGGGCCTGAGCATGTTGGTGTGTGTAGGCCTGAGCCAGATTGTGTTGCTGTGTGTAGGCCAGGGTGTGTTAGTGTGTGTAGGCCTGAGTGTGTTAGTGTGTGTAGGCCAGAGTGTGTTGCTGTGTGTAGGCCAGAGTGTGTTAGTGTGTGTAGGCCAGAGTGTGTTAGTGTGTGTAGGCCAGAGTGTGTTAGTGTGTGTAGGCCAGAATGTGTTAGTGTGTGTAGGCCAGAGTGTGTTAGTGTGTGTAGGCCAGAGTGTGTTAGTGTGTGTAGGCCAGAATGTGTTAGTGTGTGTAGGCCAGAATGTGTTAGTGTGTGTAGGCCAGAGTGTGTTAGTGTGTGTAGGCCAGAATGTGTTAGTGTGTGTAGGCCAGAGTGTGTTAGTGTGTGTAGGCCAGAGTGTGTTAGTGTGTGTGTAGGCCAGAGTGTGTTGGTGTGTGTAGGCCTGAGTGTGTTAGTGTGTGTAGGCCAGAATGTGTTAGTGTGTGTAGGCCAGAGTGTGTTAGTGTGTGTAGGCCAGAGTGTGTTAGTGTGTGTAGGCCAGAGTGTGTTAGTGTGTGTAGGCCAGAGTGTGTTAGTGTGTGTAGGCCAGGGTGTGTTAGTGTGTGTAGGCCAGGGTGTGTTAGTGTGTGTAGGCCTGAGTGTGTTAGTGTGTGTAGGCCAGAGTGTGTTAGTGTGTGTAGGCCAGGGTGTGTTAGTGTGTGTAGGCCAGAGTGTGTTAGTGTGTGTAGGCCAGAATGTGTTAGTGTGTGTGTAGGCCAGAGTGTGTTAGTGTGTGTAGGCCAGAGTGTGTTGGTGTGTGTAGGCCTGAGTGTGTTAGTGTGTGTAGGCCAGAATGTGTTAGTGTGTGTAGGCCAGAGTGTGTTAGTGTGTGTAGGCCAGAGTGTGTTAGTGTGTGTAGGCCAGAGTGTGTTAGTGTGTGTAGGCCAGGGTGTGTTAGTGTGTGTAGGCCAGAGTGTGTTAGTGTGTGTAGGCCAGAGTGTGTTGGTGTGTGTAGGCCTGAGTGTGTTACTGTGTGTAGGCCAGAGTGTGTTAGTGTGTGTAGGCCAGGGTGTGTTAGTGTGTGTAGGCCTGAGTGTGTTAGTGTGTGTAGGCCTGAGTGTGTTAGTGTGTGTAGGCCAGAGTGTGTTAGTGTGTGTAGGCCAGAGTGTGTTAGTGTGTGTAGGCCAGGGTGTGTTAGTGTGTGTAGGCCTGAGTGTGTTAGTGTGTGTAGGCCAGAGTGTGTTAGTGTGTGTAGGCCAGAATGTGTTAGTGTGTGTAGGCCAGAATGTGTTAGTGTGTGTAGGCCTGAGTGTGTTAGTGTGTGTAGGCCAGAGTGTGTTAGTGTGTGTAGGCCAGAATGTGTTAGTGTGTGTAGGCCTGAGTGTGTTAGTGTGTGTAGGCCAGGGTGTGTTAGTGTGTGTAGGCCAGAGTGTGTTAGTGTGTGTAGGCCAGAATGTGTTAGTGTGTGTGTAGGCCAGAGTGTGTTAGTGTGTGTAGGCCAGAGTGTGTTGGTGTGTGTAGGCCTGAGTGTGTTAGTGTGTGTAGGCCAGAATGTGTTAGTGTGTGTAGGCCAGAGTGTGTTAGTGTGTGTAGGCCAGAGTGTGTTAGTGTGTGTAGGCCAGAGTGTGTTAGTGTGTGTAGGCCAGAGTGTGTTAGTGTGTGTAGGCCAGGGTGTGTTAGTGTGTGTAGGCCAGAGTGTGTTAGTGTGTGTAGGCCAGAGTGTGTTGGTGTGTGTAGGCCTGAGTGTGTTAGTGTGTGTAGGCCAGAGTGTGTTAGTGTGTGTAGGCCAGGGTGTGTTAGTGTGTGTAGGCCTGAGTGTGTTAGTGTGTGTAGGCCTGAGTGTGTTAGTGTGTGTAGGCCAGAGTGTGTTAGTGTGTGTAGGCCAGAGTGTGTTAGTGTGTGTAGGCCAGGGTGTGTTAGTGTGTGTAGGCCTGAGTGTGTTAGTGTGTGTAGGCCAGAGTGTGTTAGTGTGTGTAGGCCAGAATGTGTTAGTGTGTGTAGGCCAGAATGTGTTAGTGTGTGTAGGCCTGAGTGTGTTAGTGTGTGTAGGCCAGAGTGTGTTAGTGTGTGTAGGCCAGAATGTGTTAGTGTGTGTAGGCCAGAGTGTGTTAGTGTGTGTAGGCCAGAGTGTGTTAGTGTGTGTAGGCCAGAGTGTGTTGGTGTGTGTAGGCCAGAGTGTGTTAGTGTGTGTAGGCCAGAGTGTGTTAGTGTGTGTAGGCCAGAGTGTGTTAGTGTGTGTAGGCCAGAGTGTGTTGGTGTGTGTAGGCCAGAGTGTGTTAGTGTGTGTAGGCCAGAGTGTGTTAGTGTGTGTAGGCCAGAGTGTGTTAGTGTGTGTAGGCCAGAGTGTGTTGCTGTGTGTGTAGGCCAGAGTGTGTTAGTGTGTGTAGGCCAGAGTGTGTTGCTGTGTGTGTAGGCCAGAGTGTGTTAGTGTGTGTAGGCCAGAGTGTGTTAGTGTGTGTAGGCCTGAGTGTGTTAGTGTGTGTAGGCCTGAGTGTGTTAGTGTGTGTAGGCCAGAGTGTGTTAGTGTGTGTAGGCCAGAATGTGTTAGTGTGTGTAGGCCAGAGTGTGTTAGTGTGTGTAGGCCAGAGTGTGTTAGTGTGTGTAGGCCAGAATGTGTTAGTGTGTGTAGGCCTGAGTGTGTTAGTGTGTGTAGGCCAGAGTGTGTTAGTGTGTGTAGGCCAGAGTGTGTTAGTGTGTGTAGGCCAGAGTGTGTTAGTGTGTGTAGGCCAGAGTGTGTTGCTGTGTGTGTAGGCCAGAGTGTGTTGCTGTGTGTGTAGGCCAGAGTGTGTTAGTGTGTGTAGGCCAGAGTGTGTTAGTGTGTGTAGGCCTGAGTGTGTTAGTGTGTGTAGGCCTGAGTGTGTTAGTGTGTGTAGGCCAGAGTGTGTTAGTGTGTGTAGGCCAGAGTGTGTTGCTGTGTGTGTAGGCCAGAGTGTGTTGGTGTGTGTAGGCCTGAGTGTGTTAGTGTGTGTAGGCTTGACAGTGTGGAGGTGATGTACTGCCTCCTCACGCTCGGCTGCACTGTAACACCCCGCCTGCGTTATTGAGACAATAGAGCGTTTTTGATGTTCTCTCTGGGAGACATTTACTGCTCTGCTTGTGTGTGTGTGTGTGTGTGTGTGTGTGTGTGTGTGTGTGTGTGTGTGTGTGTGTGTGTGTGTGTGTGTGTGTGTGTGTGTGTGTGTGTGTGTGTGCGTGCGTGCGTGTGTGTGTGTGTGTGTGTTCTCTCTGGGAGACATTTACTGCTCTGCTTGGCTAAATTGAGGGCCGGTCGTGTTCATTGTCATAACACGGTCTGCTGGATTCCCTTCATTTAACACCTTTTCATATCAGTGGCAGTCATTTCAGCCACATCCTTAAAAATGTGCTCATTCCAAACATTTTAACTCTGTTCATTTTGTTCCCTTAAGCCACAATCAAATGCTGGTACATATATCATAGCATGCTAATTTAATCTGAATAAATAGCCTGCCTAACTAATTATTATCTTTAGTAATATACATTCTATCAAATTACAAACATATTCCTGGTTATGACAATCCTCAAGGTTTATAGATACAACTGACAAAAGTCTTAACCTAGAACCATGAGTAACACTTTTAATTGTCCAAACAGACACGTTTTCTTAAACAGTCAATTAAGGTGATGCTTGTGGACATGACATCCCCCCCCCATTTCTTTATCCCATTTTTATCCCCCATTAGTGCTAATTTTAATTTATTTATCCTGGTTGCTGCTCCACCCTCTGCCGATCTGGGGAGAGCCGAAAACTGGCTCCATGCTTCCTCCGAGACATGGGCAGTTAGCCAGCCGCTTCTTTTCACCTGACAGGGGAAGCTTCACCGGTAGGACATAGCACGTGGGAAGATCACGCTATTCCAACGAGTTCCCCTCCCTCCGAACAGGCGCCCCTAACGACCAGAGGAGGAACCACATTAGCAACCAGGATATTGCATGTTTTGGTGAAGGGGTTCCTATATGAAGGAAACCCCCGGGAGGCACGGGGAGAACATGCAAACTCCACACAGTAAGGCCCTTTTGATGACCCCACCCGGGCGGTGGGCACTCGAGGACATGCGGACGCGCACGCATTCCTTCAGTGCTCACAGCGTCCCAGGTGGGAATCGAACCCAGGACCTTCTAGCTGTGAGGCGACAGCACTTACCACTGCACCACCGTGCCCCCCTGAGATTTGTTTTGATAGTCATGTTTGCTATAAAAATGTGCAAGATGCTGCAAAATTCGCTAGTCTAAAATAATGCCTGTCTCTTTAAGGATGCTGGGAGATCTATGTACTGTATACGGGTATACTACTGGCTAATAAAGCACTCTTACAATACACGGTTCAAAACAGCTGATTACATTCTATCGTGTACAAAAAGGCCCAGAAGAAAATGAGAAACTTTACATTTGATTAATTGCAAGACATCTGTTCCAAGGGGGGCACGGTCACTGGCACTGTCGCCCCACAGCAAGAAGGTCCTGGGTTCGATTCTCGATCCCCAGTTCCATGTCCTCAGCGCCTATGGCCCAGGTGAGGTCGTCGAAAAGGGCCTTTGTGGGAAGTCTGCATGTTCTCCCCGTGCTCCCCTGGAGGTTCCTCCAGATAGGAACCCCTCACCAAAAAACATCTGTTCCATCTTTATTTTTTAATTTTGTTTTGTTTTGTACTGTTCAGAATTATGCATACAGAATATTCTATAAAATATATACCCCATATACTAACAAATATTTCTATGCAATTTGTATAAAATGTGGCCTCAACTACTATTAAAACCATTCAACATTGCATAGAATTGATATGATCTACAGTATGTAGGATGTTGATAAATGTGGCAAAGTCTTCATGATAATATAAGTAAAATATTGAAGCATAAAAGTTGTGTCTGTTGCACAACTTAGATGTGGCCTTTTGCTTTTTAACCCCATTTGCTTGTATATCCCTCATTTGTGTGTGTATCCCTTTAAGACCGCGAACCGTGTCACACGGTTCGGTCTTAAAGGGATACACACACAAATGCTGCATCAGGTATCAATGGGTTAATGTGATCCTTTCATTGATGATTGCCTCTTGTAACCTCTCCTTGTTTTCATCTATGGGAAGTTTTGCTTTGTGACTTTGAGCTGGAGAGAAAGGCTGGAGTGGAAACTGTGGAAACTAATGCTGTGCTCCTACAGATGAAAACCTTTTACTGCTGTTTTACAGTTGTTCAAGTACAGTTTGGAGAAGAAATCGAGCGAGCTGGTAAGGAAGGACTTTCCAATTAAACAAATTGTTGACAGAGGACGGGTGGGAGTGAGAGGAATTCACAGGGGAGGATGAGGGGATGGAGAGATGGTGCAAAGGAGGGACAGTTTGGAGGGAGCAGCTCATCAGGAGTAACGGATAGGGAGTGTGTGACACTTGAACTGCCAGCGCAGCAGAGAAAATATCTCTATTAAAATATTTTATAAGCAGGCCGCGCTCGGTTGAACCTACTTCACATCACAGTGACTCGAGCGAGGGAGTCTCAGAGAGACGTGTTTAGTGGAGAGAGAGAGAGAGGAGGGAGGGAGGATGAGAGAGCTGTGTTTAGTAGAGAGAGAGAGGAGGGAGGGAGGATGAGAGAGCTGTGTTTAGTAGAGAGAGAGAGGAGGGAGGGAGGATGAGAGAGCTGTGTTTAGTAGAGAGAGAGAGAGGAGGGAGGGAGGATGAGAGAGCTGTGTTTAGTAGAGAGAGAGGAGAGAGGGAGGATGAGAGAGCTGTGTTTAGTAGAGAGAGAGAGGAGGGAGAGGAGGATGAGAGAGCTGTGTTTAGTGGAGAGAGAGAGAGGAGGGAGGGAGGATGAGAGAGCTGTGTTTAGTAGAGAGAGAGAGAGAGGAGGGAGGATGAGAGAGCTGTGTTTAGTGGAGAGAGAGAGAGGAGGGAGGGAGGATGAGAGAGCTGTGTTTAGTAGAGAGAGAGGAGGGAGGATGAGAGAGCTGTGTTTAGTAGAGAGAGAGGAGGGAGGGAGGATGAGAGAGCTGTGTTTAGTAGAGAGAGAGAGAGAGGAGGGAGGATGAGAGAGCTGTGTTTAGTAGAGAGAGAGAGAGGAGGGAGAGGAGGATGAGAGAGCTGTGTTTAGTAGAGAGAGAGAGAGAGGAGGGAGGATGAGAGAGCTGTGTTTAGTAGAGAGAGAGAGAGGAGGGAGAGGAGGATGAGAGAGCTGTGTTTAGTAGAGAGAGAGAGAGGAGGGAGGGAGGATGACAGAGCTGTGTTTAGTAGAGAGAGAGAGGAGGGAGGGAGGATGAGAGAGAAGGGAGTGAGCGGGGAAACGAGAGAGTGGAAAAGAATCCGCTTGATACAGACAATCAAACAGTAATGGCAGTTTGAAGAGCGATAAAGCTCTGCGAGGCGTGCGCTGAGTTGATTCCCTCGTCCGGCGAGAGAGACAGGCTGTGATGTTAAACCATGATCCTCACTCCACAGCTGTTTCCACTGTTGTCCTCTATGTCTGACATGTTGTCCTCTATGTCTGGCATGTCCTCTATGTCTGACATGTTGTCCTCTATGTCTGACATGTCCAAACTTTTATACTCAACAAGCCAGTGTTGTAGTCAAGTCACTTATGTGTCCAGTCCAAGTCGATTCTCAAGTCCCCAGTATTCCAGTCAGAGTCACCAAAGAGGAGTCTGAGTCCGCTGTTACTGAACATGAGCGTGAATGAATGAACATGTCGGTGGCTCAATAGCTTACGCCTCTTAAAAACAAAAACAAAACAAGTCTTTATCAATGAAGAAGTCTCCAACTTCCCAGTCTGAATGCATGAATGCTCCAGTCCCAAGTCCCAAGTCCTGAAAATGTGTTCAGGACTCTGACTCTGAGTTGAGTTGGACTCAGACTTGACTAAAACACTGCAACAAACCCAAGTGCCTTTTTTGAAGAATAACTTTGAAGGAAATGAAACCTTTACTCCAGAGGTCATTTGTTGTTGTTTTTTGTAACTTTTGGTTTTTATTGATACTTATTTTAAGTTTTGTGCAAAGCTTTGACCTCTTCGTCTCCCGTTGGCACCTGTAAAGGGCTTGTTGCCTCCCAGCTTTTCATTTTGACAACAGCTTTGGTAATAAGCAGCAGTCATCATTTGTTTTGTTTTTTTGTACGGCACACGTTAACTACGTAGTTCTAATATTTATTCCAAACAAACCGCTGTTGTTGCTGCTGTTTTTGTAAATATAATCTATATGATTATATCTATCCATCCATCCATCCATGCATATGATATTATCTATCTATCCATCTACATGATATTATCTATCTATCTATATGATATTATATAATTATAACCCTGCCGCCTCCACAGGAGCAGAAACTAGCCTTGCAGAGCCAGTCAAAGGACAGCCACCTGAACCAGTTGGGGGAGGTGGAGAAACGCTTCCGTGTTCTGTCCAGGCAGTGTGCCGTGCTCAAACAGGCCCACGAGAAGCTGGAGCAAAACGGTACTGGATGGGTGGATATATTTCCCTAAAGCAGTGGTTCTCAAAGTGGGGTCTGGTGACCTTTCAGCGGGGGTCCCCAACAAAATGGGGAAGTATTTATTTTCACTATTCAATTCAATCCATAAGTAACACAATGGCAGAATGTATGACTATTTTGGTCATGGGTTTCATACACTTTCTGTAATAAAACATCTAAAAGCAAAAATCTTTTCAGATGAGGGACCCTGGGACCAAATCTTATCAAATGGGGGTCCGTGGTCTAATTTGTGTCAGTTTAGGGGTCCTTGACACGAGAATGTTTGAGAACCACCGCTCTAAATTGATCAATTAAGTATCACATGATATTATTATTATTATGAATGTCTGGGCAGGTTGCAAACAGCTGGAACATAAAGACACTAAGCAAGTGATTCATAGGTTAATCAGTTGATTTGAATATATAGTATAATATATATTATAAAACGGCTCTCTCAAATCAAGCAATCTGATTGGTTCACAGCCATTGTATAATTCCAGTAACCGAGTTCAATAACCCATGGCCATGGGTTATTGGTTGCCATCGCAACTCTCTTACTAAAATGCAGCTCTGCGCTCGAGCTCCGTGTTGGGCTTTCCAGAAAGCTCTCAGCTTCTCAGCAAGCGCCAGGATTGGCCAATGTCAACTTCAGTCTCCAGAACGATCCAATCAAATCACCCGCACGTCTATCTTCTTGCTAGAGGTCCCGCCTTACAGTAGTGTCAAAACAAAAAGCTACTCGCTTGCAGCCAGACGCATGATGGCGCAACTCTCTTTAGGCTTTGGTTACCTCAAAAACAAAATGGCGGAGACAGCTTTCAGATCCTTGTGAATCGATCTTCGCTTATAACTTTACTAATACTTCGCAGAAAATGATGTTTTGTACAAGAATAGACGCGGGCTAATGTCTTAACCCCTCTCTCGCGCGCCCTCACTCTTAACCCCGCATTTCTAAATAAGACGTAACGTTACTTGGTGTCGGCATACGGCTCTGGTGTCGAGCTTTGCAAAAAGCTCTCAGCAAGCGCCAGGATTGGCCAATGTCGACTTCAGTCTCCAGAACGATCCAATCAAATCACCCGCACGTCTATCTTCTTGCTAGAGGTCCCGCCTTACAGTAGTGTTTCAACTGACTATCAGAATACGATGCCAGTCGGACTAGTATTATTATTATTATTATTATTATATTATTATACTTGGAAACCGTTTTATAAAAGCAATATAGCACTTGAGCAGCGTGTGTTGTGGAATATATCCCGCTGATAAGCTGTTATCCAGCGGGATATATTCATCACAACACACTTGCTCTCGTGATATATTGCTTAAATATATATAATATATAGAACTTTACTACAAGATACGAGAACAGCTCTGCTCATTTGAATAAATAAATAAATCCCCCCAGATTCAAACTCAACAAAATGGTGTTGGCATTAACATTGCTTACCATGGTCACATTTGTCACTGGTCACTTTTGAGAAATAAAGTGACCAGGAGGGTCTGAAAAGTAGCTCAATATAGCGACCAAGTTGGCAATAGTCTCGCTGGCCAGCCTCCTCTCCCTTCAGTCCGAGGAGTCTGGCACCGCAGGTCTCCATAGTGGGATTGCGATGGGCGGCGCTTAGCGGCAGTGCCCTTGGAAAATAGTTTCAAACAATCCAACTTGCCGTTTTCAGCATGTAGCAACGAGCTAGGTTTCTGCCGTTAGCTTGCTAGCTAGTTAGCATTGTTGTTTTCACTGAGGCGGCAGGGGACTATTTACAGCGACACACAGGGAGGAGGGAGCGGAAGCCACTCTGATTGACATGGTCGGAGCCAATGACAGAGCTTCTTAAGCGCGGAGCGGAAATCCAGCAGCGTCTGAAACCGACGCCTCCAATGGGAGAGCAGAGTAGAGCAGGGGAGGGTTTATCCCAGTTATGGAGACCTGCGGCGCCAGACTCCTCGGACAGAAGGGAGAGGAGGCTGGCCAGCAAGACTAAGTTGGCAACACTGCCTTTGCATCACTATTTGTATATTAGTCAATATTTGAATACTTGTGGCTCGTCTGTTGGCCTCATCATCGAGGTGTTTTTATGCACAGCGACCAACAATTATACCACGTTCAAAGCTGCTTCAATCATTCTGTTTAGTCCAACAGTAACTTGATAATACTGGTGAGGTATGCCTAATAAAGTGGAAACAACAGAGTACGGTATATGTCTTTTTAGTTATTGTGAATGTTGACAATATGTCTTTGGCTTACACCAAAGTATATACACTTTTCTAACGGGGCATAAAAAACAATATTTCATGATGTCATGAGTGGTGTTGAGCTGCATATTTCTCCGATTTTGAGAATATGGATGAGCCATTTGAATTTGATGGCCGCACGTATTTGTTTGAGCCAGACTTTAACGTTATACGATTACCAACTGAAGAGCTTCTATCTCTACAAATGTGACAGAAATACAGAAATTCTCCTTTAATATTATTTTATTAATACAAATTAATAAAATTCTATCTTATAATTTTTTTTCATTTTTGACTTCTGTGTTTTGGTTGCCATATAAGGTATGCTGTAGCATTATGATGTATGTATGTATGATGATTGTTGTTGTTTTTTACAGTTGATGCGGCCATGAGACTAAATAGGAAACTGGCTTCTGTGAATGAAAAACAAGAAGCAACCATCAACTCTCTAAAGCAGGTGTGTGAGAAAGCAGGTGTGTGAGAAAGCAGGTGTATGAGAACGTTAACTAGAGGCGATTAACAAATGTCATATGCAGGGGTGTAGTGCTATTCATTAAGGTGCCGGAGCACACCTACAACGTACAACTCTACCCCACCCCACCCCTGCCGGGTGGGGAAACGCGGGGGGAGGGGATTGTCTATTTCACTATATAATTATTATAATGACTTGTATAAATAAGCTCTCAGACACTGTAACATTGGAGTAGGGATATTAGAGCTGCCATCACAGAAAAACTCAAAGGCTTGTTGGGTATATCACAGCATCATGTTCTGTTTAACATCATTAGCCTACTGTATCTTTATTATCACAATCCAAATCATATCCATAATGTCTAGTTATGGTCGTCGGAGCACAGAGCCAAGTTATGGTGAGCAGATCTAGACGGAGATGGCGGCGCTATTAACAGGCAATTGTCATGTGCGCACCTTCACAGAACATAATCCAAACATGTAGGACATGAAAGGTATAGGGTTGTACAAGGTACCGGATACAATGTACAGAAACACATCAACATCTGGTATACTCAAAATCAGGGGGGGGGCAAACTGCGGCCCGCGGGCCAACTGCGGCCTGCTGGGAGAAAAGGAAAAGGTTAGAAAACATACAGAAATACCCATTGTAATAGGTGAGCACATCAATAAACTATGTGTCATATATTTATTTAGGTACAAATAAGAAAAATTATGGCACAAGGGTTTTCTGGTCTACCCCCCCCCCCCCCCTTTCAGTCTAAACAGGTTGAAAACAGCCGCGTTTAATATCGTTTGGCCCGCGACTCCTTATATTTTTCTGTATGCGGCCCACAACCAAAAAAGTTTGGCCACCCCTGCGTCAAAATATTCCTAACTTGGCTCAGGATTCTGACAGTTTCTCACAACCAAACTTAAATTTGCTAAAGCCCCGGGCATCTCTAGCTTAGAAAATAACATGGCTGGCAGGGAGGAGTTTGCAACAGAGCTGGCCTCCATTTTTAGCCATAGGGGGGCCCCGAGAATTAGATTACCAGGAGTTCCTTGCCGCCAGAACATTAGCAGACCAGTAGTGGTGCCTAAACACTGGTAAAGCCACTAACCCTAACCCTAACCCAGCCCTCCTTCACACTCTGCTTTTTTTAAGTGAATTTTCTAATTCTATGGTTCTTATAATTCCGGATGGAGGACAGAATTATGGAGTCACTCAGCCACATTTCATACTAAATTATAAAAAATAAAAAAAAGTAAATAGGAAATATACACAACGTTATACACAAATGCTTTATGCCTTGTGTAAGACATGAATGGCTTCACATAATACATCATTTCCAAGCGTTTAGCTTCTAAATGTGTTCCAATAGCCTTATGTTTGAATCTATGGTCCTTTCCCCAGGAGTTGGAGGAGCTTAAAAACAAGGTGATCAAGGCCAAGGTGTTATCAGTCCGACGTTGTGAGTCCCACGGTCACTCAGCCAGAGAGCAACCTGTCCAGCAGCTGCTGCACCAGAGGCTGCTCATGGTAAATGGACATCAGTCAAAATGAATACATCTTGAGAGGATTTTCTGCGCTAGTCTGTACATTTAGTTGACACTCATCTATAGTATAGCTCAGGGATACTCAACTTGCTTTGCCCGGGGGCCACTTTCGTGAAATGATAGAAGGCCAGGGGCCAGTTAATAAACAATCAATATACATTTTTCTGTAGCGGATTGTAGGTTTTTGGGGTGTCAGCCGGAGTTTAGTCTGACAATGTTGTGCACACCGGATAGTTAGTTAGGTTAAGTACATAAGTGCCTGGGTAGCAGTGTTGGGGGTAACTCATTACAAAAGTAACATATTACATGTAATATATTACTTTTAGCAGTAACTCAATAATATAACTTATTACTTATAGGATTTCAGTAATATTATACCAGTTACTTTGTCAAGTAACTCAAGTTACAAATTGAGTTACATTTGATTAAATCAAAGCACATATTTAAAAAAGATACAATAAGTTCCTAATCAAACTGTGTGTTTTTATGCAAATAACCACTATAGATGACAAAAAGAAAGGAAAATAATAACATTTAGAATTTTGGATTGTTTACACGGATTTCAAGGTGGTTGAAATTATTTTTCGGGATGGTTCCGGGGCAGCAATGTCATTCTGCTGCTGCTGTATCAGCATCAAGTAGGTATAACCTACTTGATGCTGATAATAACCTAACCAAATGCTTAACGTTTAGTTCTCTGGCGTCTCTGCTATCTCTCAGCCTCTCTCTCCCTCTGCAACTCGACTGTGTGTGTGTGTGTGTGTGTGTGTGTGTGTGTTGCCTGCAGAATATGTGCATCTGTCCCCGCCCCCTCTTGTGCGTTCAGAGAAAGAGAGACAGATACGAGTTAATAGCGGGGGAGGGGATATATAGAGGTGTGTCTTACGGAGTTGATGAGACGAGAATACACTGCACTTTTTTTGCACATTGCCACCCCACGTTTTCTAACTTGTTATCTAGCCTCACGGATCCGGATGGTTTTAACCAGGTTTTCTATCCCTCTCACCAGAATAATGCATTGAAGGTGTTTTCATGGAGACCAGAATAATGCATTGAAGGTGTTTTCATGGAGTGGAGAATTGCTTTCTGAAATATAGCTCTGGTGTAGTCTACACTGAAAAGATGTATTAAAAGTCTGTCTGCATTAAGTTAAACACTGCAATTCCTGCAGCACTACATCACATGACCCCGCATGTGCCAGGCTCATTGAACTCATTTAAACATACTTGCACTCTGAAGACACACACACACACACACACACACACACACACACACACACACTACTCAAGGTCACTTTGATGGTAATTGGTGTTTTGTTTTGATATAGCACATTATATCCTCTAAGTTTGTCTCACACTTTTAGGAAACTGAAATGAATAAGAAACTAATGGATGAGAATGCAGCTGAACGAACAGAAAAGCAGGTGAGTTGGAATCTGATATATGGCGCACGCCATATGCTGACAGTAGCTCAACTTTGATGCATTTTTTTCTCTCCTGTGATACATTTTTGTCAGTGTGATTTTAGTGTGATATTAGTGTGATATAGGCTGTTTCAATCTTTCCACTGGAAAAGATGAAAATAGCCAAATTAACAACCAGATTCCTGGGAGGCTTTTTTTTCATTTCCTTCATTGTGCCTGCGTACGTACGTACGTGTTCAGGAGGTGATGAGGACTGCAGCTATATATATATATATATATATGGGTGTGTGTATGTTTGTGTGTGTTCAGGAGGTGATGAGGACTATGCAGCATGCCCAGCAGCTGTTGTTGAGCCAGACTCAGTCAGTAAGCAGAATCGAGCTGGAGCTGCAGACAAAAACAGAGGAGTACCAGGTCAGAGTCTTTTGTCTGTGCTGGGGACAGGACAAAAAACTGTAGAGAATGGAGGCAGACAAAGTCATTTTTACAAGCATTTTACTAAAGGTCTATGGAAAAATGAATAGCGGATGAAATCCCTTGGTGTGGATACTAAACCCGGAAGAGACTTTGGCACTCTATATAGAGCCAAAGTCACACCCATTTCCAGTTTAGGCATACGCACAAGAGCCATTCGTCCGCCATTCTTTGATAGAATCTGTTGTATGTCTCCAAGGAAATCCCTGCACCACCTTTTGGTTTCACACAGTCTGTGGATCAGGGCTTTTTCAGGCGCTATTTAAACCGCCTGAACCGTTTATACCGTTACCATAATATTTAAACCATTACGGAGTGAATTTATACAAGATGACTGTCCTTTCTGCCCATAAATGTGACGGATAGTGCTGTATATCACACCATGCACATTAGCACATACAGTCCACTCCGCAACTGAATGATAGTTAGTGTGTTTATTCTCCATTTATGGCCTTAGAGTTTATTGTCACCCTTCTTCTCTTTTTACACCATTCCCATTTTTAATTCCCTATTCATTAATTTATTCAAATCATTATTAACATGACACAAGCCACCTGATTTGTATTAGCAAGCTCTCTGTCTCTCTCGCTCGCTCGCTTTCTCACCCTGTTTAAGACCCTCTGTTCAGGTTAAATAAACACATCAAAATTTAGTATTGCATTAAAAATCCTCCGGGTGATTAATTTAACTGCAGGCCCTTAAGCGGAAACACGAGGTGCTGCGAGAGAAAAGCAAGGCAGCGGAAGACAAGATGGCCGGCCTGATGGAGGACTACACCACCTCCAAGACCACCTGGAACAAACAGGTACCACAGGAGAACAGGAAGTGTGAGAACAGGTTCATGCGTTATGAGATTGTGGAATTGTTTTTTTTTAACTCAATATGAATGACATGAAGTAGAAAAAATAAGATGGGTTATCAAAGAGGGTTTTCCATACGAAAACATGTGAAAGTTTTTCCTGACACTTTTGTATGTGTGTTACACTTCTGTATGTGTGTTAAAACAGAGGACAGTGTTCCTGGAGCGTATCCAGAGTGAGCAGCAAGATGTTCAAGCAGTGACGGAGGCTTACAACCAGCTCCATCACAAACACACTGACCTGTCTTCACAGGCCTTACTGCAGGCACAGCACATATATGGATTGGAGGTGTGTATATACACACACACACACACACACTTTGGCGTTAGTGGTGTTAACAGAGATAGACACATATAAATAGAGACACAAGCATTTACGTGCATTTATATTTTAGGGAAAACAAAATTTGATCCAAATCGAGTCATTCTGCATTGTATGTACCGTAAATTCCGGACTATAAGCCGCGGCTTTTTTCCCGTTTTTTGGCCCCTGCGGCTTATATAACGGTGCGTCTTATCTATGGATTTTTTCAGAAAAAAAAAAAAAAAAAAAAAAAATCTCTCTTTTTTAGCACTCTTTCTAACTATAAATCCACTTCTGTTTTAATTTCCTCTCTTGCCCTCTTTTCACCACACCGCGGACACTGTGTGCACTGTAAAAATAAACAACGGTGGTGTTGTGTTATGTTGTTTTGTTGAAATGTTACGGTAATACGGTAAATGGGAGCTTCCTCAAACAGCCATCTCTTTCCCGACAATCCCCTCTGTGCGTGACCACTTACATATGGTAATTACGGTAAGCAAACGGCCACAAGCCCATCAACTCCCTCCCCCGACTACCAGGAGAAAATCACAAACTTCGGCGAATTCACACAAAGGAAGATCAAGGAATATTCCATCGAACCGGAGCAGATCATAAATATGGATGAAGTGCCTTTGACGTTCGACCTGCCACTCACTCGGACTGTTAACAAGAAGCGCCCTGGAGGATTCTTTCACCAAAAAAAAGCTTTGCTCGTTCTCGACAGCATGAGAACGAGCAGTAGATGATCATGAGGTGGTTTTTCAGACGTGTCGATATAGCAGTTTATCGCAAAAGTGTAATGGAAACACATTTTTCGCATTTGCACGTCATGTGACCCATATTATCCCTTGGAAAAGGAGCGGAAAATAAGTTTGGTAAGTAAGGTTCGATAGCCGTGTCAAAACCTCCGCAGCAAGTGGAAAACTTTGAAGCAACGCTACCTAGCAGAAAGACGAGTGTTGTGCAAAAGCGTAGCCGGGCAAATTAGATAATGTTTAATGGCAGAAATCGGTCCATGGTGACAGCAGGCTGCCTGTGTGCGCGCATTTGGCACAGCGGCGAGATGAGAGGATGAAAAGCACACACTGGTGCGGTGGTGCTGTCTGAAGTGAATACAGTGACTGTGAGTAGGCTAATACATTGCACACGTTTCAGGTGCAATTATAGAACCAAATCAGCCTTTTCCCCCCTCCATCTCTAAATCGGACCAGTTGTAGGCTATTAGGCTACCTTTTTTCCTCTGCCTGTCGCGCTGACTGCATTCACGCAGCCAGCAACATTTTGCGACTCATTTTCTTTTGAATTGATAATCAGGCTCGTTTATATGCATTGTAACTTCATGTTGGGATTTCCATTGACCATTGGTTGGATTTGAGCATGCAGGGGACGGGATATGGGGCAGATCCCCGTGCGTAATCACTGTGGCAGCTGCTGCAACGGGGAATCACTCAAACGCAACTTCAATGGAAACGCCTACAAGTCGCAATTGTACATTGTCGAAGTTGTAGAAATATCGCAATTCTTTTGCGAAAAACTGTAATGGAAACACAGCTATAGATGAAGAGGAGTTCGTTGGTTTTGAGTGACAATGAAGGAGAGAGGAGAGTGGTTGACGAAGCCACCCTGAACCTGTTCGTTTCCGACACTGAAGATGAGGACTTTGGTGGTTTCAGTACGCAGGAAGAAGAGGAAGACGAGCATTAGTGACTTGACTTCTCTGGTTACAGGTTTGCTGCACATATAGCCTATTGTTGTGTGATTTTGTCTGGGGATTAGTGACCTGACTTTTGTTTTGTTTTGTTGAAATGTTAATAAATGGGAGCTTCCCCAAACAGCCATCGCTTTCCCGACATTCCTCTCTGTGCACGAACCCTTTCATATGGTAATTAAACATCAAAACACCCGCGGCTTATAGACCGGTGCGGCTTATAGAAGAAAAAAATAGTCAATTTTGGTCCCGCGGCTTATACACCGGTGCGTCTTATAGTCCGGAATTTACGGTACTTCGGCATTATCAATCCTCACAATATGAAGGTTGCACGGGGTTACTTTAAAAATATGATCCAGTACAATACAATGACTAATTACCTGTAAAAAAATAATCAGTCATGTAATCTAAGTATCACAATATTAAAGACCCGCTAAAGTCAAAAATGAGTTCTTCTTCTTGTTCCTTCAGTTGGCTGTCTGAGCTTCACTGTGCAGAATGATGTCTGTGCAGAGTTTGACACTAGAAGCTGTTTTCACAATCGTCCGCTGAAAGTGTCAAGTTTCTCTGAGCTCACTGAAAAGGCGGCTTTCAACAAGCAGGATTCGTGACAATCTTAGATGATGAGCTTAGCTTTGAGCCTAATGTGAAGGCAACGGGCCCTATTCTCCCACAGGCCTTCGGCACTAAAACGGGCCTTAACCGCAAAAAAACGTGCCTTGCGCCTGTTTTGGGACGATATCAATATGGCTTTACGCTGCCAAATGCGCTTTAGGCCGAATGGGCGTGGCGCAGTCCCAGAATGGGCCAAAGTGGGCGTGTCGGCCTTAAATCTCGGCGTACTGATATCTTGGCACCTGCCTTAAATTTAGCGCTTTGCGCCTTTGAAAACCAGGCCTATTCACTGCGCCAGTGCACTTGTGCCTCTCCCCTGTCACCCTTCTCTGTCTCTCTCTGAAACCAGGCCTATTCAGTGCGCCAGTGCTATTCTGCCTCTGAGTCACCCTTCTCTCTCTCTCTCTGACTCCCTCGCTCAAACAGACACAACACATAGCAGCACCCAGCTTCCCATAGGAAATAGCAGTTGTAAGTTTACTGCCTGTGAATGTCCACTCCCAGCATGCAATTGGGTCCTCCATTTCGCTACTAAATAGCAACTAAATGAGCCGAAATAGATATAAAAGGTAGATCTAAAATTATGTGTAATGGTAAGACAACCTGCAATTGTCGAACATTTCAATATTGGACCAAATAAAACATGAAATGAAACACCACCCTATGTGAAACATATATGTCCTCTTGAGCCTATATATACCCTGTGTGGATTTAACGTGATTTAGGTAAGTGACAGCGGAACGCGCTTCGGAAGCTTCTACTGTCATCTGCTATACTGTGATGTGCGCTCCATTCGCCCTACTCCACATTTAGTTTTACAATAAAAACACATTTATGCAATGACTTTACATAATGTAGGGTATATTTATGTGCATCATTCTACCTGCAGCAGGGGAGAGAAAATGATATCTTTCTGGACAAACTTTCACCAATCTAATAGGCTATATTTTTCTAGCTGATGCGTTTAGTACATTATTTTCACTTTGATCTTGCTATAGTGTAGCGTATTTACATGCTTGCAGTATTGAAACTGCAGTTAGATTGGTTTGAGAAGCATAATAATATGGAATAATAGCCTATAATGCAGACAGACAGGCTGGATGAAGGGAGGGGGGGGGGGGGGGCAGAGCGTTTGGCTTTCGTCTGGTTTTGCGGGATCACTGGAATTGGAGCTAAAAAGGCAAGCGTGCGATTCGTTTATTGCACTTATCCAATGAGCATGACGGTGCATAATTTTACGCCTAAAAGGCGTGGTTGTAATGCTTTGGGCTGCATCTAGCGCCAGCACGACGATATCGAGTGCGCCTTTCCACGCCCACTGCTTTGATCTGCGCCTGCCGCTCGGCCTAGAAACTGCGCCGATGCAACGATAGGGGCCAACATCTCTTCTTTTTAAGAAAGCTCCGGATTTTAACGTGCAGAAGTCTTTTATGAAAATGTTCATCTTGCCATTTTAGTACCGTAAATTCCGGACTATAAGCCGCGGCTTTTCCCCCGTTTTTTGGCCCCTGCGGCCAACCGCGCTGGAAAGGGGGAGCTGCCGGGGCTGCAGCCCCCCCTGGTGGCGGCCTCAGCCCCTGCACCTTCCTGACGCAGCCCCCCCCAGCCCCCCCAGCAGCCCCACCCTCATTTGGCGAAACTTCAGTGACTGTCACAGGCATCTCTCTCTCTCTCTCTCTCTCTCTCTCTCCCCTCATTTCCCCGTGGGTGCTCTGCTCTGGGCTCTAGGCTATGCTGGGCGGGGTCGAGTCTCTTTACATTGATTTGATAGCAAACTCCTCCACCCGAGGCCCGCTGGCGGCCCCGGGTTACAAAACGAGTTGATCAAAACATAGCCCAATCTGATTGGCTGCATGAGTCAGTGCACTCTACCCTGCTGACGTGGTGAGTAAACACACTTGTGCATTGAGCGGTATCAGAGAGAGAGTGACAGACTGACACATGCTGACGCTGTTCATGTTCTTCTATGTTGCTGAGATGAGTGTGGTTTACAGCATGCTTCGGTCGCTTGTTCCTATTCTGTCGAACTGAAGTGGTGTGTGAAGTGTGTGTGTGTGTGTGTGTAGGTCGCTGTTAAATCTCCTATGGTGCGTTTGCGTCAGCTTTATCGCTTTATCGGGGGATGGGTTGGGCGACGGGCATGCGCAAGCATGGGCACGCACTGGCACAGACATAAATCGGCACCCCTGATTCCATTCAAGTTTTAAGACAATAAATTGTGCATTACAAGTGCCAACTTCACGCAGCATGCTCGCACAAGGCCGCGCCGCGCAGCGCACTTTGCGTGTGCTCGCACCTCGCACGTGCACGCGCACGCACCTCACACGTGCACGCGCAAAGTGCGCGGCGCGGCGCGCAAGTCCGAGTATATGCTTCAGACCCCCTCGTGGGAGATAGCTTCCCGCGCGCCTGCCTGCGGCTTATATAACGGTGCGGCTTATCTATGGATTTTTTTCAGCAAAAATAAAAAATAAAAAACGGAATTCTCTCTTCTTTAGCACTCTTTCTAACTATAAATCCACTTCTGTTTTAATTTCCTCTCTTGCCCTCTTTTCACCACACTGCGGACACTGTGTGCACTGTAAAAAAAAACACAGGTGGTGTTGTGTTATGTTGTTTTGTTGAAATGTTAATAAATGGGAGCTTCCTCAAACAGCCATCTCTTTCCCGACAATCCCCTCTGTGCACGAACCCTTACATATGGTAATTAAACATTAAAACACAATTAAAAAAAAAAAACATTAAAACACCTGCGGCTTATAGTCCGGTGCGGCTTATATATGTAACAAACAGGCAATTTTGCTGCTGCGGCTTATACTCCGGTGCGGCTTATAGTACGGAAATTACGGTATTTTTTTTAGTAGCAGCTGGTAGGCTGTAGCAGTATTATGTTGCCCCCCCTTATATCAGCTTTTATAGCAGTATTATATGTCTAAAAGATTCCATTGTACATGCATTTCATCCATCAAAGTCCCAGTAAAAAAAAAAAAAATCCTACCTCAATATTTACATTGACGTTCATCACCATGTAAACAAAAACCATGTGCTTTTAGGTAGCACGCATCAGACTCCGTGTTGCCACATTGTCTCGAATAATAATTGTCTATAACGGAGCCCACAGCATAAACATTTCACACCTGTGTACTCGTACAATGGAGTGACCATAAAAATCTTGAATCTGAGTTTTAGATCAGGCAGATACATGACTAAAATAGATAGTTTTAGATCAGGCAGATACATGACTAAAATAGATAGTTTTAGATCAGGCAGATACATGACTAAAATAGATAGTTTTAGATCAGGCAGATACATGACTAAAATAGGTAGTTTTAGATCAGGCAAATACATGACTAAAATAGGTAGTTTTAGATCAGGCAGATACATGACTAAAATAGATAGTTTTAGATCAGGCAGATACATGACTAAAATAGATAGTTTTAGATCAGGCAGATACATGACTAAAATAGGATAAGGGAATATCAAAAGCCATCAGCAAAATGCAAAGCAAATTGTGTCTGTCATTTTCTCACACAAAGAAATGTTAAATGTAAAGAAAACTCTCACACAGGATAACAGACATCTCAAGCTGAACAGTACACTTCGCCCCAAAAAAGAAGGTTTAAATGTACTGTTCAGTAAAGGTAATGGATGATATCAGGACTCGATGCACTTGGCAATTGGTATGAACAGTGAAAAAGAGGCATTGGTGCATCTCCAGCATGTGGCTTACAGTTTGTTTTTCTCTACACAGATAAGAGACTGCAGTCAGAGCCACAGTGTTTCTACCCAGCTGTTCTCTGATGTAGTGGAGGGATCCAGAGAAGAGAGACCTCTTCATGAATCCAGCTCTGTGCTGCCTAGCCTAGGCAGTCTGCAGAGCGTGGCCCCCTCCCACACCAGAGACCTGGGCAGTCTGCAGAGCGTGGCCTCCTCCCACACCAGAGACCCAGACTGTCTGCTGGTCACAGAGGCAGTGGATAAGATGGTTGCCACTGGAGCAACGGGAGGTCAGCCAAGTGAATATAAACACAGACACAGAGAAGACACACAGTTCAGAGATTATTTTGTGTGTGTTAGTGTTTTGTTCTGAGAATTAAAGAAGAAAAATATGCGAGCAATTTATTCACGGTCTACAAGAAGCACATACAGATATTTGGCAATAAATAAGATTCTAGGCTTTGGTTATTGCCATTATGACACGAGTGCGTCTTTGTGCCATGTGTTCTGTTTTAGGACAAGAAGTCTCAAACCACCATCAGCAATCTGAATATAACAAATCCATAATCCCTTCAAATCCGTTAACCCGCCCACCTGCCGCTAACGAACATCTCAGTCTCTGCACTCTTTCTGGGGCAACAGGCAGCAAGACTAACGACTTCAACACATTCATACCCAACTCTACCACAAGCAAGACTAACGACTTCAACACGTTCATACCCAACTCTACCACAAGCAAGACTAACGACTTCAACACATTCATACCCAACTCTACCACAAGCAAGACTAACGACTTCAACACATTCATACCCAACTCTACCACAAGCAAGACTAACGACTTCAACACACTCATACCCAACTCTACCACAAGCAAGACTAACGACTTCAACACACTCATACCCAACTCTACCACAAGCAAGACTAACGACTTCAACACGTTCATACCCAACTCTACCACAAGCAAGACTAACGACTTCAACACACTCATACCCAACTCTACCACAAGCAAGAGTGATCCTGCACTGGCTTCAGGTTTGATTAGTACTAATGCCTCTGTGTCTGATGATGCCACGCTATCTGTATCAGGGCTGGAGAACAGGTCTGTTTATGGAGATACAGACTTACTGACTGAAGGAAGGCCTGATGAAGAGCACAGAGGACAGGGTGATGTGACAGAAGGAAAGACCAATAGAGCAGAGGAGGGAGGAAGAAGTGGCAAGCAGGGAGAAAGGTGGAATGGAGAAGAGGTCTACAGAAAGGACGTGAAAGAGGGAGGAAGTGCTGGAGAGGAGAGAGGACAGCTCATCACCAGAACAGCAGACAAACGAGGGGATGGAGAACGCTCAACACAGGATGCAGGGGAAACCAAGAAGGCCGAAACAGAAAGAAACGATAGAGAAGAGGGAGGAAGGAGAGATGGAGAAGAGAGAGAGCAGGCGGGAGGAAGGTTAGCGCTGCACCCACCAGAAACGGAGCTACTAACACAGACGTCTGCTGATAAGGGAAACGGAGACGGAGAGAAGGGCGAAACGCCACAGGCCTCCACGAAGCACAGCTCAGCCGCCTCTCAGCCCTCGATCTGCTCACGCACTCTCTCTCAGAAGGTCAGTGAGATGGTCTGCTCACACACTCTCTCTCAGAAGGTCAGTGAGGTCTGCTCACACACTCTCTCTCAGAAGGTCAGTGAGATGGTCTGCTCACACACTCTCTCTCAGCAGGTCAGTGAGGTCTGCTCACACACTCTCTCTCAGCAGGTCAGTGAGATCAGTGCTGACACTCTCTCTCAGAAGGTCAGTGAGATGGTCTGCTCACGCACTCTCTCTCAGAAGGTAGGTGAGATCAGTGCTGACACTCTCTCTCAGAAGGTCAGTGAGTCCAGTGCTGACACAAGCCATGTGAAAGAAGGCTATGGGATTGGGACAGAGGGACATTCGCTCCAAACAATCACTTCTGATGAGTTCCAGCCCCTCTCTCTCCTTCACTCGCCCTCGCTCTCCCTCTCCCTCAGTGATGAAGACCATGATGGGGTCCAAGCCTTCACTCATGGCGTGGAGTTCCTTTATCAGTTGCCGGCTGCCATTCATGAGAAAAGCACAGAAGAGAATCCATGGATCAAAACAGCTGCACTCTCATCCTCTCAACCTGACTGTATTGCCATGATGAAAGAGTTAGACACAACTGACACACAGTCACCACCTAGTCATCCTCCTCACAGTACCATCAACATGACGCCACCTAGTCATCCTCCTCACAGTACCATCAACATGACTAGTAATCCTCCTCACAGTACCATCAACATGACTAGTCATCCTCCTCACAGTACCACCAACATGACTAGTAATCCTCCTCACAGTACCACCAACATGACTAGTAATCCTCCTCACAGTACCATCAACATGACTAGTAATCCTCCTCACAGTACCATCAACATGACTAGTCATCCTCCTCACAGTACCATCAACATGACTAGTCATCCTCCTCACAGTACCACCAACATGACTAGTAATCCTCCTCACAGTACCACCAACATGACTAGTAATCCTCCTCACAGTACCATCAACATGACTAGTAATCCTGCTCACAGTACCATCAACATGACTAGTCATCCTCCTCACAGTACCACCAACATGACTAGTCATCCTCCTCACAGTACCACCAACATGACTAGTCATCCTCCTCACAGTACCACCAACATGACTAGTCATCCTCCTCACAGTACCACCAACATGACTAGTCATCCTCCTCACAGTACCACCAACATGACTAGTCATCCTCCTCACAGTACCACCAACATGACTAGTCATCCTCCTCACAGTACCACCAACATGACTAGTCATCCTCACAGTACCATCAACATGACTAGTCATCCTCCTCACAGTACCACCAACATGACCAGTCATCCTCCTCACAGTACCACCAACATGACCAGTCATCCTCCTCACAGTACCACCAACATGACTAGTCATCCTCCTCACAGTACCACCAACATGACTAGTAATCCTCCTCACAGTACCACCAACATGACTAGTAATCCTCCTCACAGTACCACCAACATGACTAGTCATCCTCCTCACAGTACCACCAACATGACTAGTCATCCTCCTCACAGTACCACCAACATGACTAGTAATCCTCCTCACAGTACCACCAACATGACTAGTCATCCTCCTCACAGTACCATCAACATGACTAGTCATCCTCCTCACAGTACCATCAACATGACTAGTCATCCTCCTCACAGTACCACCAACATGACTAGTCATCCTCCTCACAGTACCACCAACATGACTAGTCATCCTCCTCACAGTACCACCAACATGACTAGTCATCCTCCTCACAGTACCATCAACATGACTAGTCATCCTCCTCACAGTACCATCAACATGACTAGTCATCCTCCTCACAGTACCACCAACATGACGCACAGTGAAGAAGAGTCTGACATACATGCGAGTGAAGAATGTGTCACAGTGAGCAGAATGGTTGAGCCACATTTATTACCTCTACGCCAGGAAATGTCAGAGCAGGAGAATGAGCTGCCCAAGTCTCTGGGTAGTCAGTCAAAGACAAACCTCTGTGAGGTTGTAGAAAGGTCTTATTTGAATGATGCAAGGCCCCTCAATGATTCTTCTGTTGCTATGGTCCAGAATATAAGCTCAACCCTGTCAGAGAAGGGCAGCGACGAGGGACCCTCTGTTACAAACACTATAGCTGAAGAAGACGTTGGTCAGGAACACCTGGAAAATAACAAAGTAGAAGATGCCGTCTCTCACAATGAAATGATTTTGAAGCTCCCTGACCCTCTAAGTCTCCAGGATGATGTCACTCCAGAGACCCGCATCTCAAAATGCCACAAGAAGCCTCTAGCAATGGAGATGCTGCTGGGTGGTATCGATCACTCCGCTCTGCCCAGCAATAAGAAGTACAGGTCATCGTTTGAATGGGAGAGTGCGCAGAGAAACAAGCTAAGCTCCATAACTAAGTCTGATGTCTCAGGTCTGCATGGATTTGGTCAGGTACTGTAACATCGATTTTAAGTGCGAGTCTTTTGGTGTTTATCTCTAGAGAGCCTTAACCCATTGATACCTGATGCAGCATTTGTGTGTGTGTGTATCCCGTTAAGACCGTCTTAACGGGATACGCACACACATGAGGGATATACACGCAAATGCTGCATCAGGTATCAATGGGTTAATTGTAAAGTTGGCATCGAGCTTGTTTCATACATGGATAGAGCAAGGGTTTTCAAAGTGGGAGGTGGGCCTCGCCAGGGGGCGCTCCACACAGTTTCAGGGGAGGCTCATTGAATGGAGGTGAAAACATATTACATTAGTTATCAAAATGAGCTCATATAGAACAGCCTAAATGTGTGTGTGATTTCAGAGATACAGTAGTTTGGGGGAATTTTACTGTTTTTCCCACTTTCCCATAGTTAGAAACAAATAAATGCCTTCAGACAGACCTTTTTTATAGTCTGAAGCTATCTTGTCTCAATTGTTGAGATCAAGTAACATAATCCTGATCTTATAGGCATCCAGAAACTATGGTAAGCCAGTAAAGTGTGGTGGGGATGGGGGGGGGCTTTGTCTGAGGGGAGGCCCCCAGCCTCACACTTTGAACAGCTCTGTGTTGGAGCACTAAACAGACTTGCCTTTGTGAGCTAACCTCATCCTGCAGGCACACGTGACTCATTAGTATGTTACATCTGTGATGCTGGAATATCAAGTGAAAAAAGAAGATGATTGAGCGTGTGATGTGAGTATTTTGACACTGACTATTATGGCTCTTTAACATTGCTGCTTTCCCCACATCCTATAACCCAGGGTTCACCTGTGTCTGAGCCCAATACAAGTGGGTTCAGTGGATTCCCAGGGCGTTCCTCTCCCAGCACACTACCTACGTTCCTCAAAGGCAAGCAGAACAAAGGTGATGGTTCTGTTCATATGATCCACGGAGTTAGAATAGTGCAGAGGTGTGTAGAACACTGTTGCACACTGCAGGCCGACTGCACCATGATGCATCTTCTTGCAGCCAAGCTGTTAAAAAGTGAAACATCTCCTCTAACTCTGTGTCACAGACTGTAGGTGAAACATCTCCTCTAACTCTGTGTCACAGACTGTAGTGTATCATGTCATCACCATTCATCATTCATCTCTTAGCTCCTTGCTTTTCCGTCTCACCTCATTCCACGCAGACCCCTTGGTGATTTCCCGGGCGTCGGATCTGCTGAACGCTTCCAGTTTCTCTGGGCTTCCCGCCGCCTCCAAGAGAGACCAGCAGGGAGAGTGGAAGTCTATCAGAGAGACCTTCAGAGAGACCGCAACAGCAGACCAGGTCAGTTATTACTATCAGAGAGACCTTCAGAGAGACCGCAACAGCAGACCAGGTCAGTTATTACTATCAGAGAGACCTTCAGAGAGACCGCAACAGCAGACCAGGTCAGTTATTACTATCAGAGAGACCTTCAGAGAGACCGCAACAGCAGACCAGGTCAGTTATTACTATCAGAGAGACCTTCAGAGAAACTGCAACAGCACACCAGGTCAGTTATTACTAATAGAGAGACCTTCAGAGAGACCGCAACAGCACACCAGGTCAGTTATTACTATCAGAGAGACCTTCAGAGAGACCGCAACAGCAGACCAGGTCAGTTATTACTATCAGAGAGACCTTCAGAGAGACCGCAACAGCAGACCAGGTCAGTTATTACTATCAGAGAGACCGCAACAGCAGACCAGGTCAGTTATTACTATCAGAGAGACCTTCAGAGAGACCGCAACAGCAGACCAGGTCAGTTATTACTATCAGAGAGACCTTCAGAGAGACCGCAACAGCAGACCAGGTCAGTTATTACTATCAGAGAGACCTTCAGAGAGACCGCAACAGCAGACCAGGTCAGTTATTACTATCAGAGAGACCTTCAGAGAGACCGCAACAGCAGACCAGGTCAGTTATTACTATCAGAGAGACCTTCAGAGAGACCGCAACAGCAGACCAGGTCAGTTATTATGCAAACTGTTCCTGTTAGGGCCACTTTGAAGTTCACAGAGCAAGCAAAATGTGCTATTGCCTTTGTTCTCTATAGGAAAATGCTTTGCAACAAAGAACCACTTTGAAGACAAAAGACTGGATCTATGGGATAAACTCACAACCTGAAAATTCCTGAAAAAGTGCTTCCATTTCGCATTCATGTCCAAGTACATTTCATCAGGGCAAAGCCACAGCATTGTTCTCTATTACAACTTGATGCTGAACAGCAGGAAATGTCGGCGGTGTGCTGCTCACGTAGTATGTCTCAGCAACCCCAGAGGACGTTAGATAGTACTGCAGGGAAAGACAGCAACCCCAGAGGAGGTTAGATAGTACTGCAGGGAAAGACGATTGTGAACGTTTGCTGTATCAAATAAATTGGCTAGAGACCATTCTCTTTTCCACCGATTCAGAGCTCCATCATTTTACAGAATGTTAGAACGGACCTGAGGGAAATCTGTGTATGAGCTTAAGAAAAATGTCTTTTTATATCAACCAGATATGTCCTTTTCATGACAGAGCCTTATAAGAACTGGACAGTCTAAACATTTGTCAACATTTTTGTGGTCCAAAACGCACAGCATGTAAGAGTGGGCTAAATGCTTCTCAGACCAGCACATTTGAAGGACCTGAGAAAGATTTTGACGGTATGAAACATTCTTAAGTCCAGTGTTGACTGACACATGTTCAGGACATAGACATGTCCTGTTCAGGACATAGACACGTCCCATTGACAGCCAGAGAACAGAGAATGAATGGCCTGTGGGAGAAAAGCAACCTAATGATGCTTGGTTACCCCCTGCTCTCTCTCTCTCACTTACTCAGTCTTTATCCAGTCCTCTCTCTCTCTCTCTCTCTCTCTCTCTCTCTCTCTCTCTCTCTCTCTCTCTCTCTCTCTCACTTCATCACTCGTTCCATTATTCTATTCTCTCTGTTTCACACTCACACACTCGTTCTCTCTTCTGTCACCATCACCGCAAACTGTCACTGTGAGTTTGATGAGATCCAGGTGCAGCAAGTGAGGGAGATAGAAGACAACATGGCCGAAGTATGAGAGAAAACTGTTGTAGCCAAAGCCTTTCTTTTCTGTAGGCGATGAACACGGAACGTGACACGGAGTACAGCCTGGGCCTGGATACTGTTACATATTCATTCCCACTGGTTATTGTCCAACTGATATCAGATTCTGCCCTACATTTGTTTATCAGATTCTGTTGCTTTTCCTGGACATTGTCATTTTACTCAGAAGAGAGACACTGAGGCCTGAAAAAATAAAACAAAGAATTTCTCGAACTGCTGTATCTTACAGACTAAAATGAGCACTGTTGTTGTTCCATTGCAAATGCTTGTATTCTGTTGTTTGGTGTCATTTTCACATAGGAGAGGAGAGCTCCTCTGTCCACCACTTCTTTTCCACTCACCGTCAGCAGAGTGTCATGGCAGGCTCCTCTAGGGTAAGTCCATTCACACTTATGGCTCATTTCCATCACATGGTACTGCATCACATGGTACTGCATCACATGGTACTGCATCACATGGTACTGCATCACATGGTACTGCATAGTACGGCTTGTCTCAACTCGGCTTAACTCGTCTCCACCTGAAGTGGTCTCTGCTTCCACCGCAAGTTTACTCGCTCAATCTAGCCTCCGCCCACAACTGGTCATCATAGCGACGGCGCATATCTGCTGCCCTCCGTTTGTAACGTTTAACGTGTAACATTAAATCCCTACATGGAACTTTGAACAAACTGTAGATGGAAAATGAATGGCGGATGAAATCCTTTGCTTTTATGTTGAAAGCAGGAGAGGACGTGACTTTAGCCGTCGTGACTTTGGTGCTCAGTCAGTAGTCACAGCGACCATACCAGGAAGTAGGCTATAAAAAGAACAGGGCCGTACACGTTTCTAACGTTAAAATTACATCCCTACACGGAACTTTTAAACTGGTTATGAAAGACTGGTGCCTCTATCACGATCAGAATCAGATCAATAACCTTATTGATCCCCGAGGGGAAATTGAGGCTTGCTACAGTTGCTCACACCCAGGCATGGAAAAATGTAAACATAAAATATAAGAGGTCATAGGAATGTACCATAAACAATAAAATAGAAGTTACGTAGCCTATCTACAGTAATACAATATGTGCCTTCTCCAACAGTCACTCAAGTCATCATATATGACCTACATGAGCAAATGAGACCATCGGCTAGGAGATTGGATATTTCTTTGTTATTATTTACATGCCTGCGCTGCGCACTGCATAGCGGAGGACGGGGGGTTACGCTACAGAGAGAAGAGAAGCCAGCAGCTCCACTAAAACCCACCATGTGGCTGCGGCCTAGTGGAGCCGTAGCTGTGACTACAAAGAGGTTCCCGAGCCGCAGACTTTTCTCTCTCAAAACAATTGAAAACAACCCGTCATGTTAAGGCTGAGCAAGGAGATCGATTTGATTTCACCAGAGCTGAAGGCAGCAAGACAAAAGACTGCTGGCAATAACAGAAGAGAAGGTAAGTGCCACTAAACTGGTATCCAGCATTGACAGTAGACAGAGACACAGTAAACACGATTCTGCCTGACCAATCAGTCGTCTGCAGTGTTTTCACATCATCGTTTGGTACCGGGTCCGCAGCCCTGTATGGTACCGGGTCCGCAGCCCTGTATGGTACCAGGTCCACAGCCCTGTATGGTACCAGGTCCACAGCCCTGTATGTTACCGGGTCCACAGCCCTGTATGGTACCGGGTCCGCAACCCTGTATGGTACCGGGTCCACAGCCCTGTATGGTACCAGGTCCAGAGCCCTGTATGGTACCGGGTCCAGAGCCCTGTATGGTACCGGGTCCACAGCCCTGTATGGTACCGGGTCCACAGCCCTGTATGGTACCGGGTCCGCAACCCTGTATGGTACCGGGTCCGCAGCCCTGTATGGTACCGGGTCCGCAACCCTGTATGGTACCGGGTCCGCAACCCTGTATGGTACCGGGTCCGCAGCCCTGTATGGTACCAGGTCCACAGCCCTGTATGGTACCGGGTCCGCAGCCCTGGAACCTCAACAGAGGTGCTACTAGAAATAGTACGACTCAACCCGGGTTGTCCCGGTTTTTGACCGGTGGAAAGCTACAAAAAAGCGAGTCGAGCCGGGCGGAGCCGCGCCAATACCAGCGGTGGAAATGGGGCAGTAGTAACCAGAAGACTCTACCTTAAACAAACAGTTCTCCCCATCATAAAAATGCTGTCATTATCTACACAGCCCATGTCAGTCAAAACTCCATTTGAAGTTTGTATGCTCACCAAACACAGCAAATAAGCTCCTGGAGTTCGGTATCAGTTTTGTCCCAAACAATTGAAGTGAATTGGGTCTTGTTGACCAAGAGTTCCTAAAACGGCATCAAGTGATCATCGAATTTCTCTTGACAGTTTGTGCAGCATGAGCATGTGTTTGGCCATAAGCCATGTTTTCTCTAAGCAAACGGTTGCAGTGTGGCTCCAAAAAGCCTTGATCCATTAGCCTAGTTGTGTTGTCCAGCCCACGCTGGAATTTGCCTGGCAGTTTATAAGCCTATCCACCACTGATTGAGTCATGTCTTTTTTCACCACAACTGATTGGTTGCCGTTAGTCAATCATCAAACCTTTTGACCAATCAAGAGTTTCAAGGCAGGATGACGCACGTCATAGCAACAACGATCATGGTGGCGGCGTTCACTTTCCAGTGAAGACAACAGTGCGTTATGTTGTCCAAACCCTTTTTTGAGTGAGATGAACCTCGTCAATGACAATTCCAAGCAACTGATCTGATTTTTTTCACTTGTATTTGATTGGAATTTTCAGTTCAAAAAAGACAAACAAAACATAAGAACACATGTTGCCAGCCATCATATTGTTCATCCTATAGATCACAGTAAACATTCAGAGGAGGGGACACACCCATGTCAAATCCCTCGTGTGTTGGGTTGACAAATACTGACTGTGAATAGTATAGATAGAATAGTGAATAGTAAACAACACTTAGCACAGTAAGCCAAGGGGGGGAGAACTTCTTCCTTCTGTTCACAGGAGATTTGTAGAAGTCATGTACTGCTCTGCTGCTCCTTACTGGAAGCGCGCTGGATGCATTCTATTGTGGATAGCCCACTATCTATCGATAAGTACCTCATACAACCCCACGTCAAAAAATCGGAACTATCCCTTTAATATATCTTAGAAGTCTAACTATGGGAAAGTCATTGAGATAGGATGCCCCATTTTCAAATAAAATTGCTGATCAAAGTTAGCTTCTTGGTGTCATGAAGTGCTGTTATCACTGTCTTTTCATCCTACCAGGTCTAGCAGAACCCCTACTCCAGCTCCAGGACCATCTCCAGCTCCTAGTTCAGGATCTGATTGGTGTCCCTCCAGTTCCCAGGAGAGTGAAGACCAACAGTCATCTTTCAGAGCCCAGATATCCAAAATCGAACAGTTCCTCTGTGCAGAGAGGCTCCGCCTGCCCAAAAGACCACGCACTGACAACTAAACTATCAAACGTTTGCATACAAGACTTGTGTATTTAGGGGTGCTAACTACAGTTAGTAGTGTCTGTATTTAAGGGTGCTAACTACAGTTAGTAGTGTCTGTATTTAAGGGTGCTAACTACAGTTAGTAGTGTCTGTATTTAGGGGTGCTAACTATAGTTAGTAGTGTCTGTATTTAGGGCTGCTAACTACAGTTAATAGTGTCTGTATTTAGGGCTGCTAACTAGTGTCTGTATTTAGGGCTGCTAACTACAGTTAGTAGTGTCTGTATTTAGGGGTGCTAACTACAGTTAGTAGTGTCCAACAGATCATTAAGCCATCACAATTATATACAGGCCCTGCATTTAGATTTACTGCATACAATGTTTATTCAGTCACTAAATATGAAGCAGAAAAAATCAGTTATTTTCTGAATGTTTGTATTAGAGAATTAATACATTAAAAAAATCTACTTTTACAGCATAGTAACTACTGGCCAATGTGTTCAGGCCAATGTGTTCAGGTTTGGATATTTTGAAAGCCACTCCTTTAAGTGTACAAATACACTATTGATTTGATTTCCATTTAAGTGTTTCTTTTCAGTGTAAGAATCTAAACTGTAAACTTATGCAAATGTGTCTAATTGGCTCAGATAATTGCCTGTTCACATTGTGTTCTCCAAACAGTTCCTGGTTTTATCGAGTAGATTACCATTTATTTATGAGCAGTTCTCTTGATCGCATTGTAAATGTATAGATTGGCAGGAGAAGAGAAGATTATTCAACTATTTATATACTATGTATTTCAGTATTTCTTGCCTTTGTATTTTCATAAGGTGATGTAGGAATTGATCAAATATAAGGACAATAAGAATATACTTTTTGCTTGACATTTCATGTCTTGTGTTTTGTGACATACAGTAAGGAGTCAGTTTAATTTGTTCTGTTGTTAGTTTACAAACTTTCAAATAAAACTAATAAACAACTGAGCAAGCGTTTCTATGATAAATCCATCTCAATGTCTGACCCATCTCAGCCCCAACTTGGCTACTGCTGCCTTAGTGACAACAGCGCCCCCTTGAAGGAGCTGGCCTGCCCGTCATAGACAAATGTATTGACACAACAAAACAACGCGTTACATTTTTAGTTGAAAATGATGTATTTGGGGCGTCCTGGTAGCTCACCTGGTACGTCCTTCCTTCCTGTGGCTGGCCAGGGCTGCAATCTGCCCTGGAGCCCTTTGTCATTCTCTCTCTTTCCCTTTCCTGCCTACCTACTTTCCTGACTAATAAAGGTGAAACTGTAAGAGGGGGGGGGAGGAAAAAATTCAATATTTAATGTCTTGCAACACGAGTGCTGTGTGTAACAATTATGTAACTTCAAGTTTTCAAGTTAACATGTTGAGTTTTTCATCTCATGCATCTGCTTGCACTCATTTCACTGCAACAGGCCCAATAAGCAGCAGAGGCCAGGAGTGATTGTCAGTTAAAAGCGGCTGCTGTTTACATGCTAATTAACATTAATTAACTTCATGGCCAATCAGGGTTGCATGTCTCAAAGGAGCTCTAATTGTGGAAGCACCTTTGGTCTCCGCCGTGTTGTTTGTACTGCGGCTGCTGTTAGGGCAATTACAACTTGGGATATTAAATGGAATACACAACTGGTTAGAATGAGTGAACATGTATTAACATAAAAATTAAGGGAGAACAATTAGCACAAACCCCCTAACCCTAATTAACAAAATCAATTAGTGAACATAAAGTCTAATTAACACATTCCAATGAGCTTCTCGTTAACTTTATGTTCCCTGTGAGGAGGATATGAAGAGGAAAGAGCATATGGGACGATTAAACAACGGACAACAGATGCTGCTTGGCTCCTCAGTACTTTGACGGACATGTTCTAAAGAACCATTGGCACTGGTTTAGTAGAACAAAACACTACATTGGAGTTTTAGTTAGAGAAAGACATTTCTATAGGCAGAGCTTCCCTGGATGCAGAAATTATTGTATTGCTTAAAGTCACACTGAAATGAAGAATTACTTTCTTGCCTTTTTAGCTCTTTCTAACTACACTCATTTGAAATTGTATGTTTCACCTCAATGGGTGAAGTCAAAGAATCAAAGCAGACCTTAGCTTACTGACCAACTTTAATGCAAAGAAGGAATTCTGCTTAAAATATACATACAAATACTTAATGGCAATGACTTCCTTTTTGTATTCATTCTTGGCCATGGCATTCATGATGTTGGAAGGTTAGCAGCTCATCTAGATCATTTGGAATGCCTACTGTAGATTCCATCTTTTCACTCAGTAGCAGCTTCATCATATTAAAGGAACACTCCGCCCATTTTCAACCAGCTTTGTATCATTAGAACATCAGTAGTATATCAGAAAACTGTAAACGGTTTTGAAGTCTGTCATTTAATTTGACAGTTATTGAGTGTTAAAGTGTGGACCAGTGACATCACTGGTCCACACTAACTCAAATTAATAACTCATTAACTCAAATCAACTCTCAATAACTGTCAAACTATTCATCATTTATCTAGTTTGACAGTTATTGAGAGTTGATTTGAGTTAATGAGTTATTAATTTGAGTTAGTGTGGACCAGTGATGTCACTGGTCCACACTTTAACACTCAATAACTGTCAAATTAAATGACAGACTTCAAAACAGTTTACAGTTTTCTGATATGCTACTGATGTTCTAATGATACAAAGCTGGTTGAAAATGGGCAGAGTGTTCCTTTAACTACTCTTCTCTGACTTTCACTTTTCACTAGGCTTCAGTCTATGTTAGTCAAAATAAATACATACATAAACATGGTTCTTTGGCTCCGCTCCTAAGGTTGAACTCAACCAATGAGATGATTTCTGCTTCCAGAGAAGCTCCGCCTCTGAGAAGTGTTTGTAGAACTAAAGCTCCAATCTCTGACTCTCGAGGCTAATCTAAGACTTGTTATTTAGTTACAAAAGTGGCCATTCAAAAATGTTCTGTTGTTGAGGACATCCATGTTCTTTTTATAATGTACTCATCACCCAACCTGTGGGTCCTGACCCAATTTCTTTTAAACTATTTTTAGTTTTGGTGTGTACCTTAATACTGATTCAGGATAGAAAAGGGCTGTGAGTAAATGTAAAGATCCAAAGCAGAGCCCCTGTTGACTTGACAAGGAAAAGAATAAAGATACCTTTGCCCCACACCCCCCCCCCCCCCCCTCAAGCCTTCTCAAACATTCTGTTCACGTAGCCTACTGAAATTAACGGCGGACCTTTTGATGGTGGCACAAGGTCTCCACTAGGTCCATCTTACTACACTTACTGATAATGAATACGCCTGAATGTTAATGTCCTCATAAAGAAATCTGGAGCGTTTGAGCGGCTGTGCCCACCACTCTTGACCCTTATCCTTATAGGGAGGAAGGGAGAGAGAGGTGGGGGAGATGCAGAATATAAAGCAGTTCATTTTAATACACTCATGTATGCAAACACATACACATTCAGTTTCTCTCTCACATGCTCAGTTTCTTTCTCTCTCTCTCTCTCTCTCTCACACACACACACACACACACACACACACACACACACACACACGCAGCCTGGGTTATGAAGTGTTGGCACTTTGAAACAGTCAATTAGCCTCTGGCTAGGGAGGATACCTGCTGTTAATTACTGCACACTGTTTTATATGGAGAGTAAATAAAGAGACCGCTGACTTTCACATTCCATCAATGTGTCCCCCAGCACACACTACTTGTGTGTGTGTGTGTGTGTGTGTGTGTGTGTGTGTGTGTGTGTGTGTGTGTGTGTGTGTGTGTGTGTGTGTGTGTGTGTGTGTGTGTGTCCGTCCAAACTAGGCTCATCCGATGTCAGAATAAGCCCTCAGTGGAGGAGGACACCATGGAGAAACGCCTCACTGTCCACTGTGTAGGCAGGACCCATAATCTCTCTTTCTGTAGTGCCACCAACTCTGACACTTTGTAACATACATATTCACATACTGTGTCTAACTCTGACACTTTGTAACATACATATTCACATACTGTGTAACTCTGACACTTTGTAAGATACATATTCACATACTGTGTCTAACTCTGACACTTTATAACATACATATTCACATACTGTGTAACTCTGACACTTTGTAACATACATATTCACATACTGTGTCTAACTCTGACACTTTGTAACATACATATTCACATACTGTGTAACTCTGACACTTTGTAACATACATATTCACATACTGTGTCTAACTCTGACACTTTATAACATACATATTCACATACTGTGTAACTCTGACACTTTGTAACATACATATTCACATACTGTGTCTTTGTAAGATACATAATGAGGTGTCGTGCCCATTCTCAGATTCTTGGGGGGGGATCCAAAATTCCTGGTATGGCGGTCATTAGTAGTAGAGCATCAATCCTCTTTTCAAACATGTGAAAATGAAATGCTGTGAGTTATGTAAGGGTTAATGCACGACAAGGTGTCCATTATCACTTTTTAAGGGACGACACGGAGGCGTGAACCATCCGAGGCGAAGCCGAGGATGGTTGCCTCCGTGAAGTCTGTTAGAACAGTCTAATCCTAATAATTTAAAATAGAGATAATAGATAATAATACCCTAGATAGATAGATAAATACAATCATTTCAGATGCCCCGTTTTCCTTGTTTTCAGGTCACAGTTCAAAACGGATTATCGTTTCTGCTGATGCATCAAACCGAAGTGGTCAGGGTAACTTAAACATCATATTTAAAGCTGGAAATATGGTCCAGGGTGTAAAAAAACCAGAATTCTCCGGCCTGTACACTTAGGAAAACCTACCAGTTGTAGAGTCTGTAACACAGACTGTAACACAGCACAGTGCAGCGCCGGCTGGACAGTACTTGCAAACACACCCGCTACAATTCCTCCTAGCTCAATCCAGAGCCCTATAGACGGTTTTAACTTGACAACAATAACAAACGTCACAACCCACCTGAATATCCGGTTTACTTCCTGTATACATAGCTGTGCGCAGGTTGATATTCGGCTCATATTAAATGTTAACGTGACGCGGTGTCTCCGACAGACACAGTAACAACGTAGCCTATTTCGGTCTTTATGTCTTGTAGTAGTTAGTAGTAGTTGTTGTTGTTGTTGTTGATAGTTGCCATAACAACCACCCCTGTCGGAAAGACGTGCACACACTGGGTAATAGGAACCGTTGTTGTCTGGTCCAGAGCTAGCCTGAGAGGCTAATAAAAGCTACATGTTACAGTGTAAGCTGACTAGTACGTTATTGCACGCATAGGCCTATCTTTGCATTTAAACGTTTACATAGCAAAAAAAAAATTTTTTTAAATAGAAGTATGTCAGTGTTTCCCCCTGAACAGCTGAGAAAGTGGACACTGTAAACAGCACTGTGAAGATGATATAATGGTAATGCAACATTTAATGATAACAACCGCCATAAAACACCAAAGAAGAAGCTGAGAAAAAGGAAGTGCTGTGGGGTTGCAGCTTGTGAAAACCGTCTATACAGTATATTCAGGAAAATAGCAGTCGCAAGTTTGAATCCAGCCCTGATTTACCACCCCATTTTATTGAAATTCTGTACATGAAAAGGGAGTAAAACAATATTCACCAATCCGCCCCCCCTCCCTCCCTCCCTCCCTCCCTCCCTCCCTCCCTCCCCCCCTCCCTCCCCTCCCTCCCTCCCTCCCCTCCCTCCCCAGCTAACTGGCTCTCAGCACTAAACATGCTTGAATGTCCCATGCAGGGTTATGGGCCATGTTTTGTCACATTATACCTCTTTGCCTCGAAAGCCATCACAGTAAATCTGTGTGGGAAGTCGTATTAAACGCTGCAGTAGATGTCTGCCGAGACAGAGGCTGAGTGCAGTCCTGGCACTCCGAGTCTTAAAGTGAAGAAGTGCAGCTGCTTCTTTGGCCCTATAAAAATACTTAAATGAGCAGATTATTATGGAGAGAGTGGATTTTTACTCCTCTTGACTCAGTCGCCACATACTGTAGCGTAGAGGCCAGTCCCAACCACAACCCACCCCCCACCCCCCACCCCCCAACTGTGGGGCCGGAACTGAAAATGGACGGTGAAACTGTTTCTGAAGACACTCCATCTGGTGAGACTGAGTCTCCCATATACTCATTTTCTCCCGGGTGAGGAGGGTCTTTTCATTCACTTTGTGTCTGAGGTGCTGAAAACAGTTGACAAGCTCACAGTTTAAAGAGACATTCTCTGGAATGGATTGTTTCTGTTTGAACAAAGATGTTCATGTGAAGATTGAGGAGATACTGGCAGTGTGTGTGTGTGTGTGTGTGTGTGTGTGTGTGTGTGTGTGTGTGTGTGTGTGTGTATGTGTGTGTGTGTGTGTGCAGTCACAAACATCTCTTCTCCTTTGTCTTTCGCTAATTGGTTCCTAGTCTATTTGAGTACTGAGTTGTAAGGTGAAGAAGTGCAGCTGCTGCTTTTGCAGCTCCATGCAGATGATTATAGAGAGAGAAAGGAGACTGGTCCTCCTGACTCTCTGTACTGTGTGGTCCTCCTGACTCTCTGTACTGTGTGGTCCTCCTGACTCTCTGTACTGTGTGGTCCTCCTGACTCTCTGTACTGTGTGGTCCTCCTGACTCTCTGACTCTCTGTACTGTGGATATCAGTCCTCCTGACTCTCTGTACTGTGGATATCAGTCCTCCTGACTCTCTGTACTGTGTGGTCCTCCTGACTCTCTGTACTGTGTGGTCCTCCTGACTCTCTGTACTGTGTGGTCCTCCTGACTCTCTGACTCTCTGTACTGTGTGGTCCTCCTGACTCTCTGTACTGTGTGGTCCTCCTGACTCTCTGTACTGTGGATATCAGTCCTCCTGACTCTCTGTACTGTGTGGTCCTCCTGACTCTCTGTACTGTGTGGTCCTCCTGACTCTCTGTACTGTGTGGTCCTCCTGACTCTCTGTACTGTGTGGTCCTCCTGACTCTCTGTACTGTGGATATCAGTCCTCCTGACTCTCTGTACTGTGTGGTCCTCCTGACTCTCTGTACTGTGTGGTCCTCCTGACTCTCTGACTCTCTGTACTGTGTGGTCCTCCTGACTCTCTGTACTGTGGATATCAGTCCTCCTGACTCTCTGTACTGTGGATATCAGTCCTCCTGACTCTCTGTACTGTGGATATCAGTCCTCCTGACTCTCTGTACTGTGGATATCAGTCCTCCTGACTCTCTGTACTGTGTGGTCCTCCTGACTCTCTGTACTGTGTGGTCCTCCTGACTCTCTGTACTGTGTGGTCCTCCTGACTCTGTACTGTGGATATCAGTCCTCCTGACTCTCTGTACTGTGTGGTCCTCCTGACTCTCTGTACTGTGGATATCAGTCCTCCTGACTCTAGGGTTGCCACCTTTCATGTAGAAAAATAAGGGACGCCCCCCGCAGCAGGGGCCCCGCCGCTCCTCTGGGCCACGACCACCAGGTTGAACTGCACTTTTTAATTTGAAAACGATACTTTCCCAATAGTATCCCTTCATGAGACTTTAAGCCCCTCCCCATTTTCATAATTTCACTGATATGAATGTAACACTACATGTCAGTTATGCTCAAGCCAGTACATCTGTGCAAATCCTCTAGCAGCTTTGTGTGAGTTTCTGCAGACAATAAATCAGTTTAACAGTTAAATACATCAGAAAAAGCATAACAATAGACTAAAATTAAACTAAAACCTCTCATTGTTTGACTATTTTCTTCACATCGCAAATTCTTACTCACAAGTTTGAAATATTGTTTTGCTATTGTCCTCTGCACATTTTTTACTGTGGTGAAACCTCATGACACTGATAAATCACGGGGTTCACCTTTCCTTAGCAGGGCTTAGCATGACTGACTGCACCCCTAGTCTCTCTGAGAGTGTGTCCTCAGCTGTGAATCACTTCTGTTCAACACACACAACAATCATACACACACTCCTCTCGTCTAACACACGCGCACACACACACACACACACACACACACACACACTCCTCTCGTCTAACACACACGCACACACACTCCTCTCGTCTAACACTGGCGTGGAGAGAGCAGAGCAGAGAAGATAATCTCTGAAAAGTCACCCCGCTGTCAAAGGTGAGCAGAGTTGAAAGGTCGCCCTCCACATCATTTATAGGCTCTTAAATAAGCCTAGGCCTCCTGCTCCAGCATGAGGCACTCATGCTCCAGCCAACTCTCCCTTTTCAACCAGTTATCATCAGTCTCTACAAATTATGAATGATCTGGCTGACGCACAGGGCTCGCTAGTGAGAGAGAAAGAGAGAGAGAGATGTGCTCGCTAGTGAGAGAGAAAGAGAGAGAGAGATGTGCTCGCTAGTGAGAGAGAAAGAGAGAGAGAGATGTGCTCGCTAGTGAGAGAGAAAGAGAGAGAGAGATGTGCTCGCTAGTGAGAGAGAAAGAGAGAGAGAGAAAGAGAGAGAGAGATGGGGCCGAGAAGAAGAGATATGGGAGAGACGGAAAGAAAATAAACAGAGGAACTAAAGGAAAAGACATTCCCATCGGCAACAGAAAAACATGGCAAAAGACAGATAGACAAAACTCATGACCATATTCATTTTGCGACATCAGTGTAATCGTGCATTCCTTTATAACTGGGAACTGGTAATCTTACCGGTTCAAAGTTCATGAGCTGGGACGTGACGTCACTAGAGCTGGTATTTCCCATTCCAAACTCGTAGGAGCCTCAGCAGCCCCAACCTCAAAAATCCAAGATGGCTGATCCGCGCAACAACAGTAGTTATAATCGTATAAATGCTATTTAGCACTTCTGTCTTGTTTGTGTCTCGTTAAATCAGTTGTACAAACAGCACGTCCTACTTCTATCTGTGTGGACATGAGGCTGCAGTGTTTGTATGCGCAAAATACCACGAAATGCCTTGTTATCAACTGTTATTGCTAACAATGGCTAGCCTGGCTAGTGAGTGGATCTGACCAGTGAACAGTGAACTTCCCAGCTCAACTTTTCTGCAAATGGAACGCTAACAAAACGGATGTGACGTCATTTAGCCTCCACATCCCAGTTCTTTTGCGATAAAGGAACGCACAATAATTACCATACACAAAATGGACCATTGATGGGGGGGGGATCACTTCCAGCATATTTATTTTCTTCAGTTATGCCAAAAGTAAAACCTTTGACCAAAGAAGCAACAGGACTTATGGGAAATGTAGTCTTAATTTTGAGAAACCCATAGCACTAACAATAGCGCTGGCATGCAATTGATGCTACCAAACGTCTCAACCATGATCTCATTTGTTTACAGTAATTATACCAAGACATCACAATTAATTTTGCAGTGATATATTGATGTTTAAAAAATGCTACACAATAGCACCTTTCATTATCCCAATGAGAGAATGCATGAGAAGAACCCACGTAGGCCTACAGAGTAGATCGTTATGCAACTCCCAACTAAATCAACAGCACCAAAATTCTCACCATACAGGACCAACTTTGATCAAGTAACAACGGTCTGTGGCCTGATGTGAGTCGACCATATTTAGAAATCTGTGACATGAAAGCGTTTGAGAAGAACCTCCGATATGGTAAACGGGCCGGCGACAGTAAAGAGAGAGAGAGATGGGATAAAGTGTGAGATAGAGGAGAGGCGGGGCTAATACTCTGTGGCTCACGGCTGTGACTGAGTTACGGTATCCTCCGTGAGGACCACCGGGGCTTTGGGCAGACATACGTTTCTGATTTCCTGGGAAGGCTTTAACTTCTTATGGGTACATGGTCCTCCCACAGACCCACACTATGTCACTGATGCCTATATATCTGGCAGGAGTGTGTGTGTGTGTGTGTGTGTGTGTGTGTGTGTGTGTGTGTGTGTGTGTGTGTGTGTGTGTGTGTGTGTGCGCGCGTGTGCGCATGTGCACTCCACTCCACAGGATGAAGCCATTTTGTTATTGATGGAGTGGGGGCCCAAAGCCTGGGTCTTAACCCAAGCTTGGCCTAGCACATACGTGCGCATGTAGCACACACACACACACACACACACGCACACACACACACACACACACACACACACACACACACACACACACACACACACACACACAGTCTAGAGGAGGTGTCACTCGGGAAGTCCCTCCCTTAGTGGGTTGCTAGCGGTCGGTATGATGGAGAACCCTTTTTCACTCCAGGGGATCCTATAAACCTGTCACAGCCCTGATCTCTCTCTCTCTCTCTCTCTCTCTCTCCCTCTCTCTCTCTCTCTCTCTCTCTCTCTCCCTCTCTCTCTCTCTCTCTCTCTCTCTCTCTCTCAATATATCAGTTTTGCATTTTTGTGAGTGAATCTTACTTGTCAAGTGTTTCGCCCCTGGAAGAACTTTATGCCTGAGTCGCCTACGTTCAAAAGTCTTTCCTCTTCTCTCTCTCTCTCTCTCACACACAAACACACACAAACACACACACACACACACACAAACACACACATGCATGCTGCCTCCTAAATCACTGGCCCAGAACGACCTGCCAAGATCCATGATGCTACAAATGTATTAAGTTACCGGCTTCAAAATGTTCAAGAGATTTGAGGTCTGTCGGTCGTCAACAACATGGTTGTGTTTGCGTTCTGACCTCGGACTGTGGCTTGAACTCATAGAGAACGCCCGCTGTGTTCCATCTTGTTTTTCTCGATTTTGCTTCAAAATGGATGGGACTTGTGATGGCGGGGGGGGGGGGGGGGGGGTCATCTAACCACGTGTGATCTGTCAATGAGTTGTAATAAAGCCCAAAGATCTACTTTGGGCTTTCCTTTGGTCTAGTTTTGGAGCTTGGGGAGTTAAAGGACTCCATTCCCCATTAAAGCATTGTTTATAGTCAGTGGTAACTGGTAAGTCATTGTTGCTGCTGTTTGTACTTTAGTTAACCTGCCTGGATAACTGGGATGAATGAATTCACTGTTCATCGCATAGAACCCAATCGTCGCCCAGTGGCCGTGTAGGGTAGTCATGACGGGCCACCGTGCAAGCAATTTTGACAAGGCCCGCTAGTAGGCTACACTACGAAGTACACACGAGAGAAACTCACGCACACACGACTCCAATGGATTCGAGACCACCTAACCCGAGACAGAGGGCGGGCGAGACCGAGACCATTTTCAAGACGAAAATGGTCATCTTATGACATCATCAGTGATGTAGGGTGGGTAGGGGGGGTGGCTACATGAAGGGTGGGTAGGGGGGGTGGCTAGATGTATCTGGGTGATGGGAGGGGGCGTGGTCAGGTGGGTAGGGGGGGTGGCTAGATGTATCTGGGTGATGGGAGGGGGCGTGGTTAGGTGGAGGTCTGCACTCTCCGACGTATTTTAGCTGTAGCAAATTCATCTCTGGACACCTCCGGAGGTAGTTTGGATGATCTGATCATCAATGCTTGGTTGCATTACAATTTTGTGTTTTTGATCTTTACATTACATTACATTACGTCATTTGGCAGACGCTTTTATCCAAAGCGACTTACAATAACACATTTTTGTCAGCAATAGAGCGATCAACTATGCAACACAGTCTATGACAACTACAACATCTGAAGGAATAGTGGTAAAGTTAAGTTAGTATTTTTTTTATTTTATTTTTTTAAGAGAGAAAGAAGTTAGTTCAAGAAGGGCCCAGATGGAGCCTGAAAAGGTGTGTCTTTAGCCTTTTCCGAAAGATCGGCAGTGATTCGGCCGTCGTGACTGAAGGTGGAAGCTCATTCCACCATTGAGGTGCCAGGGACGAGAAGAGTCGCGATCGGGATGAGCGACTTTTTAGCCCCCGTAGCGAAGGAGGGGGCTGATCTCTGATTAGAATCGGATCACACGGGCTTTGCTAAAGCCAGGTATAAAGGAGATCATGAGTACAGTAAATGCTGTGGAGAGAAGAGAGCAGAAAGTGATGGCAGTCTGCTAATCCCACTGACCGGCCCATTAAGCACTCAGATAGAAGTCGAGCAGACTTTGTTTGGATAGGTTCGGGTTAGAGGGTTAGAGGGTGGCAGCAGCGGTGACACAGATGGATCTCTTTCTCTATTATGATTCCATTAGCAGAGCCAGTGTCAGTTTTCCAGCTCTATGGCCTCTGTGGTTCTCCATGCTCTGCCCTCCCCTCTAAGCCACAGAGAGGGCCTTCCCTCTGGGGCAGACACGTCTGGATGACCCCCTGGTATGCTGGAGGAACGAGACCCAGGAGATGAAGAGTGAATAAAAAGAACAAAGCAAATATACACTGTGTACCAGGATGGAAATTCTACTATCTCTCTAGAGCAGTGATTCCCAACCTGTGGTCCGCGGCCCCCTGGTGGGCCGCGAAGGTATTGCAAGTGGGCCGCCAAATCATTTCCAAAAAAGTATGATTTTTGGGGGGGGGGAAAAAAAAAAAAAAAAAAAAAAATTTGAAAGATTTTGAAAAATCATACTTGAAAAAGTATGATTTTTGTTTCTTTGATGTTATTGCTTTTGCTTGAATTGAAGTTTCATCTTTACATCATCTTTATATTGGGTTTGTGTTTATTTGTAACCCTATCGATTTAATGGGCTTTCTTCTGATATTTGGATTTTGTTTGGATCTGATATTGGATGTCAAATTGTTATGAGAATGCATTTTTCCATTGTTGAAGGATACCGTTATTTATTAATCATTTGTTAATTAGCCTGTTACAGACAGCCCCTTGCTTGTCATTTCTGACATCTGTGTGGTGCTGATGGACAGCTCCTTGAATGATTGGTGTGTGTGTGTGTGTGTGTGTGTGTGTGTGTGTGTGTGTGTGTGTGTGTGTGTGTGTGTCTGTGTGTGTGTGTGCGTGTGTGTGTGTATGTGTGTGTGTGTGTGGACAGCTCCTTGAAAACTGTAATACTGAAGGTGTTGCAACATGTTACAGGTGCTGTGTTAGTGACTGTGGAGCTTCCAACATGTTTCTCCTGTATTCAGTTCAGTCCTTTATGTTCAATTTTCAATAAAAAAGTGCTCTGAGAACGCATTATATGGCCTTTGTATTTATGGGGTCGGAGGTGGGCCGCAAACATTTTTGAGACATAAAAGTGGGCCCTGAGTTGGAAAAGGTTGGGAACCACTGCTCTAGAGAGAAGTATTGTTTTGACTCTGTGGGCATTGTACTGTGTGATGGGCAGTGTACTGTGTGATGGGCAGTGTACTGTGTGATGGGCAGTGTACTGGAGCAATGTCAGAACAGGGAAGGGAGGGGCGGACTGGACGGGTGAAGGCTAGGGCGCGCGCACGCTGCCGGCCGGGGCTATGCTTGGCATCACCAGGGTAACAAGTCCTACCTGACGTCACCTAGGCTCACTATGGCTCTCGCACAAATCCCGTACCATCTCGTCTAGGAGACTTCATGGGGGGCAGGGGGGGTTCATGGGGGTAACATTCAAACACTTTCACCTATTTATTTGAAGCTTAGCCCACGTTTAATATGACCATCCAAGATTGTAACAACATATATATGATACAAAATTAAGAAATGCATAATATGGCCCCTTTAAATAGGTGTGGCTCCTAACAGAGTTTGTAGAAATTTTCAAATTGCAAGTGTCTAAATGTATCTATCTGCAGGTTGTATTTTAGTAGCAGTGGTGAGTTGTGTTTTAAAGCCAAGATTCATTTTTCAGCATTATTTCACATGCTGTTGAACAGTAATTTTAGAAACAGCTCCAACGGCTGATTTACTGATATGCAGAGGTCAGCACTTTGATTTACTCACTTCCTGTAGTGTCTGTCAGCTGTTTGTGTTTACCCCCCCCAATGGTTTTTTCATAACTGGTGCTGTATTTGCTAATTGATAAACCTATTCCACTTGATTATTTTATGATTGATTTAACTTTAGTTCTTCATATAACATTTTGAGGATGATACATCCTGTAGACTAATAAATAAGATGCTCTAAAACTAACTTTTCAATGGAGAGACAAAAGCAACATGGCTGATTGCAATCTTTTAACTCCCCTCAGCCCGCTCCCCTACCCCTCGAAAATAACCTTTTGATAACTAATTGATAAAATGATGGATAAACTGTTTTTGCTTTCAAATAACTATTTGGAGGGAGGCAATAACGCGCGAGGCGATGCTAATCTGTTAGCTACAGATTGATGGTGCTCAGCTCAGCCCTTAATGACCTGTCACATGGCGGGAAAAATGAGGTCAAGGGTCATCGGATTCAGATCGGCAGAACCCCTGCCCACTGTGGTCATCTCTCTCTCTCTCTCTCTCTCTCTCGCTCTCTGAAAAGAGGTATAGTGTGTTGTCTCTCTCTCTCTCTCTCTCTCTCTCTGAAAAGAGGTATAGTGTGTTGTTGTTTTTGCTTGGTTCTTCATGTCGGAAGTGAAGTCAGGCCGTCCTCCAAGAGCAACATGCAAAACTAGAAATAGAAGTTTGTGCTTTGCAAGGAGGTTGTGATGGAAAGAAAATAAACAGATAGAAGATAGAGATGTTAAGAAAACTGCGAGAAAGTAGAACAATATCCGACTACTGGTCTCGAGAGCACATTATTATTGTTTCTGAATTTACACAAAAGCTATCAGGAGCTTCACGGTGACAGTAAAGTCTCAGCGGAATATTGCAGGGAAATGGGAGCATGGATTGGGAATGCTCCATCATCAGAGCGTTGTCCGACAGTGTTAGATGCGTTTACACTATTTAGTCCTGTTTAGTCCCGTTTAGTCCCATACTAAATAATCTATGATTCCACTTGATGACTGAACCCGTAGCCCCCCATCATCATTCCCTGTCAGCCCATTGGTTATTAAAGTGCTGGAATGTGTCCGGTGCTTCATCATGGTGAGTGGAGCCGAGCGGTCACTCTGCAGCAGGAGCCACCCCCCCCCCCCCCCGAGCGGTCACTCTGCAGCAGGAGACCCCCCCCGAGCGGTCACTCTGCAGCAGGAGACCCCCCTCCCCCCCCCGAGCGGTCACTCTGCAGCAGGAGGCCCCTCCCCCCCCCCCCCGAGCGGTCACTCTGCAGCAGGAGGCCCCCCCCCCCCCCCGAGCAGTCACTCTGCAGCAGGAGGCCCCTACCCTCCCCCCCCCGAGCGGTCACTCTGCAGCAGGAGACCCCCCTCCCCCCCCCCGAGCGGTCACTCTGCAGCAGGAGGCCCCTCCCCTCCCCCCCCCGAGCGGTCACTCTGCAGCAGGAGGCCCCTCCTCCCCCCCCCCCCCCCGAGCGGTCACTCTGCAGCAGGAGGCCCCTCCCCTCCCCCCCCCCCCCGAGCGGTCACTCTGCAGCAGGAGACCCCCCTCCCCCCCCCCGAGCGGTCACTCTGCAGCAGCAGGCCCCTCCCCTCCCCCCCCCCCCGAGCGGTCACTCTGCAGCAGGAGACCCCCCCCCCCCGAGCGGTCACTCTGCAGCAGGAGGCCCCTCCCCTCCCCCCCCCCGAGCGGTCACTCTGCAGCAGGAGACCCCCCCCCCCCCGAGCGGTCACTCTGCAGCAGGAGGCCCCTCCCCCCCCCCCCCCCGAGCGGTCACTCTGCAGCAGGAGACAACCGAGCGGTCACTCTGCAGCAGGAGGCCCCTCCCCCCCCCGAGCGGTCACTCTGCAGCAGGAGGCCCCTCCCCCCCCCCGAGCGGTCACTCTGCAGCAGGAGGCCCCTCCCCCCCCCCGAGCGGTCACTCTGCAGCAGGAGGCCCCTCCCCCCCCCCCCCCCGAGCGGTCACTCTGCAGCAGGAGGCCCCTCCCCCCCCCCCCCCGAGCGGTCACTCTGCAGCAGGAGGCTGAGCTTGATTATTAGTGCGGGGTTTCTATCTATCTGTCTGTCTGTCTGTCTGTCTGTCTGTCTGTCTATCTCAGTGATCCTCACTACTTTCTCCATGAGAGCCACACTAGCCTGTCAAAGTCAAGAGGAGAGCCACTTTTACCGCAAAACCACACAGTAAGCTTTTGATTTAGTTTTTAGTTTATTAACTGATAAAACCAATGAATTTTTTTTAGAACCAATGATAAAAATGTTAGAAACAATTATAAAAATCATAAAAACATTCCAGACCGACTTTATATATATATATATATATAAAGTATATATATATATATATATATATATATATATACTTTATATATATATATATATATATATATATATATATATATATATATATATATATATATATATAAAGTATATATATATATATATATATATACTTTATATATATATATATATATATAAAGTATATATATATATATATATATATATATATATATATATATATATATATATATATATATATATATATATATATATAAACGATATAGGAAGGATAAAAGTGATGAAAACTGAACTGATGTTCAGTCTGTCTCTCTCTGGGATGCAGCTCCAAACCTCCAGACAGCTACTTTGCTTATCGTTAAACCTCCGACGCTGGGACGCTGGTGACTTGATTGTTGCAGCTTGCGCATTTCTCGTTAACGACGAGGAAATGCCAGCTGCAACAATACGCCCTGTCATTCACACCTGAAGCGCTCTGTTTCTGCGTCCCTGCCACTGACCCAATCCCTCCATGAAGTATTGGCTTGTTTGCAGTGTTGCCAGATACCGGTATATGGTGAGTTTCACCCCCCATTTGGTGCTCCAAAGGGCCACAAACCTGGCAACCACGCAGTTTGTTTGAGTGAGGGAATGGTTTTGAAATTATTGTATTATTTCTATCAGCTGCGAGCCGCCAATGAAAGAGTCGCCATCGTCTTGCGAGCCGCACAAAGAGGATCTAGGATCTATCTATATCTACTGTATCTATCTATATGTATATTTGTATGTATAACTTGAATAATTAGACATGAAATACATTTTATTCCTCACTGCATCTTATAGTTTCATATTGAAACTTACATTTTCTATAGCAAATAACAAAATGGCAGCTCTTTGATGACAGATTCTTTCTGCAGTAGAACAAAATAGAAGCTAACATTTGTATTGTTTTAGAGTTTTGTTTGTGTTTTATCATCAGAAATTGATAAAATTGCAACATTGCACCTGAAACATTGCACCTGAAACATTTAAGCAATATCACATGAGAGGGAGTGCGGTTGTTGGCTAATATTGGCACTGCTGTGATTATCTTCGGCACTCGGCCTACGGCCTCGTGCCTACGACCGAATCACAGCAGTGCCAATATTAGCCAACAACCGCACTCCCTCTCATGTGATATTGCTTAAATGTTTCAGGTGCAATGTTATAATACACATTACATTCTGATTATCGCACCAAATCCCCCTTTTTTCCCTCCATCTCTAAATCGGACCACTTTTTTCTTTTTCCCCTCTGTTGCGCTCACTGCATTCACCGCAGCCACTCTCTTTTTCTGTCGAATTGATAATCAGGCTTGTTTATATGCGCTAGGGATGGGCATCGAATTTCGAATTTTCGAATAATCGTTGTTATTATCAAGGTCGACTTTTATTATTGAAATTCGAAATTCGATTTTTTTTTTTTTTTTTTTTTTTTTTTTTTTTTTGAGTGAAATGTTGCATAGTCTCCCCTGATTCTAAGTATAGTCAAATCGCTTGGTTTGAGCAAGTAAAACCATTTTTATAAGCATTTTAAGCAAGGTTTATGGAAAAATGAATGGCGGATGAAATCCCATGAAGAGGGAGAGGGGGTGACTTTGGCACCCCTTTGGCACTCAGACCTGAGCCTACTAAATATTTAATGAACCACTCATGATTGTCAAAACTGTTTTTTATTTTTGAAAATGTCAATGTCATGTAACATGTTCTTTACTTCAGTGGTGCAATGCTTGTTTGAGCTAAAAATCCACAGCAGAAGCTTTTTATATTAATTAATAAAGCCGTAGACTTAGAATCAGGGGAGACAATGCAACATTTCACTCACAAAAAAAAAAAAAAAAAAAATTACATTTTTAATTTTTTTTACATTTTTATTTTTATTTTCGAATTTCAAATTAAATTCGAATTTGGCCAGCGAATTTCGAATAGTGTTTTTGCTAGAAATGCCCATCCCTAATATGCGCTGTAACTTCATGTTGTGATTTGCATTGACTGTTTGGATTTGAGGGGATGAGATATGGGGCAGATCCCCGTGCGTAATCACTGTGGCAGCTGCGCTGCTGGTAACGGGGAATTGCATGCAGGTGTGCGCGCATTCACTGATAGGTTAGTCATTCTTTTCCACACAGTCGTAGGAATCTTTAGTAGGGATTCTATGCTAGGTTTGGTAGATGAGACCCCCCTGTTCATGACTCACCAACACATTAAAAATGTAAAAATAACGAAATACGCTGGAGGGGGGCTTTAATAAAAGCGTAGGCCTATTGGCTTAAACAGCTGAGAGCTTTGACTGCACAGTTGTAATTTGGCTAGAGAAGCTAAAAGACAGTGCAGTTGTTAGAGTAAGCTAACCTCGCGTCACCGGGCTCTTCTCGGCGAGAAAGAGCCTGGCTTCCGTTCACAATAGACCCTTCTCACGGGGGCCATTTTGGGTCGAAAAGGCAGGGTAAACACAGGTGCAAGCAAAACACTAATGAGGCTTTCCAAATTCCAATCATGGAAGTTGGAAACCCTCATTGTCACCCTACCTGGTTCCGGCCTAAAGCCCGCCCTAGACAGGAAGGGCAGCGGTTCTAGCTCGTCAACTTTTACGTTAACTTGATAATTCGTCAACTCGTCGTAAGGGCCTTTCGTCTGTGTGGAGTTTGCATGTTCTCCCCGTGCTCCCCCAGGGGGGTTCCTCCGTATATAACCCCCCCCCCATTAAAAACATGCAGAAGATCAGATCGTCATCGTCATCCGACCAGTGACGACAACATCCGAAGTCGGTCCCCGGGCGCTGTACGAGAAAGCGACCACTGCTCCTGGCCTGCCCCCCGGAGGAAAGGACAAAGCCAGGATGGGTTAAATGCAGAGGACAAATTTCACCGGCCACCGTCAGCATGTGTGTGTTGTGGCCCTCCGTGCATGTGTTGATTGTAATCGTGTGACAATAAAGACGGGCTTGTCCGTCTGAAATCGTGTTTAATCGTGTTTTTTAATTTGACACAAGTATCAGAACGGCAAACAAAACAAAAGATGGACGTACCGAACAAAGTTTTTGAAGAAGTTCTTTTAGAAACATTGCGGATTCACAATCTCACATCTTTTAAGCCAATACAGAAGCTTTGAATCAGACAATTAATCGAGGAAAGAGACGTCAAGCTAACGGCAACAAAGACGTTTTTTGGCGCACTGCCTTCCGGTGTTCATTCTGGTTCCGTGGTTTACGCCCCATGACAAACAGCGGGGTGAAAGGTGCCCAGACTAGAGTAAGCAGGATCATCACCACAGAATCAGCGAGTCGAGGGAAGAAAATAAGGAAAAAGGGAAAATGCGGATCCTCAAAGAAAAAAGCCTAAAAACCATTTATGGGGTCGTGTAGTAATCCCCTTTTTACTGTATATGACGACAACCCAAGAATGTTGCTTTTTTCCGTCTTGTGAAACACTTCCAAATGACCAGCCGGTGAACCCGGCACACGCACGCATGCACGCACACACACGCACACACAGACACACAAACACACACGCACACACACACACACACGCACACACACACACACACACACACACACACACACACACACACACACGTGCACACACTCAGGCCTTTCGTCTGTAGGCTGTTTCGGGGCTCCTCTTAGTGTCCGTGCCAGAGGTCTGACTCCCTGTTAGCTGCTGCTTCACTGCTCTGGCTGGCTGACTCTGGCTCATTATGAGCAGGTGACAAGGACATGAAGATGGCATTCTTAGATCGCTGGAGCTTGGGAGTGAAGTGAAGGGAGGGGGTGAGGAACATGTTGTTTTGGAAGGCTAAAGGCCATTTCACACTGGTGCGGATTTTCGCGTGAATATTCGGCACGGAGATTTGCAACAAAATGTTTTAATGAGTTGCAATTGAACCTTGCACACCGAGGCGGAACATTCGTGCGGGGGTTTATTTTCCGGACGGACTTTGACTTCCGCGGATTTTCGGATGCGGCAAGATACGTTTGACCAATGAAATCCTTTATTTACAACTGACGTCACATTGTAGTATGGAGCTGCGCTGCTGTTTGGCATGGTGATGCTTCAATTTGTGTTCATAGCCTACTGGAACGTTACAGGCTATCTATAGCCTTCCTAGCGTGAACGTCCCCCCCAGTTTCCTCGTTTGTTTACAAACACTGATCCCTCGTATATCGTGATTTTTTTAAAAGCCAATGACGGTAAACAAAATAAATTACATGAAAATGCTCACCTCAAACACACTGCCAGTCGTTGTTCAGGGTCGATAGGTTTGCGGTAGTTTGTGTTTCCTCATTATGTGAGGGGATATCATCCCCAACAGAGCCTCAAATTGCTCAACTCCCATTCTGAAGTACTGCCGCCCTGAAGCGACCATGATACAGGCGCAGCTCTTGGACCAGCTGATGAAACTCGCCATGTTCTGTGCGCCTCTCTAAAATTGGGTGAACCCAGAACCTTCTTTTCCTCTTTCTCGTTTGTTTTCTCAGCAAAATGAGGAGCAGGTCGTCATCACTGCTACTACTACTGCTTGACTCCATCGTGGTCTCTGCTCACTGTTTTTCCGCAGATGGAAAATGAACGTGGGAATGCGAATAATTCGCACCCGGACCTGTGTGTATAGTTTGCAATGCGGAGAAACCGTACGAAATTTCGCAACGCATTTCGCAACGCATTCCGCACCGCATCTGTGTGAAACGGCCTTAACTAACCTACACATGAGTTACACACCTTTTTGTTTGCAGGAATACTGTTTACTCTCCTGTGAGAATAGAGGTTAGCTAACCTCGCGTCACCAGTACGGCAACCAGGGCATCCTCGTCCGTCAGAGTATATGCTATCGTTCCTCAGTCGCGTTGTCAGTTGTCATGTCTCCTATAGTAAACCATCGAGTGTGCTCTGAAACACCTTCAGTCCTCACACGAAAACGCTGTCATTCCTCCTGCCTCACTTATCACTCAAACTAGCTGTCAGACATCACTCCTCACGTCTCACACAAAAACGTTGTGGATCCTCCTGCAGACTAGCTGTCAGGCATCACTCCTCACGTCTCACACAAAAACGTTGTGGATCCTCCTGCAGACTAGCTGTCAGGCATCACTCCTCACGTCTCACACAAAAACGTTGTGGATCCTCCTGCAGACTAGCTGTCAGACATCACTCAAACTAGCTGTCAGGCATCACTCCTCACGTCTCACACAAAAACGTTGTCGATCCTCCTGCAGACTAGCTGTCAGGCATCACTCAAACTAGCTGTCAGTCATCACATGAAAACGCTGTCATTCGTTGTTTTTGGTTGTTCTTCCGTGTGTGATGGGGAAACCGCAAGAATGCCTCTGTGAAATGAGCAACAATTTCTTACAACTTCACTTTCGGTTGAGTGATTTTGCCTTCAAAATAAAAGCGTGTTTTTTTAGTATAGATTAAAGTAGTAATCCATGAGACCCAACAGAATTAACATCGTAACACTAAGAGGAACATCTAGTTTAATAATCAAAGATTAATGAAAGATTTTTCGGAAAAAAAAATCGAAAAAAACTTGCGCTTAATCACAATAGCGCTTGACGAAAC